>NC_067222.1:8217770-8552924 GCF_019924925.1 Ctenopharyngodon idella | reverse complement strand
ATATTCTTTATTTTTTCTTTACAAACATGCTCTCCCAATACCAAAATCATGCATCTTTCTGGTCTTATTTACAAATGCTTAAACACAACATGCCGGAAATGAAGACATTTGCCCGGTTTCACATACAAGGCTTAAGCCTATAGTCCAATCTAAAATGCATGTTTGAGCTGTTTTACCTAAACACCAATCTTAAACATCTCAAAATATATCAGTGCCATTGTTTCGTCTCTGGATTCCCTGAATCTTTTTTACAATATTATGTATGGTAGATGGTGAAGGACATAATTTCTTTGCAATCTTGCATTGAGAAATGTGATTTTTGATTTGTTTGATAATTCTCTCATGACATTTGGCACAAAGTGGTGAGCCATGACCCATCTTTTCTTGCAAAGACTGAGAAGCTCTTTTACACCCAAATATGATACCCTTACCTATTACCAATTCACCTGCTAATTGTGGACTGTTTAAAAACAGTTTAACTTGGATATTATATAATCTTTTCACTTTTAATTTGTTTCTGTCCCAACTTTAGAGTGTGTTGCAGCCATCAAAATTAAAATTTGTTTATATTCACAAAATACAATTATGTTGGTCGGTGAAAACATTGGAAATCTATTCTTTGTACTTTTGTCAGTTAATAAAAAGGTTTAAGAGGATGAACATGTGGCAGAACGGAAAAGTCCACTTGTTTACTTTCACTTTCATTTCACAACTCAATGACGCAAAGGGAGGCGTGCATATCAATTAATGGGGGGAGCAAATATAAGGACGAGGCTCACACACCTGGAGAGGAGAGACTTCACAAGTGAACACAGTTCTCGTGAGAGTGGTGGGAGAGAAGTTGAGTTGGAGTTACCGTGTGGAGTGTCTGACACTTCCAGACCTGCTGTTTACATGGCGCTCGTGAACTGCCGCAAAGTACCTTCATGTGCAAGCTTCGTTCAGCCGTCCAAATGGGAAAGCCGGTCGTAAAAAGGATCATCGCTGAGTCCACTGCGGTCCCTAGACACTCTTCATAAATCCTGTGATCTGCTACACTTGGGTCAGTGACGCAAAGCCATTCTCACACACAATCTAGCACACGCGCTCTCAGACACACACGCACGTACATACACACGCACAAACTATTCAAACACGCACTTCCAATGTGTTCATTTAATGTAGTTTTTCTAGTTTATCGAGCCTGATTATATACATTTTTATTGTTTTATTGATTTGTTTATTCCCCTTACTCCTACGAACTACTTATTGTGTTTTTCTTACATGGACAAATTTGGATTTAAAATGGACATGTGAATCTACTGTTGCGAAAGCCCTGTTACAATGAACTGACGTATCTGCACGTATCTAAATATATACCAAGAACAAAGAGAAAATAAGTAGTGGGGTCTGAAATTGTTCGTCGATTCTTTGTTTCTTTATCTGATCATTTGTAACGCTTTTTTTTTTTAGCAGCCGTATCACCCTGTAGCCCAAGACTGGTTGCCCACTGAAGCTAAGCAGGGCTGAGCCTGGTTAGTACCTGGATGGGAGACCTCCTGGGAAAACTAGGTTGCTGCTGGAAGAGGTGTTAGTGAGGCCAGCAGGGGGTGCTCACCCTGTGGTCTGTGTGGGTCCTAACACCCCAGTATAGTGACGGGGACACTATACTGTCAAAAAGCACCGTCCTTTGGATGAGACGTTAAATCGAGGTCCTGACTCTCTGTGGTCATTAAAAATCCCAGGATGTCCTTCGAAAAGAGTAGGGGTGTTACCCTGACATCCTGGCCACATTTACCCATTGGCCTCTGTCCATCATGGCCTCCTAATCATCCCCATACACTGATTGGCTTCATCACTCCGTCTCCTCTCCACCAATAAGCTGGTGTGTGGTGGGCGTTCTGGCACAAAATGGCTGCCGTCGCATCATCCAGGTGGATGCTGCACATTGGTGGTGGTTGAGGAGATTCCCTCTTTCAGAAAAAGCGCTATATAAATGTAAGGAATTATTAAAGGAATTTTTTTTTTTTTTTTGATTATTTGGTGTTGATCAAACTAGTTTTCCGAGTTGTTCAAAGCATTTGTAAGGATACTGATTATTAGAAGGCAGCTGTCTGACTCTGACATGGCGAACGGGATCATGGTTTGTGTAACATTAGCAACACATTATTAGCTGTTTGATAACATAGTCAAGCAAAATGCTAATAATATTAATTATCGTTATGTGTCCGATGTTGTAAAGAGCGATACCATTGTGCAGCGTTTACCTCAGTAAGTTGACCGAGTGGATCTCTGAGCTGCCGTGAGCGAGTGGAGGCGGGGCTAATTTGCATAATCATTGATCATGTGTATTAAATGAGACAAGGGTGTAGAGTTACATTTAAGCTATCTTAAGGCAGGAGGAATTTTTTTTTTTTTTTTAAATATGTCATTTTGGTGATCAAAGATGAGTTTTAACAGATAAAATTACTGACTACAGGGGGACTTTTTAGATTTTTATGCTTTTTATGTAGCACTTTGGTCCAATATTATGGATTTGAAAGTGCTTTATAAATAAATCTTGAGTTAGTATATGTAGAAAAAAATGTTTTTAGCATTTTGAAATGTAGAGTTTGTTTTTTCTATTCCATGGAAGAAATAAGCTTTCATAGGTTCCATGTGTGTAAGGGGGAAAACCATAGAGAAGCACAATCCAGCGCACATTCTTCCTCCTCTCCCATACCTCTTCTTCTCCCTTGTCTTGATTCAACTATACTTCTCTCCTCCAACTATTCCTCTCCCTCGCCCAGACATTATTTTTTTTTCACTCTCTGCTCCTCTGTGTTGTTCTGCATCCACACTGAACAAAACCAAGAGTACCTTTTTTACTGTAATGAAAAGAGCTTCAGCGCCTAACTACAGATGAGATTTTGTAAGATAGGATAAGAATCCTAAATAAATTTAAGATTTGCTTCTGTAATACAAATTTGTGAAAAATCCTAAATCAACTCATCAGATCTTAAAGGAACACTCCACTTTTTTTGAAAATAGGCTCATTTTCCAACTCCCCTTGAGTTAAACAGTTGAGTTTTACCGTTTTCGAATCCATTCAGCCGATCTCCGGGTCTGGCGGTACCACTTTTAGCATAGCTTAGCATAGTTCATTGAATCTGATGAGACCGTTAGCATCTCGCTCAAAAATGACCAAAGAGTTTCAATATTTTTCCTATTTAAAACTTGACTCTTCTGTAGTTACATCGTGTACTAAGACCGAAAACGGTAAAACTCAACTGTTTAAATCTAGGGGAGTTGGAAAATGAGCCTATTTTCAAAAAAAGTGGAGTGTTCCTTTAAGACTTAAGATAGAAAGTTTCTGTAATACGCCCCCAGAAGACTGGAGATCAGGCAAAGATCTACTGGTATCCGAGGGGATTGATTTATTTCATTAGAGGATTCTTAATCCACTTAATGTGTTCTTGTCACGGTCTCCATCTCTCTCACCTTCCTTGAACTCCATTTCCCATCATCCCTCCTTCTCACCTGCTCACACTCAGCAATCCCCCGCACCTGATCATCGTCACCTCATCAGCACAGCAGCATTTCAGCACACACTTCACCCTAGCACATTGTCTGGTCTCGTTTTGAGAAGGATGCACTTACCAGCTACACTTACCTCTGGATTGTTTATACGTTATTCCTCCATTGTCTCTCCTGATCCTCTGTGTCTCCTGCGTCTCCCTAATCTCCTGTGTCTCCAGCATCTTCTCCTCCGGACTCCAACGACTCTCCACTCACCTCACCTAAGTGTGTGCTCTGCTGCTACGATCTACGATCTCCTCCAACCTCCTGCAAGACAAAGAACTTGAGTCTGTGTTCCGTAACAGTTCTGATGTGCTTATAATTGGTCATTTTTCTGTTTTATAAAAAATAAGATTTTTTTTTTTTTTTTGTTTAAAAAAATTTTACATAGCAAGGATGCATGACATTGATCAAAAGTGACAGTAAAGACTTTTACATGGTTACACACACACACACACACACACACACACACACACACACACAAAAATGTATTTCAAATGCATTTTTGAAAGTTCTGTTCAAAGAATCCTGGAAAAATCCATCACAGTTTACATAAAAATATACACAACTGTTTTCAACATTGATAATAAGAAATGTTTCTTGAGCAGCAAATGAATAATTTCTGAAGGATCATGTGACACTGCCGACACTGTTTTAACATCACAATGAATAAATTACTTTATAAAATATACTAAAACAGAAATTTTAAGTTGCTATAATGTTTCAGAATATTACTCTTTTTAATGTAGTTGTTCATCAAATAAATGCAGCCTTGATGAGCAGAAGCGTTTTAAAAATCTTACTGACCCCAAACTTTTGAACGGTAATGTACTGTTCATTGTCCACAGTAGACCCACTCTTTGCCCAGTATATTGCCCACAGTATGGGCTTGCTGTGGGCCCACAATTGGCCCCAATGGGGGCCCACTCTGCTTAGCGTGGGCCAGCAAACAGTCAGCCCACACTTTGGGCTGTCCCACTAGGACCCTACCTGAGTCCCATAGTGTGGGGCCCACACGTGCCCCGCACTTTACGGCAGTATCTGGGCCTACAGTGGGCTGCCCGCAATGGCCCTAAGGGCCCCAAAGAAGCATGTTTGCTGGAGAGCCTGATGAACTTGTGACAATAATACATATATTGTCACATATTTTTCAAGATATGAAACGTGGCAATTCCTTATTATTCGTGATATTTTAACAATGCAATATATTATTTCATATATTTTTCTATATATTTAAACTATTTAATATTGGAAATATATTTTATATTATTTAATAATATGGAAATATATTTTTGTTCCGTCAGGAATTGTAATGAATTATGTTTTCCTGTTAATTAAAATAAATGTTAATTATTATTTAAAATGTCTGTGATTCACAGTTTTTAGAGAGTGATTGTAAAATACAGGACAATAAGGTCTTGTCAGAGTTTATTATTTTGTATTATGAATGAATGAATTCCATACACATATCAGTACATGTACAAAAATTATACACTGAATAAAATGTCAGATTATTCCACATAGCACTCACAGTAACAGAGCAGATGATCTTCTGTAACATTTTGACAAAGTTAAATAAAGCAATAAGCCCCAAAAAGCCATGGTTTACAGTGAATTTATAACAGCTAAGGGGTGTTGTTAGGCATGACGTGGAGTGGAGTGCCTAAAACCCTCTTAGCTGTTATAAATTCACTGTAAACCACGGCTTCACAGGGCTTATTGCTTTTATAAAACGGTTACCACACAATACAAATATTAAAGCCAAAAAATATGTATCAATGCAATGTTCATGAAGTAAAATCATTTAAATGCTTCCTTCCGCTGGAAAAAATAGTCCCTGACCGTGAACAGCAACAGAAGTTACATTATTATGCCATTAGATGGCGGCAAAGATTCTTTATGAGTGAGGCACTCAGTCGCAATGACTTTTATATTAAAACTTGTTGTGAACACGGAACAAGACACAAATGCTTTGACTAGCGCCATCAGTGTCAGCAGGGCACAGGAAAACCCATTAAATGTTAAAAGGATAAGATCGCAGCGGACATTCAAACGGAAAATGCTAAATCTGAATGCAGGTAATACACTCGGTCACTCGATATCTCTCTCACAATACTCTTCTACATAATACAGTAAGCTTCAATGAACAATATCAATAGAGTACAAACATTTGTTTACATTGCTAAAAGTGGTTGCTACGACAGACACACTCAGTGGCGCAGCGATACTTATGTAATGCGGTCAGCTGTATGTTTTCAGGAATTTTACAATGGCTTTGAACGCGGCTCAACCAATCAGAATCAAGGGCCGGAACTATCCATTTTATAATGATATTTAAGAAAGTTAAGAAAGACTTTTCTTACAAAAAAGCTATATTTCATTATTTCTAATAGGCAAATCTTAAAGTGTTGAGATATATTGTGGATAATGCAACTGAGCAGAAAGTTGCAATTAACAGGCGCCTGTTGAATATGCATTAAAAAAATGTTGGTTGTAAGATTCAATATTTTGTATTCATAGTATCAAATGAAAATATTTACGTAAGAATCTTCATAATGAATGGAACGTGTAAACACATAGTACATCTTACATAGCAAATATAATGTTTTAACATTTATGCATCTTTTCAAAATGTGAAAGTACAATATAGCTAAAGTACTTTTAAACCCACTTAAAGACATTTGCTCAATTATATAGTAATTTAATTAAATTTCCTTTTTTTTTTCCTTTACATAATTTCCCCCCACGGAGAAGCCTGTCGTCCACATTTGGTTATCTTTCATCAGGTTTAATGCAGTAAATCAAAAGCAAAGAAAATGAACTCTTAGTTTTAATTAGAGTCTAATGTATGGTGCCATTCTTTGTCTCCAATAGCTACTGTATTATCAAGACTGCTAGACATGTTCTGGAAAGTGTCGATCATAGCATTAAAAAAATCCTTAAAAATTTTCCAGAAACGTTCAAACGTGGTCATTTGTGCCAACTGATACATCTCATTAGTGTAGTGTCCTTTATTCCACTCTATCATTGTCTCAATCTTCAGCAGAAGTTCACTAACCTGCTGTCTGTCAGTCAGATCTCTGTTATTGAGCACATGATAACCCTGACAGCTCTGAACGGCTCTTCTGACAACTTCATTTTTATCAGTTTCTGACTGTACTGTCTCCTGGTCACATTCATCCCCGTATGTGAAGAGGATAATAACATTCTTCAGCACATCTTCACCAAAAACCTGTTTAATGTGTGTCAATCTGACTTCGTCCTGCTCTGTGAACCTGCCGAACGGCACAACGAATAAAAACACATGAACTCCCGGAGCAGCCAGAAACACACTCCTCGCAAACTCCCTCGAGAGCTGCTCTTTTGGAAGATTAGTACAAAAAAACCCAGGAGTGTCGATGACAGACACAGACCTGCCATCAATCACTGATCTCTGAATGCTAGATATATTTGTAACAGCATACAGACTTCTTCCACATGTGAATCTGTCTTCTCCCAGTATGGTGTTTCCTGAGGAACTTTTCCCAACTCCATTTTTCCCCAGAAGGACAATATTAATGTTGCCATTGTTCTGCAGAGGAGCTTTTACGTTTCAAAAGGAAGAGAGAGAGAAAAAAAATACATGTTTAGAAAAACAATCTTCATATTACTTATATATTTCATAATTTGATTATGATGTGTGGTCAGTATGGTTTAAAATATGATTATTGTTAGTCAAGATCACCTGCTCTATTTGAAGGCTGATTGTCAAGCTGAGATCCTCTTTCATGGAGATTATCAGCCTATATGAGATTATCAAGCATTATTTCATAATAAAGTATAATAATCATTTTCTAGCTTCAAAAACATAAAATGAGCAGGTATGTGTATGAATTTAGATGATGAATTGAAATGTTTTATACCATTGTCCTTTGTCAGTTATATTCTCAGCTGAGCTTCAAGACCTACGAAAGAGAATTAATGTTAATTTATGTACATTTAAATATCTTGAAACACACACACACAAACAAAACAAATTAAAAATGAATCAGTGCAGTTTATCTGTGAGAGCTGCTTATCCCTGAGCAGGTGACTTCCTGTTTTTGTGCTGCGCTGGATCTCCAGACTGTGAAACTTCCAAGAGGATTTTATCATTGTGTGATTTTATCTGGAACGTCTTTACATGTCAGATAGCCAATTCTGAATTCCAGGAAATTCTGTCAGATCTACAAAAATATTTGCATATCAACAGGTATGATGCTTGAATCTGGTTAATTAAGTCTTGTTTATTAGCCAAAGCTAATAAAACCTGTCCTGGACACCCAGCACTGCACATTGTGTTTGTCTCCCTCATCTAACACACCTGCAGTCAGTTTCTTCTCTGGGAAAACCTTCCTCAGCCTCCACATCCACTTTCAGTTTCATAATTACACAAAACCCATTGAGCTACTTCATTGTGTTGAACTGGAGCAATAGCACATGTGTATCACACTCACTGTGTCTGTCTGTTTCTATATAACACACTGACTACAGCTACGTCAAGATGATAATGATGTCAAACAAACATGTTAAATTGCTAGCAGAATCTAGAATTGTTATAATTGCGTGTAAGGATGTTTTGTAATTAAAAATACTCACTGTGATGCTGATTTTCAGATGACTGAGCTTTCGCCAGTGAGGCATGACTTTTCTAAACAATAGCAGGTTTATAAGCACTTCAGATGACATCGGCTCCACCCACCAGAGGAGGAAATTTACAGAATGGAATGGATCATCAGAATGGAAATTTACTGAATTCAAAGAGATGGTTTTGTATTCCTGCAAAATATTGGAGAACCGTCATTTTTAGCCTGATAATAAATTATTATATGATATTTGAAGAGTTCATTTGCAAAAACAGATAACTCCGTTTCTATTAATTCTCATAAATCATTTTTTTTTTTTTTTTTGTGCATTCCAAGTAATATCATTAAAACTTCAGTTGGGTTGTTTTGATTAAGTAGTAAATAATAAATTAAAGTTCATTGAAAGTATGTTTTTTATATGTTAAAAGTTTTTTTTTTTTTTTTAGCAAAAGCAGATAACTCAACATTTCATGTTTCAGAGTTAAACAAAACCAAGTAATTGCTTTGTAATTGCATTTAAGGGTACGTTTACACGACAACGATATGCTTAAAACGGAGAAGTTTTTCCTTTGAGTTTTCCGCGTACAGACGACACCATTGTCAAAACGACCCCCATTCATACGAATCCACGACACGAATTTGCACGACACCGTTTTCAACTAAAAACGGAAAACTTTTTATCATTTTGGCCTTTAATTTACACGACAACGGCGTTTCAAAGTGCAAGTTTTTACGGCCTCCATGTAAACAACAAAAACGCGAAACTGTGGAAACGATGATATCATGCACATGCGCTTTACATGTTCAGACTATAGTGTTTCATCGCCATCTTATTGTGTTCACACTGTATTGCAAAACACTTTTTCTGCTATTGAGGTGGGATACGGGTAAGGTTAGGGACAGGTTTGGTGGTATAGGTTTAAGGCAACATGTAATTATAGATGTAAAGTAATTACAGCTGTAATTAGATGCAGGTATTTTTACAATGTAAAAACATGTATTTACACAATAAGTGCATTGTATCAAATGATTAATTTCAATGATAGTACATAGCCTAGTAGTTACCTAATATAAAGTGGGTCCAAAACATGTAGCATACTGTAAGTAAATCACTTTGAATGAAATTATCTAGAAGACACATTTAAATAATCCACTTAATGTTAACTTCATTGGATTACAACATGTTTTATTGTACGTGTTTTTTGTTTCTATAATTCTCTGTCGCTTTTACACTTTATCAGTAGAAGTCCTGAAAAGTGAAGCCAAAACGTTTCGATCGCCCCCAAGTGGTTGGATCCAGTATAGGTCATAAGCCCATAATGGGACGTGAGACAAACTAAACTAGGGCTGTCACAATTCCTCGATTAAATTCGAGTACTCAAAAAAAATCCTCGATTGCAATTTGCCCGTGTTGAGTAACCGGCAAAATACCGGATTATTATTAGACCGTTGAAGGCTACTATACGATATTAAACCCGTTTAAAATCATAATAAAGCATAATGCTATTGTGAATTTACAAAGGCTGCGATTCAATTAAATAAATGTTTGTGCTGCAGGTTTAATGCAATTACATGCGTGTACCTGTGTGCGTTACCTCAGAGCGGCATGCAGCTCCAACACAAACTGTTATCATTTACACTAGTGGTGCGTCTCAAACTCCATCTCTGCATATACTGTGAGTTTGGATTACTTTTAACATTCATCTGGAAACGCAATGTGTGCCATTTCATCAGATTTGTAAGGTATAAATCATGTATAAACCTACGCAAACGCAGGAGAATACAGGCAAAGGCTACAGAATAACACAAGACGTGTCACTCGTATTGTTTTGAGTGGGGGAATGTGCAACGCGCAATATGGCGGAATAAGTCCCGCCTTCTAAATAAGCGCCAATCGCCGATTGGCAAAGTGATCGCGTCGCTGCAGCGGCCGTTAGAAGCTCCGGTTCCTATAGAAACAGTAAGACGCGCGCCTCCTATAGAGATGCACAGTGTGGACTGCGCATGCGCATTAGCTTGATCTAGCCTGAAAAAAATGCCTTTTTTTGTCATGATTCAAGCGTTCAGAATCAAAATTTATGAGACAGTTGTTGTCAGATTTCATTGGTGATTTCAAATATTAAATTTAATCGAAAGCTTGGCAAACAGCTTTAGAGAATTTGATGTTTCCCCATGTGGGGCCCATAAGGGTTGGATATGGGCTGGTGAGTGGGCCCCATCTGGGCTGCCCAGATGGGGCCCAGTTAATTTTGTCCGGGGGTTCCATGGTGGCCCCATGTGGGCAAGCCCAGATAGGCTGAAGTTGGGCTTCACATGGGCCCTTGCTAAAACCCACACGGGCAACCCAGGTTTCTCCCATCTGGGGCCCACACTACCTGGGCCCCATGTGGGCTGATCATGGGCCCCTGCTATTCTACCCATAAGGGTAATAACCATTATTATTATGGGCTAACAAATTCATTTTTGGGACTTATTTTACAGTCAGCCTATACAGTTCTTTAACCCGTGTTCATATTTTTTTACACAGCCAATATTACCGGGTCTGGTGGAACCACCACATTATTAGGCTTTTAAATCAATACAGCCATAACAATTCAACTAAAAAATACTTAGCAGATGTTTACTTTAGGTCAATTACCCATGATATATACATCATGGTTCATATACGCCATTTACCCCTGTGAGATTGCATTTATGATCGTTTTTGTTTTTTGTGAGAAACCAAGGAAATTCAATAAAAAAAAATAAAAAAATAAAATCTTCTATCATTATTAGTGATTATTTCTTAGAACTTAGAACTGTGCAGTCATTGAAAAGTTATTTTTTATGTTCTTCACCGAAAATGAGCCAAGGCCAATGAGTTTGTGTTAGAAGAAATAATAAATAGCATATTTTTTCTTTTAGCAACCTTTAAAACGGGTCCCACAGACCCAAACACCTTGGGTTAAACAAGCTACAATAACAACAAGACCAGTAATACAATTAATTACCTATTTATTTAAGTAAAATTAAGAAAAACATTAAGAAAACTCTCATTAAGAAAACTTTTGCTCAGTGTTCCCTCACTGTTATAGACAGGATTAGCTACTTTCCACCTCAAATGAACCTGAAGCCTGAAGTCCTTGTTGAGGGGTTGCCTGTCGGGCCTGTCTATTACCCCCCCGGTCCCTAGCACCAATGATCCACTTGGAGACCGCCTTCTCTGCATCTTTACGGGTGATTTGGCTGGTCATGGCGTTTTTCTTTAAGCCTCCTGCAAGAAACAAATATAACGGTCACTTACTTTATATGTGCCAACACAACTCTCAGCCAGGACTGTAAAGACAACTATGTAAAGAAAAGTGCTACAGTGGGTACGGAAAGTATTCAGACCCCCTTAAATTTTTCACTCTTTGTTATATTGCAGCCATTTGCTAAAATCATTTAAGTTCATTTTTTTTTCCTCATTAATGTACACACAGCACCCCATATTGACAGAAAAACACAGAATTGTTGACATTTTTGCAGATTTATTAAAAAAGAAAAACTGAAATATCACATATCACTATTTGATTACCGAGTGCAACCATTCTACGTCATTGCCCTAGAACGCAAACAAAATGGCTCCGCCCATTGTCCAAATATATAATGGATTTTTTAAACAACGCATATCTTTCATGGGTTTTCTACTACATATTTCAGTAAGAGACATCATTTGTTATATTAAGCCATACAAGTCTTAACACCAGGGGATCCCTTTAAAAAAAATTGCCATGTTTTATCAATAGCCTGACAATTTTTGCTTGTTTGTTTTTTAATAACAACAAAAAAAGTTATATTAGGAAATGCATATTTATGCCTGTACAGTAGAGGGCGCAGCTCAAACAAACTTTTTAGCTGTGATGCTATTCAGGATAAAAGAAGAATAGGATACAGGCGAAGGAAAAACTAATACTAAACTAAAACTAAAACTGATAAAACTCTTATTGTTAAATCTAAAGTCATTTTTGCTTGTTAGTATGGTTGAATTAGATCATTGAAGGTCAGCAGCAAAGACACTGGTTAATAAAGTGAGATTAAATACATAAAGTATATTTGTGTAATTTAATATAATTAATTATTACAGGTTTGCATAAAATTCTGAATTTGCATTTCATTGTTTTTATTCATTTTGAGGAATACTGAATGTTTTCTTGCAAGTGAGATGAGTAAATGCGTGTTCACATTTAGTCTAGAACTACAATACCCATCATGTTCACACAGCGCACACAACACCTCTACACTTTATTTCTCTCAACATGGGGACAGGAGAGCTGCCAGTCAATAAATGTGAAGTTGCGTTACTTATTTGTAGTAACTTAGATATTTTGCTGTAAATTGAATAAGTAATGCATTACTTTACTAGTTTCTTGAAAAAAGTAATCTGAACTTGTAATGCGTTACCCCCAACACTGCATATAAGTAAATGTGTTTTGTTGTGTAAGCACCTTTATAAGGATTGCGTTAGTAGATGAGCTATATCAAAGACTTTATACATAGAAAGGGACTTTCTTTACGCCGCGGTTCAGAGAATCAGATATGTTGGATGTTCAACACGTGAATTCATTCACTTCTCTCGAAGTACATGGATGGATTTAAGTGTCCGGTGAACTGGGAGAAGAACAGAATACTTAGTTGCTTACACACAGTATCTGATATGAATATAACGCGTCATCTAATTATAATGGAAAGGATTATTATTGCAGCTTGGGGCAGCGGGGGGTTCGATTACTCTGATAATCGTCAGAATAATCGAATGATTACTCGATTACCAAAATGACCGTTAGTGACAGCCCTAAGCAATCAAATTCAATTTCAAATACATTTTTTCCAAAGATGATTTCGGCCATTTTGAGTAGTTTTTATCACACTGATTTTTTAATACGTTTGGTTTTAGTTATTATGTAACTAAACAATACACAATAGTGCGAAGTGGTGATCAGAAGAGGGGTGTGGCAGTGAAAGAACAGAAGTCATTTTAAAGATTAAGCCCACATAAACCATTTTGCAGCACCAGAGTGCTGCTGTCACTCCGTGCTGTGGCCACGGAAAACTGAATAGGACTATTAGGTGCTAATAATAACCTATTTGGACCGAAACAGAACAACCAACAGTAAGGTGACGCTTCTGAGACTATATACAGTGTTATAGTTATATAAGAACTTAATTTGAGTGTGTTATTCATTACATTGTCACTATTGTTTAAAAAAAAACACGCCTCCAGTATGCGACAACATTACGCCACCTTCAGCATAATGACAACTGATGCTAAACTTACAGATATAACAAGCTTTGAAAAAAGTGCCAAAGCGATTGCGAAAAACTGTAAGCGCACGATGGAGTTGAGAAACAAAACATTCTTTATTATAATCCACCAACTAAAACTCAGGAGATCACAGGAGATAGCCTACCAGAAACGCAACCATGTTAACATTGATGCAAATAATATCGGACAAAGGAATTGAGGAAACTAAGGGCTTAAATAAAGGGAAAAACTAAGGGAACTGGATGAACACAGGTGAACAGATCAGTGTTAAACCATAGAAAACAAACTAAAGCGTGAATGAGTAACCAAGGGAACTACAGTAGTCAACATTTGAAGTGGATCAAAACCTTTCATCAAAGTTGTCTTAAAACCTTCTTCTTAGGGCAATTTAGTTCTTAGGACAACTTTAATGAACTTTTTTGATCCACTTCAAATGTTGACTACTATAATATGAACAGGCAACCAGAGTAAAAACTAAACCAAAGCAGAGCATACATATTACAATAGACGCTTTATACTATATTTAAGGTTTGGAACATTAGGGAATGGTTTCACAGAAAGGGCTTAGATTAATTTAATTAAGGCATAAACCGGGCTTGGTTTAGGCCTTAATTAAATTAGGACATTGACCCCCAGTTTCACAGACAAGGTTTAAGACTAGTCCCAGACTAAAGGAGGGAGAGCATTTTCACATTTGGCTCCTAAACTCGGGAATAGACTTCCTGATAATGTTCAGAGCTCAGACTCACTCTCCCAGTTTAAATCTAGATTAAAGACGCATCTCTTTAGCCAAGTGTTCACATAATGCATCTCATATCCTTGTACTCCAGTTATATCAAATCAAATGCACATGACTATCTTTGGTTAATGTTATAAACAGCAACTACGCTAATCCTTCTCCGTTTGCTTTTCTGTTTTATCTCGGGATGCCCATCCCGAGGTGACTAGAGAGTACAACAGATTCAGTTTGGATCCAGCCTCTTATGAAGACTTCAGATGCCTCAACACTTGCGAAGAGACGGCGCCAACCCCTGCAAGGACTTCAGAGGACACAAACTCTGGATCAACATGCACCATTTCAAAAGTTGCTATATATAATCATTGTTAACATGTATTCATTACTTCAATGAGCTCATTGTTTCTACCTTAAATACATTGCTTAAATTAATACATTGTTAGCTAACTGCATGATTTGCATATGTACTGAAAATTACATAATTTGGACACAGTCACCTCTGAAACTGATTACTCTAAATTGTAATGTCGACATGCGTTCTCTGTAAAGCTGCTTTGAAATTATATGTATTGTGAAAGGCGCTATTCAAATAAATGTGAATTGAATTGAATTCAATTTGTCAGTATGAAACTGATTTAAGTAATAGTACGCAGTGAGTCTCCGTTACGGTGATCAGTGTTTTCTTTAGTTGAACTTTTTACTTTTTAACATTCGCTTTTTTCTTTCTGCTGTAATTATGTGTTTATAAAGGCATATTTGTTATGGTAAAGAAAGCCAAGAGAAAATATGATCAGGTGACGATGATTATGTATTGACAATCATTATGTAGTGGTCTGATTCACTGATCTCATTTGGATTCTAGTAACTGATTATATGAGTGATGTGTTATTTTTTTAATTATTACAGTATCTCTGATTCTACAGCATGAGTTCCAGCAGTTATGTGACAGATATGAAGGATTTTAAAAACAAATTTGACACACACGGGCATCAACAATCAGCACATGTATCTCAACAATGGTGACAATCAACAAAACACTTCATGCTGCAGTGCATGCTGAGTACCAGCATAGTACAAGACTCACTCCCAGCATGCACTGTGGCAGGAATAAATAATGCAGCTGAATTGTCTATTTTCTTTTATTTGCTTTTACGTTTGCTATTTTTGTTGACTTTTTAAGCTTGTCTTGTGATGTTCAGAGTTTCATCTGAATATTTTGTCGATTGTCACCACTGCATTGAGCAAGGTAAAAGTTTTTTTAAAAGTTTGATTTGGATTTTGAATCCAAGATTTTCACTTTGATCTCAGGCTTGTATTAACTGTTTCTGCAATCAGATCCAAACAAGCATTTACAGTTAATACAAACTACATATTTATATCTTCACATCCGCTATAAAGAAACAAAAACTCTTATGGGCCTCAGTAACATGACAAACTGACAGTGAGAAACTTGTCTGCACAAAAACATGTCCTGGAATATGTGTTTTAACTACAAGAAATGAATAATAATAATAAAAAACACTTTGGATGGTTCACAGATCTCATCAATATCAGACATATATATACTATCATATGTTACAGTAGAAAATAACTGTCAATCCCAAACACTGACTGTGTGAATGCAGTCATGCAGTTCTCCAGGTCAGTGATCATAATAAATATAGATTCAATTCACAGATACAAGTCCAAAACAAAGCAATACAGTACAGCTCATGGATATTTAGTTCACATGCTCCTGTCTGCCTTAAACTCCAGGGCACATTCACCTGACTGATGTACTAAAAACAGATTAGTTTTTCCTTTGCATTTTTCATTTACAGACAACATGTTTTTGTTTAGATAGAGATAATGGTATTGTTTTCAAAAACTTTTACAAAAAAGTTTGCATTTTCAGGCCCTCAAAACACTTGTCATGTAAATGAACAGCCAAAATGCACAATTTTCCCAATTTTAGAAAACACTGTCGTGTAAACGGCTCCTAAATATCTGTCAACATTTGTGCCCGTGTTGTCTAATTTTATTTAATTTTTTTATAGTAGTTTACTACTATAACTTTACTACTTCAACAAAACTCATAGTAAAATGATGACATAAAACATGAATACAAGAACAATACAGAAAAATCCAGCATCAGTTTGTTATTAATATTCATATTAAATGATTCACATTATGGAGTATTAGAGACATGTTTAATCAGCATGTTCATTAATCATCTGTCCCATAACCAAACCTAAAATAATAGTAAGTGTAAAGCATGTCTGGATGCATCATCATTACTTCCTGATTAAAACAATATGTATTGTGAAAAGTTCTATACAAATGAGTTTGAATTGAATTGTATCATGAGCTCTGCTGGATGCGCTCCTGCTCCAGCCACACCACGGCCCTCTGCTGGATCAGGATGGTGCTGCGTATTACGGCGAGCAGCTCGTCTGTGCAGCTCCATGTGTTCGGCTCCACCGTACTGAACATCAGAGGAAGAGTCTCCAGCTGCAGCTCCTCAGTCTGACAGGCCTCCATCAGGTCCTCCTCTCTGTGCCCCGACAACAGCTTCCTGACACACACAGGTTTCATATAATGTTCATATAATTGTGTGATATCAAGAGCTCAAGGTTGGGCTGATGTTGTGACTACATCATCTGCTGCAAAACACATCTTTAGCCACTTTATCAGGCCTTTCAAATTTTAGCTTTGTTTCAAAACTTTCAAAATGAATAAAGCTTCTTCAAACCAACATTCAGAGTTTGTCTTGGCAGTTTTCTAGTTAAATATTACAATTATATGAATTTCAACTGTAATTCTGCTTTTTACATTCCAGTTTCAAATGCAATTACACATCATGTTGGCTACATTAATTCAAATTCAGGAATTAAAATGAAATTGAAAAGACATTTTCAGTTTGATTCCCAATTCTAAGACCTATCCAGATCTGCACCTGAACTTGCGGCCCTTCTTGTCTTTGGGTTTGATGTAGATGATGATGGGATAGATGCTCTGCTTCAGGAGATTCTCCACATGATTCAAGCCCAGCTGAAGCAGACAGTGTTTGTCCTGAACACACAAACGCAGAGTTTTAACACAACTGTGACTACATTTGTGTGTGTGTGTGTTTGTGTGTGTGTGTTAATGTTTACCTGGTTAATGACCTCTTGAATACTTTGTAGCTTGATTCCCAGTGGTTGATCTGAAGAGTCTAAGAGGAACACATTCTTATCCTGATGCACACAACCCTCCAGTGGCTCTGCACACAATCAATTAAATCAATCAATCAATCAATAAATCAGTAAATAAATAAATAAAGATAATGATAATAATAATAATAATAATAATAATAATAATAATAATAATAATAATATGATTGTAAGATTGTGGCTGGGGATCCACCGCTGTACCTGGATGGCAGATGTTGAAGTCCAGACCGGATTCTGCTGGTTGCAGCAGCCGCTCGATGATCCCGTATGACAGCAAAGATGGACAGAAAATCACCGGCCGTTTACTGGAGACCCGAACCATCTGAACCAGACTGAACGGGATCAGCTGCTCCTCATGACCTACAAACACACATGGGATCTTTCAGACACATAATACTTAGTCTAACAGGTTAATTCTCCAAGTGAACAAGACTTACGGTTACTGAGTGAGTAGAGCACCCGACTGGAAGAGCCGATCACACGATAGTTTGGCGCAACCGCTTTAATGAGCCGAATGCGCTCAGGGTTTTTCTTATAGAACTACAGACAAACACAAAACAAACAGCTTATTGTCTATGAGAGAGAGACAGACAGGCATCGACAAACAGGTATCTACAGACAGACAGACAGGCAGGTATCTACAGACAGACAGATATCTACAGACAGACAGGCAGGTATCTACAGACAGACAGACAGACAGGTATCTACAGACAGGCAGGCAGGTATCTACAGACAGACAGACAGACAGACAGGTATCTACAGACAGGCAGGCAGACAGGTATCTACAGACAGAGAGACAGAAAGGTATCTACAGACAGACAGGCAGGTATCTAAAGACAGACCGACAGACAGGTATCTACAGACAGGCAGGCAGACAGGTATCTAAAGACAGACAGACAGACAGGTATCTACAGACAGACAGGCAGACAGGTATCTACAGAGAGACAGACAGACAGGTATCTACAGACAGACAGGCAGACAGGTATCTACAGAGAGACAGACAGACAGGTATCTACAGACAGACAGGCAGGTATCTACAGACAGACAGGTATCTACAGACAGGCAGGCAGGTAGGTATCTACACACAGGCAGGCAGGTATCTACAGACAGACAGGCAGACAGGTATCTACAGACAGACAGGCAGGTATCTACAGACAGACAGACAGACAGACAGACAGGTATCTACAGACAGGCAGGCAGGTAGGTATCTACACACAGGCAGGCAGGTATCTACAGACAGGCAGGCAGGTATCCACAGACAGACAGACAGGTATCTACAGACAGACAGGCAGGTATATACAGACAGAGACAGAAAGGTATCTACAGACAGACAGGCAGGTATATACAGACAGAGAGACAGAAAGGTATCTACAGACAGACAGGCAGGTATATACAGACAGGCAGGCAGGTATATACAGACAGAGAGACAGAAAGGTGTCTACAGACAGACAGGCAGGTATATACAGACAGGCAGGCAGGTATCTACAGACAGACAAATATCTACAAACAAACAGGTATCTACAGACAGGCAGGCAGGTATCTACAGACAGACAGATATCTACAAACAGACAGGTATCTACAGACAGGCAGGCAGGTATCTACAGACAGACAGACAGACAGGTATCTACAGACAGACAAATATCTACAAACAGACAGGTATCTACAGACAGGCAGGCAGGTATCTACAGACAGACAGACAGGTATATACAGACAGGCAGGCAGGTATCTACAGACAGACAGACAGACAGACAGACAGGTATCTACAGACAGACAGGCAGGTATATACAGACAGGCAGGCAGGTATCTAAAGACAGACAGACAGACAGGTATCTACAGACAGACAGGCAGACAGGTATCTACAGAGAGACAGACAGACAGGTATCTACAGACATACAGGCAGGTATCTACAGACAGACAGGTATCTACAGACAGGCAGGCAGGTAGGTATCTACACACAGGCAGGCAGGTATCTACAGACAGACAGGCAGACAGGTATCTACAGACAGACAGGCAGGTATCTACAGACAGACAGACAGACAGACAGGTATCTACAGACAGGCAGGCAGGTAGGTATCTACACACAGGCAGGCAGGTATCTACAGACAGGCAGGCAGGTATCCACAGACAGACAGACAGGTATCTACAGACAGACAGGTATCTACAGACAGACAGGCAGGTATATACAGACAGAGACAGAAAGGTATCTACAGACAGACAGGCAGGTATCTACAGACAGAGAGACAGAAAGGTATCTACAGACAGACAGGCAGGTATATACAGACAGGCAGGCAGGTATATACAGACAGAGAGACAGAAAGGTGTCTACAGACAGACAGGCAGGTATATACAGACAGGCAGGCAGGTATCTACAGACAGACAAATATCTACAAACAAACAGGTATCTACAGACAGGCAGGCAGGTATCTACAGACAGACAGATATCTACAAACAGACAGGTATCTACAGACAGGCAGGCAGGTATCTACAGACAGACAGAAGGACAGGTATCTACAGACAGACAAATATCTACAAACAGACAGGTATCTACAGACAGGCAGGCAGGTATCTACAGACAGACAGACAGGTATATACAGACAGGCAGGCAGGTATCTACAGACAGACAGACAGACAGACAGGTATCTACAGACAGACAGGCAGGTATATACAGACAGGCAGGCAGGTATCTACAGACAGACAAATATCTACAAACAGACAGGTATCTACAGACAGGCAGGCAGGTATCTACAGACAGACAGACAGACAGACAGGTATCTACAGACAGACAGGCAGGTATCTACAGACAGACAGGCAGGTATCTGCAGACAGACAGGCAGGTATCTGCAGACAGACAGGCAGACAGGCAGGTATCTACAGACAGACAGGCAGGTATCTGCAGACAGACAGGCAAGTATCTACAGACAGAGAGGCAGGTATCTACAGACAGGCAGGCAGGTATCTACAGACAGACAGACAGACAGGCAGGTATCTACAGAGAGACAGACAGACAGGTATCTACAGACAGACAGGCAGGTATCTACAGACAGACAGGTATCTACAGACAGGCAGGCAGGTATCTACACACAGGCAGGCAGGTATCTACAGACAGACAGACAGACAGACAGACAGGTATCTACAGACAGACAGGCAAGTATCTATAGACAGACAGGCAAGTATCTACAGACAGAGAGGCAGGTATCTACAGACAGGCAGGCAGGTATCTACAGACAGACAGACAGACAGACAGGTATCTACAGACAGACAGGCAGGTATCTACAGACAGACAGACAGACAGGTATCTACAGACAGACAGACAGACAGGTATCTACAGACAGAGGCAGGTATCTACAGACAGACAGACAGACAGACAGGTATCTACAGACAGACAGGCAGGTATCTACAGACAGACAGACAGACAGACAGGTATCTACAGACAGACAGACAGACAGGTATCTACAGACAGAGGCAGGTATCTACAGAGAGACAGACAGACAGGTATCTACAGACAGACAGGCAGGTATCTACAGACAGACAGACAGGTATCTACAGACAGACAGACAGGTATCTACAGACAGACAGACAGACAGACAGGTATCTACAGACAGGCAGGCAGGTATCTACACACAGGCAGGCAGGTATCTACAGACAGACAGACAGACAGACAGACAGGTATCTACAGACAGACAGGCAAGTATCTATAGACAGACAGGCAAGTATCTACAGACAGAGAGGCAGGTATCTACAGACAGAGAGGCAGGTATCTACAGACAGTTATCTAGACAGGCAGACAGACAGACAGGTGTCTACACACAGACAGGCAAGAATTTACAGACAGACAGACAGATATCTCCAGACAGACAGGCAGGTATCTACAGAGAGAGAGGCAGGCATCTCCAAGCAGACAGGTATATAGACAGACAGACAGACAGGTGTCAACGTACAGACAGGCAGGTATTTACAGACAGACAGGTATCTACATACAGACAGGCAGGTATCAACAGACAGACAGACAGCCACCTTCTTCCTGCACTGATTCTGCTGAAGTGCCATCGTACGAAGCCTCACCAACAGCAGCTGCTGAGCCCTGAATGAGAAAAACATTCCTGACATGCTTTAAATGATATCAGACAGAGGTTTAACAATGAAAATGAATCGGTCTCTGTCCTGCATGTTTTTGCATGCTGAATTGTGATTGATTATATATGATTATTAGTTATATATAATAATTAGTTTTCTTATTAGATCATAAACTAATACGGTGCGTTACCACCATCATTATTATATCACCCATCTTGCGGCTTTACAGTTCAGCGAAGAGATCGTCTGATGATTATGTAAAGGACATACAGGAGTCGTTTGATAATTCACATAAATCAACTGTAATCTATGCAAACCAAAGATTAAAATGCTGTCTGTGTCAAAGACTTCAAGCACATACAGGTGAATAACAGCCTTTTAAAATTGATTCATTATCCTGCTGTAATGCACTCTATCAATGTGCCATTGCTTTGGCAAAGCATCTGTCAAAAATTACGATATAGCTTATAACCTGCATTTTTAACTACTCCTGTGTATCCAGTTTAATTTGCATTCCTTTTGTTCTTGCATTGATGTTACATTTGTAGCAATTTTGCACTATGACAGTCAGTTTGATATATAGACTACATTTGAGTATCGTGTGTATCTTTGGAGAGTTTACGAAATAAAATAATACTCTCCAAACAGTGTTTTACGTCTTTTTAAACCCAAAATCTTTAACTTAAAATGTTCTTCATTAACAATTATTCAGTTATTTGTAATATACAATGTCAATGTAAAACAAAATCAAAGCAGTTTCAATGTATCTTGGCTCTATCTTAACTACTTGTATTTATGAGTAGCGTGTAGCTTGTCAAACTACATGTTTCAGAGTAGTTTCCCCAACACTAAATACAGTTAAAGGAATATTAATTAATTCTTTATAATATTTCAACGTTATTGTTGTGTTTTTGTGTATCGTGTGTGTACCTGTTGTAGTTGGGAACGGCTCCGGCCTGCAGCGGCGCCCCCGTGTGTTTGTCCACGCGAAAGCAGCGCCACTGATATTTGCCGTTATAGCGCGTGTCAGTGACATGCAGCACGTCATCACAGCAGACCTTCAGACACGGTGGGTCGCCATGGTGACTGAGGTCAAGGTTCACTCGCATGTAGAAGGAGTCGGCACCGGTGAAGGATGGAGACGAGAGTTCAGCGAGTAAACGAGAGTAACCTGAGATGAGGGAGGGAAAGAGAATTATTGAATTAGATAATCTAAAATGATCTAAATAAACAATGATATTATGACACTTCTGATACAGAAATTTATAATCATCAAATTCTCTCTCTCTCTCTCTCATATATATATATTTTCTTTGTTAATTAATTTGTCTCTCACCCTCCTGGTTGTGTGTGTGTTTGAGTGCATTTGGTTCGCTCCACCACTGCAGTGAGAAATGAGCCACTTCAGCCGTACACTGACTGAGATGAACACGACCCTCGGCCAACAACACCTGATCCAACTGACACACACAACAAAACAAGCATTAAAATGATTATTGACATGAAACAGGAGAATCCCGCAAAAGGGCGGGGCTTAGATGTCATCTCTGATTGGTCAGGTACAAAGAATCTGACGAATAAACCTCCTATCTGAGCCATTTACTGTGAATTTTAAATGTCTTTTAAATTTGTGTTATTATTCAAGTCTAATTAATTTATTGTCCAGACCAGAATTATTGTCACATGATACCTGTTACTTTTCTCAGCGCTGGTCTGTATGGACCAGTCACAGCTGTTTAGAGCTGCAGTGTTATTTTATTATCACTGATATAGTATTATAGAATTTAATAATGTTTAAGTATTATAGAATTTATTAACTATTAATTATTTTTATTTGTATATTTTCCATTTTCATTTTAGTTTACATTTTAGTTTTGTGTTTTTTGACCATTTTAAAACTAAAAACTAAAAAAAAAACAGTTATTTGAAATAAAATAAATATTAACTGAAATTAAATAAAATATATAATAAAAACTTAAACTTATTTTATTTTAGCTAGTTGCCAAGGCAACATTTCACATTTTAATTTAGTTTAAGTTAATGTGCTAAAAAACTAAAACTAAAAATGAAATAAAAATTAATAATAAAAAGAAATACTTAAAAAAAATAATAATTAAAAACTTAAAATTAAAAAAAATGGAAAACAAAAACAAAATGTGATTTAAAATTTTAATAAAAACTATAATGGCATCTCAATGAAACTAAATTAACAATTTGCCTGTTTTCTTTAAATATGCCTATTTAGCTTTTGTTATTTTTTTTTTTTTTTTCAGTTTTAGTTTTAGTAATTTTAGTACCCCAACTTAATCGAAACAAAAATTAGAAATGCTGACTAAAATATTTACTGAAATTATGGCTTTTTTCCAGGTAACATGAGCCGCTGTAGGAACTTCCTGTCTGACATGAAGCAGTTTTTGTCTCTCACCTCCAGCAGTTCACTGCCCTCCTTCAGTCCACATCGCTCCGCGGGAGACTCCGCCCTCACCGTCTGCACGAACACGCCCGTCCGGTTGCCCCCGACGATAGTGATGTCATTGGCCAGACTGATGCCTTTGGGCGAAGAGGACAGCGCCGGAGCCAAGCTGAGGAACGAATGAGACGCAAATAAAGAAAGGAACGTGCAGTGTCGAACCCTGATTCAGATCAGCTGAATCTAGCAGCCTGTTTCCAGTGATGATGAAGAGCTTATACCGTGGTGAGGATGAGGATGACGATGAGGATGATAAAGGTTTGATCGGGATGGTTGGCATCATGTTGATTACATCAGGAGGAAAGAGTTGAGATGGCAGGGAGCTCCATGAACTCAACAGACACAAGTCTGAATCCTCTACAACACACACACGCAACTTTTCCTCAATTATTTTACATATTAATAATTAACAGGGGTTAGTTTTGTCAAAATACCAACATTTCAGTAAGTCGTAACCAACACTAGTAAAATACAATGACTCTCAATACCAAATATTTCACTACAAAAGGTGACAAAAACGCTGAACACTTATTTTTAACTGTTTTACTACTTTAAATATTTAATTCATTTATACAATTTTATTTTAAAAGTACTTTTAGTAACAATTAGATTTGATTTCTAAAGCACATTTAAACTTTTACACTGACCAAAATGCTGCATGAAAAAGGTAACACTTTACAATAAGGTTCATTAGTTAAACATTAGTTAATGTATTAACTAACATGAACTAACCATGAGCAATACATTAGTTACTGTATTTACTAATCTTCGTTAACGTTAGTTAATGAAAATACAGTTGTTCATTGTTTGTTCATGTTAGTTCACAGTGCATTAACTAATGTTAACAAGATTTTAATAATTTATTAGAAATTAACATTAACAAAGATTAATAAATGCTGTATAAGTGTAGTTCATTATTAGTTCATGTTAATTAATGTAGTTAACTAATGTTAACTAATGAACCTTATTGTAAAGTGTTACCAAAAAAAAAAAAAAAAAACATATAGTTAAAGTACATATTACAACACAATCACTAAAAGTGACAACAAACAAGCAATTAATAGGCCAGTGAATAAAAATCTGATTAAAAATTAATAAATCACGTGGTCATGTAATAGTCGACTCTCTAAATAGCTTTAAAACATAAAATAGAAAGTAATAAAAGAAACAGCAAAGAAACATATGGAAGCCCATTCCTGCCACATAAAGAGAAAAAATCATGCTTTGGTAAATCATAATTATGAGACAAAACATTGAGATTATGACAAAAAAAAAAAGTCAAGATTATTAAGACATAAATCATAATTATGACATAAAGCCAAAATTACAACATAAGTCATAATTATGAGATAAAAAGTCGAAATTATGAGATAAAAAGTCAAAATTATGTCATACCAAGTCATAATTTTGAATAAAAAGTTATAGGGAAAAAAAAAAAAACATGCTTTGGTAAATCTTAATTATAACATAAAAAGTAAAAATTATGACATAAAGCCAAATAATTATGACATACTAAGTCAAAATTATGAGATAAAAAGTTGAAATTATTACATACCAAGTCATAATTTCGAAAAAGTTGTAAGAAAAAAAATCCTTCTACGGTAAAGTCTTTGGTAATTACAACATAAGTCATAATTATGAGATTAAAAAGTCGAAATTATGAGATAAAAAGTTGAAATTTTGAGACAAAAAGTCAAAATTATGCCATACCAAGTCTTAATTTTGAATAAAAAGTTATAGAGGAAAAAAAAAATCATGCTTTGGTAAATCTTAATTATAACATAAAAAGTAAAAAATTATGACATAAAGCCAAAATTACAACATAAGTCATAATTATGAGATAAAAAGTTGAAATTATGACATACCAAGTCATAATTTAGAAAAAGTTGTAAGAAAAAAAAATCCTGCTACGGTAAAGTCTTTGGTAATTACAACATAAAAAGTCATAATTATGACATAAAGCCAAAATTACAACATAAGTCATAATTATGAGATAAAAAAAATCATAATTATGAAATAAAATAAAAATTATGACAAAGTAAATCATAATTATGAGATAAAAAGTTGAAAGTATGATATACTAAGTCATTATGACAGTCACAATTATGAGATAAGTCAAAATGGCGACATACTGGCTAAATCATATGAGATTAAAAAAAACATTGAAATTATGAGATGAATAAATTTAAATGATGTAATTAATAGTCAAAATAATGACTTCATCATAATTACTTTCTATGTCATAATGACTTTCTATGTCATAATGACTTTCTATGTCATAATTCCAACTCTTTATGTCATAAATTCAACTTTCTATGTCAATTTCAACTTGTAAAAGTATGTATTCCACAGAAACACATTGCAAGCAATTAAAAGAGTGTTTAAGTATCTGAAAGTTTCCAGATAAGAGCAGTGAGAGATATTTCTCTGTTTTTGGCATTATTGCTGCTTGATTATATAAAGCCCATGGTTGACCTAGTAATTCGCTTCAACCTTACAGTAAGCAGAACACATAAGTGACATCACATTGCTGTGGCTAAAATTAAGCTCAGAATCAATTCTGCAGTTCATTAGAATTGATTCAGAATTGTTGAAGAAAGGTTTTTTGGAGGAATATGCACAGACAGACGGCTGTATCACACACCTGTTTGTGTCTCGTTCTCGTCACTCCCCCAAGAGTTCAGATCAAACCTGCAGACACACGCAGACAGTGAGACTTCAGTGAATCAGATTTATTTATTTTGAAAATCTTATTCTTAAGTGTCTCTTACTCCACGTTTGCTCTGCGGTTGATGGAGTTCATGCAGGGAGGAAACGGAAATGTCGAGAGTCTGTTGATGTCCTTCTCCGTGTTACACTCCTGCACAATCACAAAACATACAGTGAGATTTCAAACTCTCGGGACATGATCGTCACCACATCATAAAATGATATTTTTATTCACCGGCGTAAGCAGATTCTCCTCTGAATTTGAGAAGCAGTAGTCTGTGACAAACACACAATGTCATCAGTAACATCATCAGCAAGTCAACGCTAGTCAAATTTATTTCTATAGCGCTTTATACAACACAGATCGTGTCAAAACAGCTTCACAAAAATAAACAGGAAACCCAGATAACAAAAATATGTTCTGTCTAAAACATTTTTTAAAAATGAAAGTTTTGAACATTCAGTGAACATTCAGAAATAATGTTAGCAAAATGTTTTTAGAACATCAACTCACCTTCAGACTGAGCTCGAGCTCGAGAGGTCGACTGTAAAACACAATAACGACATGAGAGGTCAAGTACACACACAACTGTGTTTATATGTGTGTGTGTGTGAACTCTGACCTTATGAGCTCTGAGTGTGAGTGGACTGGGACTCAGATCAACAGAACAGCACGGCCCGAAACACTGATCCTCACTGAACAATGACAGATGAGACTACAAACACACACAGAATGTGAAGGAATGAACAGTATGGTATAGTTCAGTACATTGTAATAGAGCACAGTATGGTATTATTGTCTATACTTTAATATATACTATATATATATATATATATAATATATTTATTAGGGGTGTAATGATACACTCCTATCACGATTCAATACATATCTTGACACTGAACTTACAATACGATGCTATCACGATATTTTATGGCAAAATATAGAGTTTTTTTATGTTATTATTACTTCTTAGACATACAGTATGTATATAATATGACAGTGTAGTGCGTAGTGTGCTGGTGTAGAGTGATTCAGACGTACACAGTGCATACAGGCGGTGCTCTGCTCTCTCCGATCTCGGCTCCTCTCCGTCTCTCTCTGCAGCTGCTCCAGGCTGCTCTGCAGCTCCGCGATGCGTTTGCGCAGACGGTTCTTGTCCAGCAGGCAGTCGGTGAACTCCAGCTGCAGACTGTCACGACTGCGCAGCGCCTTCAACACACAGAAACAGAAGTGTGGGAGTGCATGTCTATATGTGTGTATGTGTGTGTGTGTGAGTGTGTGTGAGTGAGTGTGAGTGTAGTACCTGGTCTCTCTCTCTCTCCAGCTCCATGATCTGGTTGAAGTAGGACACACTCCTGCTCTGCTCCGTCTCCCAGTCCAGCTGTAGAGTCCTGAGCCGCAGCTGCAGCTGCTCACACTGAGACACCAGCTACACACACACACGGATAGATTATATTTATATATAAAATCACCTTCAATAGATTACATGAACTTAATTTATTAAAATATTTTCATTAAAATTGATGGATTTAGCTGTACAAACTAATCTTTCAGGGTCACTGAATAATTGAACTTAAAGGGATAGTTCACCCAAAAATGAAAATTATCCCATAATTTAATTACCCTCAAGCCATCCTAGGTGTATATGACTTTCTCTGGGTGACCTCTGACCCAACGTATGACTTAGCTCCCCTTCTCTTATATCGAAATCCTCCAACATTTTTCTTTAAAACTTCTCGTTTTAGACTTCTACTTCATGATCGCTGTTTTGTTTTGCACTACGCCTACGTCCTACATCGGTTCAGAGGTCAGTTCTGCCATAACTTGACTCTCTCATGAACACGTGTACAGCCGTTTGCCGGAAGCCAGTGATTATAGTTCATAAAGTTTTAAATATGGATATTTTTCTTACAAAAACCCATCGCTTCAAGGCCTTTATTAGCAATAAAAGGCCTTTATTAATTCAATTCAATTCAATTCAATTCACATTTATTTGTATAGCGCTTTTCACGATACATATCGTTTCAAAGCAGCTTTACAGAGAATCCCCCCATTCACTCTCATTATAAAGCTTGGAAGAGGCAGGATATTTTTTTAATAGAACTCTGTGTTTGTCCGAAAGAAGATAGTCATATATACCTAGGATGGCTTGAGGGTGAGTAAATCATGGGATAATTTTAATTTTTGGGTAAACTATCTCTTTAATGACTTATTAGGGGTCAAGCCCCAAAGGAGTCTCTACCTCAAACCCTCTAGCGCCACCAACAGTTCAAAGATTCACTTATGTTTATGCTCATAACTTTTGATACGCAAGTCCTAGAAACAAAATTCCATGACTTATGCTGATTTGAAATGCACCCTATGACGTCATTTCCATCATGAAAATTTTTTCGCCATTTTGAATTTTCTGAAAAACCTACTTTTTTTAACTCTTCCTAAAGCGTTTGTCTAATTTGCATGAAATTTGGTATGTAGCATCTACTCACACTCCAGGCAAAAAGTTCTTAAAAGATTATTGATCGGCCAATCCGTTCTCGTATAGCGCGTCAATGAATTTGACGCAAGCACGCAAAAATGGATTTGATGCTGTATCTTCGCAATGATTTAGTGAATTGACACCAAACTTGGTATATGTCATTACAGGCATGACTTGGGGGTACATGCACAGTATCATCACAGCGCCACCTACTGGTGCTGAGATAGGAAAAATGGCTATTTTTCCTTATAACTTTAACCTTGTCCTAAAATCATGAGGATGGTCTCCTTAGATTCCTTGAGGCATGCAAAGTTGAATGATATCCGATTTTCTCTGGGCGTTGGCCATTTTGAATTTTGTCATAACGCTGTGTTTTACGAACGCATGATCGTATCGTTACGAAACTTGGTATAATTCATCAAGGCCATGTTCTGAGAGGAAACTTGTAAAGTTTTAGGTCAGCACCCCCTAGTGGTCAAGAGATATAACGAAACCTATGAAAATACTTATAACATATGAAAAATTCTACATATTGTCATTTAACTTGCATCATTAGATTTGTTGGCTTATGCCGAGTCCTACAATACCAAATTTGCCATATTCTACCATACTTACTGTCCGCCATATTGAATTTTATTCAAAACCTACTTTTTCAAACACCTACAAAATTTGTCCGATTTGGATGAAATTTGGTATTTATTTTGATAGACTCAACCGTTGTTTTATACTACAACAAATTTGACTGCGAGAACGCCAAAATGGATATGCGGCTGTATCTTTGCAAAAGTTTTGTGTATTGACACGAAACTTGGCACATGTAATCACAAACATGACTTGAGGGTCATGCAGAGTTTCGTCATAGTGCCACCTACTGCTCAGAAGTTAAATACCATGTTATAAGTGCTTTAACTGATGTAATTTAAACAGCTTTATCCTAACCTCAAGATCACAAATATTTCATTTTCTGCCCGTATTCGGCTTGACCTTGTAATTGCGGCTTGCAGCTATATTTACAATTGCAATTATTATGCAATTATAAGTGAACTGTTTCTAGAAATTGAAGAACTAGTGCTGCTTTTTCCTGTAAAGCTGTTTTGAAGCCATATTTCAAATCATATGTATTTGCTTTTCATAATGCACATAATTTAAAAGCAATGTGAAGCATTTGTATTGCATAAAGTGCTAAATAAAAAAAACTTACATGAATACATTTTCCACATACACATTATAATCCACCTTCACAGCACACACAAAACAAGTATACTAGCACACAACTCATACCATTTCTGTCACATACGACAGAGAAAGTAAGAGAAGTATGTGACTCTGAAACACAACAGACACACAGACAGGTTTCCTCTCACTTTCTCTCTCTGCGTCTCTGAGCTCTCCAGCTCCCCCTGCAGTCGGGCGATGGTACCACACAACTCCTGCCGCTGCTCCACCGCCTCTCGCCGGTCCTGCTGGAGGATGTCCAACAGAGCCTACACACACACACACACACACACACACACATTACAGACACCACTGTAAGTGTAATGATGAACAGAGAAAGTCTTGTGACTGACCTGATTTCCAGAGTTACGCTCTGTCTTTCTCACAGTGAGCGGCGCCGTCTCCTTCGGGCCCGCTGTAGCGCCGTCACACGCCTCACTGCTCGTATGAGGCGTCAGTGAGGGGGCGGAGCCATCGTCTGTTCTTTTCTCCGCCTCTAGTAATCTCTTCCTGAGCTGTTCCACCTGTCAGTCACATCACACGGACATGCTCAATATGAGACAGGAACTGTGTGCAAGTCTGTAGCGATTACATTATTCATAATGTGTCTGGGAACAACGAACTGTTTAGGATAAATCATAGCCATTGCTGCTATGACTAATGAGCCTATAATTCACACTTCAAAAGTTTCAAACTACATAGTCAATACTTTAATAATGACGAGTCTTAACGGTCCGTATATTGTACCTCTGTGAGTAGCTCGCTCTCACGTGCCGCAGCTTTGCGCTGTTCCTCTAGCGCTCGCGAGTATTTCACAGCCTGTTCCAGGTGTCTCTCCTTCAGCAGACCCAACTCACGACTACCAGACTCCCAGTCCTGCTTCAACCTGACCCAGAAACACACGTGCTTTCATCTTAATTGACTTACAGTGAATTTAAGGTACACGTTTTTATCAGTTCATGCAATCCCTGGGATTCGAACCCATAACCTTTATGTTGCAAACAGCATGAAAGAAATTAATACTTTTATTCAGCAAGAATGCACTAAATTAATCAAAAGTGACAGGGCATTTATAATGTTACAGAAGGTTTCTATTTCAAATGCTTGTTCTTCTTCAAAGAATCATGAAAAAATATATCACGGCTTACACAAAAATATGAAGCAGCACAACTGTTTTCAAGATTAATAATAATCAGAAATGTTTCTTGATCATCAAATCAGCATATTAGAATGATTTCTGAAGGAACATGTGACACTGAAGACTGGAGTAATGATGCTGAAAATTCAGCTTTGATCACAGGAATAAATTACAGTTTAACACATATTCACATCGACAACAGTTATTTTAAATTGTAATAATATTTAGCTGTTTTTACTGTATTTTTTATTAAATAAATGCAGACTTTACTAAATAAATCCCAAACTTTTTTTTTGTTTGTGTAGAATGTTGCAATAAATAGAATATGTAAGCATAAATAATAATTAAGGCATGAAATAAATTTTTTTTTATTTAAAAATTAAAAAGGAGGTGAAATATCACCTGAAATATGCCTTTAAATGAAGAAAAAACAAAACAAAACAAAAAAAAACACTCATGATCCATAAAATATTTTATTATGTTATATATATATATAATCTGCACCTCTCCAGCTGCATCCGGTCCTGTCGCAGCTCTTGCGCTTTGCGTTCAGCTCGGCTGCGCTCTTCCTCGGCCACACGGCAGCGATGAGACAGACGTCGCTCGCACAGACGACTGCCGCGCAACTGTTCTCGTAGCTTCCGCACCTCCAGCAGCAGAAACTGAGTCAGGCCCTCAGGACCCTCCTCATCTATACACATGATATCACAGAAATAACATTAAACTGCTGCATGAAAAACAATTAAAGTCATCTCTTCTTCCCTATTGTGACTTATACGAGTGAAACGGCTTCTGGAGCAAGAACAAATGTAGGGCGGGGCTTGATTTTGTCCATGGGGAATTGATTGGAAGGTTGTGGTTTGCTATTGGTGGATCTCATGTGAGTGACAGGTTGCCCCGTCCTCATCATCAGAGAAGAGAAGAGATGTCGCTGCAAGAGGGAGGGGAAGTTATTTTGATTTCATTATTATGAGGGAACATGAATTTTTAAAAAAAAATAATAATTTGCAACCATTACAGTCAATTCCTTATGGACCAAATCAAGTCCCGCCCTACATTTGTTCTTGTTCGAGAAGCCATATGACTCAGATACATCACATTAGGGGAGAAAGAACTAGCACAACTTCCCTTTCATGTCGACTTTAAATGGCAGAAATGAGACGTGTTCACACACCCAGCATAATGGAGCAGCGTTGTGTCGGTTCTCGTCCGGTCAGCTGTGTGAACTGCTCCGGATGATAAAACTCTAGTGACTCCATGAAGGCCTGTAGACCGCGCTCGCCACGCCCCCTCAGGATGTCCAATAAACGTCCTGCACACAACAGCCAATCAAATTACCACACATGCCGACCAATCACAGTATACCATACATTCTTTCTCTTTAAATGTGAACATCTGCATCTCAATTCATGTACTATCCATCCTAAAGTTTATGCAAGGTGAGAATGAGTGCGTCCTAAATCAGAGTTTGTATCTTTATACAATACAGATTGTTTCAAAGCAGCTTTATAGAAATGAACAAAAAATTAAGTGTTGCAAAATTGATCGGTTATTAAACAACTTAATTACAAAAGATAAGTGTTCAGCTCAATTCAGTTTTGTTCTAATCTGATAGTTTCAGTGCAATCAAATCAATAATATTTCTAATTGTCTTTAACCCTTTGCTTTACACAAGGGAATTTTTTTTTATTTTTTATTTTTTATCCCCATTGACTTTTCCAGATGTGCGTGAGAAGGCTGTGGCTTTTCAATAAATTAACCTGAACGCAAACAGAAGCACAAAAGCGTCTGTGGTATCATCATGACTCAGTTTTATGACTTTGCAAAATTTCCCAATATTGCCGTCTTACTACATGCTCTGAACTATGTACTTTTCACTAGAGAAGGGACAAATGGAGCAGAAGACTGAATCAATTAAACCAACTGAGTCACTCTTTTGAAATGATTCACAAGGCACACATGGGTCTTTTCAGAATTCTGAATCAAGTGTACACACAGAGAAGTACAAAACTGACCAAAGATTAATCAAAACCATATTAGTCTCATTTCATGGGTTCATCAGCAGATCAACGGCGAAGTGAAATTTCAAAACCTTTCGAAACAGTCTATGACGAAACAAAGCCTCGTTCCACGTGACTCAGCCAGTTCGATATACGAGCTCCGAAGCGCTAAATCGAATCAAAAGATTCGTAAACATTTCAAAGCAGCGTTTCCATCACTACTTTCCCCTCAGTATTTGCGTCCTCACCGGCTCTGCTGATTCTCAGCGGATACTGACTGGAGTTCAGCACCTCATCCTCGTCCTGCTCGTCGATCACCTTACACTGCCGCAGGTACGGCGTCAGCTTCGCCGGGTTTAAAATGCGGGTCAGTTTGTGTCGGACTCCTTCCACTCGCTCCCAGAGCTCCTCGCACTTCTCCTCCTCTGACGGGGACATGACTAAACTCTCGTCTCCCAGCGGCCATTCACCTGTGAAAACATGAGATGTTCATGATCTTCACTATCAGCAGCTGCTCCTCAGGTGGTTCTTTTCACGTGTAGGTACCCTGCTGAAAAAACCAGCATATGCTGGTTAAGGTAGGTTTTGGAGCTGGTATGCTGGTTTATGCTGGTCCATGTTGGTCCTATGCTGGTCCTAAGCTGGTCCAGGACCAGCATAAACCAGCTCAAACCAGCATACCAGCTCCAAAACCTACCTTAACCAGCATATGCTGTTTTTTTCAGCAGGGTAGCAAGAAAAGTGGCTAAATTGTGCTTGTTTCCTGTTTTGTTTTGTGAAGAAAATCTGTACCCGACCCGAATTGACTGAATCACTTTTTTTCCAAACGTGACCTGCATAAATCATTTTAAAAAAAGAAAAACATGACTTGGAAAAAAGTTAAACGTTTTAAAAAATTGGTATGTTTTAAAATAATTTGTTTCTTCTTAGCTCTAATTTGTTAAAAGAAAATAATAATAATTATTTATTTAAAAGTCAGACTCAGGTTTTCGAATCCAAACAAACCCGTAAAGACTTCTAGCTACCAGTACAGTTACTGCACCTTGAAACACATTTTATGTCAGTGAATCGGTGAGTGAATCTATGAACAAGATTGCTTGACAATATGATTCAAAAGATTAAAACCTCATGGTCACAGTGGCTGTACAGTGATGGAAGATTTACCGGAACAGAAATAAGAAGTCCAAATTTTTGCGACAATTCATATCCATTTTACGTATTGGCAGCAATTCGTAGCTACTTTACATTTGCCGGCATTTGTTGCTGTTTTATGTTTTGGCAGCAATTTGTAGCTATCTTCCAGGCAATTTGTAGCTATTTTACGTTTTGCCTGCAATTCGTAGCTATTTTACGTTTTGCCGACAATACGTAGCTACTTTATGTTTTGGCAGCAATTCGTACCTATCTTCCGGGCAATTTGTAGCTATTTTATGTTTTGGCAGCAATTTGTAGCTATTTTACATTTTGCCGGCAATTTGTAGCTATTTTACGTTTTGGCAGCAATTCTTAGCTATTTTATGTTTCGGCAGCAATTCGTAGCTATCTTCCGGGTAATTTGTAGCTATTTTACATTTTGTCGCAAACAAAAACATGTTCTAAGAACGTTTTGCTTACTTTTTCCATTTAGTTATGAAAACATTGTTTTTCAATGTTCTTTCAATTTTCAAAATGTACAGTTTTTTAAATGTTTTAAAAAACATTTGTTTTTCTGGGTATGTGAATGTTATTTGAACATTCCATTTTATCATTCTGCAAACATTATCAGAACGTTACTTTTTAATCTTCTCTGAACGTTCTGAAACAAGTAGTAACATTTAAAAACATTTCAACGGAAACGTTTAACATGTTTCAGGGGGAAAAAATCATATATGAATGATGTAAAATAATGTTTTTGTGGTAATGTTTCGAGAACATTATTGAAGACCAGATAACGTAGAACAAACGTTCTATTAACATTACTGGAAGAACGAGAGAACCTTGCCAGAACGTTAGCCAAAGTTCTGAGAACGTTCCCTGTTATCTGGTTTCATGCTTTTTTCAACAACAACAACAACACACACACACAAAAAGTATGAATCACAGTGCAAATTCACACAAAATTTCTTAAAATAGTTTTTCATGAGATCGAGGTGAACGCAACACATGTGATGAAAGTGAAATATCACAGATCCACATAATCATAAAGCACAGATGTGAGCATGTAAATTCACTGCATGAGAGGCAAAAGATTGACTGTAAGAAAACGGCTGTCTCACTGCAGGAGAATGCAGACGGTACCATCCCCTCACTGTACACGAGAGATAATCAGACAGACAGAGCGATAACGCTGCTGGGGGAACTTTAGAAAACAAACTTAATTTTCACCCAGCGGATACCTGTACACCCAGAAGGGCATAATCGCTCCGAGCTCTCTCTTTATAGCTCACAAGACTCAACAGAGATATCAGTTATGTTTCATTTAGCTATCAACTTTTTCTCAAAGATGTCTGAGACATTGCTGAGACGTGAAAAAATATGATTTTTTTTCTTATATATACATATATATCCAGCAGGATGTTCTAAACAAACGATGGTGTTCCTCCTGAGAGATGATGAAGAGTAGGGGTGTGTGAGGGGTTTGTGTGCATCTGTGTTCAGGTCAGGCAGGTCCAAACACATGCTGGAATCTCAATGAATATCTCATAGTGAAGGAATCCAGAGCGGGGAACTTTACGACAACACACTACTGTACACTATTATAAACACACACATGACCAACACATTACACAACACTAACACACATGATAGGCTACATTACAAACAAAACACACAACAACACTACAATAATATTAACACAATGCTGACATATAACTACTAAAACTACCCAGCTAACAGGGAACTTTAACGTTCTGGCAAGGTTCTCTCAAAGTTGTGAACAAACGTTCTTCCAGTAATAGAAACTTCGTTCACTGTTATCTGGACGTTTTTAACGTTCAGAGAGCTCTCAGAAATAACGTTTTCACGATAGGAACGTTAGCAAAATGTTTTTAGAACATTTTTTTAGGTGGGCAAAACAACTACAGAAGAAGGTTGAAACGTGTTTTGGTCCATAATGTCACATAATGCCAGAGTATCGTTCTTTAAATCAAACATTTAATTCATTAGTTGATTCACTCTGATCACTCTGAATAAATGAATCGGTTCGCAGCTGATGAGGCTGAACAGATAAACAGCTGAAAGTTAAATGTCTTACCGCTCATGATCCACAGCAGATGAACGAGATGAGAGGAAAAAACAACAACAACAGCAACACTTCAGACACAAACCACAGAAGGAGCGAAGTTTGATGTGAGCAAACCAACTCACTCTCACTCTCTCTCTCTCTCTTTCTTTCTCTCTCTCTGTCAGAAGTCAAAGCTTCATTGACATTATGTTTATTCGTCTGTCTTTCTTTTAGAGAAATATCACTCCGTCTATATCCGGGGTTATAATAACGAAAAACATCATCAAAATGAATGAGTCACGCAACAATATATGAAAGTCACAGTGTAACGCTGTGTCGCAATACTCGTGTTAATATTTCACTAGCGTAATTAGTCACATTCCGGGCGGGTTAGAGAGTGCAGTGACCTGTCAGTTCATGCCAGTGGTGAGGATGAGGATGATCCACTGGAGGGAGACAGACACTGGACAAAAACACAGATCATTTATACGACTGACCGATGAACAGATGTTGATGTCTAAAAATGTTCCCTTTCAGCGTTACTGACTACTGAGAGAAACCAAAGACGCGCCCCAATTAGTGTATTATGCATTATTCGGTGTCTTTTTGTAGTAGTAGTAGTGCACTGAAAACAAAAACTGCACTTTAAATACCTAAATGTTGTAACCTACGTAATTAACCGAAAATATGAAGTGAATGTTGGACGCACTCAGCTGTCAAATGTTTTCATTAGCGGAAGGGGCGGGGCGATCAGACTCAGACGTTAAATGACAAAATAAAGTGGTTTAAATGACTCTTTTTTTCTGTAGTTTCATTACTGATGTAAAATGTTTTACTGATGTAAAAATGTATATATGTACTTGAACTTTGGAAAGAGGCTAAACCCTTTTTTTTTTATTGTTTCTCGTCAGTTATATCAAAAAAGTTCTCCAATTACTAACACTCTACTTTAAGTGCTTTTGTTAATTTTATGACTCTGTGATTATTTGCTATCTTTCCTTAATCATCTGAAATGTCTGCTAGCAAATGTTACGCTAGCATAGCATATCGGTTTATAATGATGCTCAGTACAGAACGTCTTGAACGCTTTCATTCATGTTTTAATAATTTGGGTGTATTTTATTGTTCACGAACAATTCATTTTGAGTCTGAATTCATCATTCACAATTGTTTTAAAAATTAAATTAGGTTAAAATAAATACTGCATGTCCGCCCATAGAAATACAAATGAAAGAATGCATGAATGATAAAAAATAATCCAACTGATTACCAACACACAACTATTGAACCGTGACATTGGCACAACTTTGCAGTTACTAACTGGCAACGTTAAAAAGTTATGGATCTGGGAATTTCACTTTTCCAGTTGTCACAACATAACTAGTTACGTTGTCACAACGAAAGTTTGGTTGTCAAATTACGTATCAGTTACGTAACAATATTGTATTATGGTTAGCTGGGAATCATCTTAAAAACCTCAACAATGGTGTCAATCAAATAATATTCAAACAAAAGAATTCAGCTGCATAATTTATTCATGCCGCAATGCATGCTGTGAGCCATGAATGAGTTTTGTATGATGACATGAAGTTTAATATGCCAATTGTTGATGTCTGTGAGTGTCTAAATACTGTAGGTAATAACTTCATGCTCAAAATATGTTTTAATTCAGAAAATCTGATTTTTACAACATAGGCTATCACATGGTCAGTAGGCCTAGAAAAATATTTAAATGAATTACAAAACAAAACACTTCAGATCAGTGATTAGACTTCAGATGGGATCAGTGATCAGACCACTTCACGGTGTTACCAATAAATGTGGGATAAGTAGATTTTCAAAAACGCTGTTTGGACATTGTTGATATTTGAAATCAACCCAAACAACCCCACTCCTCTCTTCATTGCTCTGTTTCCAAAAGTCACCCTCCAATCTTAACCACCCTGCTCCAAGTCAGTCTTGAACCCCAGCCCGATCGCTGCTGGCAATGGCAGGCGAGTGCACTAACAGTGACGCTAAACACCACGTTCTCTAGTGGTCGTCAGTGTGCAGTGGTTTACCTGGTACTAGCTGGCCACTGTTACACACACAACGCGAGAGTGGATGTCTGCTTATCACAGCTGACGCACAACAAAGTGGTTCACGAAAAAAAAAACAGTTGATGAACGAAAGACAAGGAAGCACAAAAAATGAACGCACAGTACACAATAGTAAATACAAAGTGTTCGTTGTTAGTTGCCAACAGCACAGCAGCTTCAAACAATCAAAACCCAGTGTTACTCACATGTGGAGCGGAATCAAAGCAGCCTCCGCATCTGTTTTCAGGCCTTCCCGCAGAGCTCTCTCCAGCGCTGGAAAGCTTTTCTTATAAACGCGGGTCATAAAGCGCTTGCCCAGTCATAAACCTTCATTCCAGTGATATTCTTTTGAGCTCTTTTGTGTTGTGTCTCATCTCTCTTCCTGCAGTTTTTCTTCAAATCTCCCTCTTGCTTGTTCTTTCTCCTCGACCGTCATACGTCCCCTAATGCTGATTGGTTACACGTTTGTTGTTGGTGTCGGCTCGACTAACTTCCAAACAGTGTTTTTTTTAAATTTACTTACTCCAACTTTAATCAACAGTCATTATCACCTGATATCTTGAATTTTCTGACAGAGTAAAAAAACATTTCTGAGTACACTGTTAAAGCAGCCAGAGAATCTATCAAGGGTCAAGAGCCCAACTAACCACTGTTTGGTCCTCTTTCCTTCAATGATTTTACTCATTAATTTCAGGTGTCATCACGAATGGTCACACTGAGCGGCGCAACTTCCTCAACCACAAAAGAGTCAAATTAACAGCGTCATTTCTTAATTCAACAACTTCATAGTTCATACAACTTTAGAACCATTGGACTGAACCATCAAGAATTTCTTTTGAGACTGCATATCCGGATGCTCTTCAACAGCTAAGGCGATTGCAAGTATCGTACATTTGAACCCTAAACAGCAATTTAGTTTAAAATTTTGTTAACAAAGGTGCTTAGTCTCTATAGTGAGAAACTTATGGTTCTTCCAGCTCATTAAATGACTCTTTTCATAGCTCCATTCCTCTGTTATGCTATGGTTTCATTCACTTCCACTTTCTCATTTCCTATGTATGAGTGATTTGTGTATGTGTTTGTTTAGATTAGTTATGTATTCGTGATTTAGTTAAATAAAACTTTTGTGCACATTCTTCCGAGTTGATTCTGATCTGCTTATAAACCAATGTCAGTTAAACGATTATGATCACAGCTACATGCTAAGAAAGCATTATTTTTCTGTGGCCATGGAAAAAATCCTTTCTGAAGAGTTGATAGACGATCAATACTGAGTATTTGCTGGCCAAACAGATTGAGTGTAATAATAATTCTGCTACATTAAGTTAATTCAATTAACTGATCCAAATATGTATAATTATAACGAGTTATGATTAATTATTCATACAGTATTTCCTTTTTGAGCTAATTCGCTACAACATTATTGAAGAACAGGGGCCAGTTGCATAAACTTAGTCACTATATTAAGACTGTGTCTTAAGAACTAGTTTGACCAACTTGCAGTTAACCAAGGGGTAATCAATGTTATTTTTCCAATTCAAATTACACCAATCTACCTTTTTATGTAACGGACTTTAAAAAATTAGGACCACTCTTCAAGAAAAAAGTTAGTGTCTTAACTTTTAAGACTAGTCTAAGTGGTTTATGCAACTGGCCCCAGGTAACATTAAACAAACATTCTATTAATGTCACTGAAAGAACGTTTTTTCATATCTTTGAGAGAACCTTGTCAGAACATTAAAGGTGCAGTGTGTAAATTTTAGCGGCATCTAGCGGCGAGGTTGCGAATAGCAATATAGAGAAGCTACGGTGGCCAGCAGAACAAAGATGTCGTCTGAGACAGAAGAGAGTAGCCAGTCAAGCAAACACGCTCTGTAGAGCAGTTTGTCCCCTTAGGGCTACTGTAGAAACATGCTGGTGCAAAATGGCAATTTAACATGTCCCCTTGGTGTACAGTATGTAGATAGAAATGGCTCATTCTAAGGTAATAAAACATAATGGTTCATTATGTAAGGTCTTTATACACCACTGAAAACAGTTATGTATATTATATTGCATTTCTGTCAATAGATCCTCCTAAAATTTACACATTGCACCTTTAAGTTATGAGAATATTCCCTGTTAGCTGGGTCTAGGCACCCTATTGAATTTTACATAAATGAAAAAGAGGTTGCGAGAGATAGACATCTTGCTCCTAGATCACGTTATTTTCATAACTCGCAACTTTCAAAACTGTTTTGTGTTCTGAAAGTTTTTGGAAAGCCGTTTCATCAGCTGAACAATTGGCATGTTGTTAAACAACAGTACTTTCCATTGAATGAATCATCACAGCCTCGTTTTCATTCCTGACAAAAATTAAATATGTCTACGGTCTATTGTGATGATGATGTGTTTCAGATGTTCTGATCAGAGTTCGACAGGACTGAATATGTGTCTCATCCTGACAGCATGTTCATGTTCTGTCTGTTCTCAATCGTCTCTCTGTCTCACCAGCACAACACTGAACGCTCGACCAGAAGCTGAAGATCGAGAGACGTCCAGCGGTTCTGCGAGGGAGGAATGTGGCGAAGGGCAGCCGAGCATCCAGTCCCATCCAAGCACATAATCAGAGCTTTGTCCTGCAGAAGAATGACTCTTTATGACTCCTTTCAGACAGATTTAACTGCTGTTGTGCCATTAATAGACAGTATAGAGCAGGATCTGACATCATCAGAGCTTCTGCGGCCACAACATTAGCATTTCAATGCTTAGATGAAAAGAAAAGAGCATGTTTTTCAAATGTTTCTGCTAGTATAGTAAGAGTTTAAAGCTAAAAAATGAATGTGATGAGAAATGTTTGAGTTTATATTGAGATCTCTGACTTTAGTACTCTACCGGTCAAAGTTTGGAACAATTAAGATTTTGTAATGTTTACAGTTTTCACTGTATTTTAATCAAATAAATGCAGCTGTGGTAAACAATCTTAATTATTCATAATTTTGGCCTGAATGCAGCCTCTGATTCATCTTCACCCAATTGAGGAGTCATTTCAATAGCTAAAGTGATTCAAATAACTGATTCATTTGAGTCCCTTTTAAGTGTTTTTTGTACTAATTGAATACTTTGTACTATGAGCTTGTACAGCTGCTTGGTAAACTACAGGATGAAACAGCTTCACCAATGCTGATGATGATGATGATGAGTTTAACATGTTCAACCAATCAGAGAATGTTCATTGGCATCAGGTGATCAAGTCTGAACATGAGCAGTGAGCTCGACTGGAATCTGCAATATACAGGATTCAGTCATCATACTCATACTCTCACCATGCAAATGATTCAGCGGTGATAACATGAAACGACATGATAATCCAGTGGTTTTGTAGTAGATCAGTGTTTATTCAGTGTGATTCAGACACACAAACCCTGAGACACTACAGACAGGGAACATTTATGGTACTGTAATATGTCCTAAATACGTCAACTATATTACTGCCAGCCCTATATTAAAAGTTGGATATATAGTAGGCCTACTTCCAACTTATAGGCCTATTTGCATAAATTCCCCAGTGTTAAATTACCACCGTTCTGTGTTCATATGGGAACTACCAGCAGGGTGTTGAAAGTAACACTGAAGGAGTGATGGAGTTAATTATATACTTAAGTGATTAATTGAGTATTAATGGTTTGATTATTGAAGACACCTGATGATGACGAGCAGAATCACTAAAGAAAAGATAAACACAAGAACAACAACTGAACTTCCAGCCACAGCCTTAGAAGAAATCAACTGAAAAGACATGAAATCTCTCTTATTACAAACAAACTGACTTTATTTCTATCATTTGTTTACATGTTTGTTTGTTTTTTTTTTTTTTGAGAATTAATAGCGGTTTAGATGTTGATGTTTTATTGAAAATGCTTGGTCACCATTATGGGGATCAGTGTTTAATTTAGTTGGGCAGTTTGACTCTTCATTTTTTATGTGAGTTTGTGGTTTTTGTAACAGTGTTTATCAAAACACATAATTTGTTGTAAAGGAAGCCAGAAACGGAGATGATCAGGTGATATATTTTTCATCATCATCATAAAGAAAAGTGATTGACTAATATCATCACTGACCAAAAGTGGTTACTTGTTATTAATAGGTTTTTATCATCAATACTTTTTTTTTTTTTTTTTTTTTTTGCCACAGATCAGACATTCTGAATTTTGATTTCTAAATATATTGAGAAAAAAAAAAAAATCTAGACACACCCACAGACATCAAGAATCAGCATATGAATCTCAACAATGGAGATATGCTTCATGCCGCAATGCATGATGGGAGTCATGAGTTTTATACTACTGTGGCTCCCAGCATGCACTGTGGCATGAAGCATGTCACCACTGTTAAGATTCTAATGCTGATTCTTGATGTGTGTCTGAACGACACATTTCTTTAATTTTTTGTTTGTTTGTTTGTTTGTTTTAAATACGCAGACACACCAACATCAAGAATCAGCATATAAGTCTCAACAATGGTGACATGAGATTCATATGCTGATTCTTGATGTGCAAGAATATGTTTAAAAAACAAAATTAACAATGTCTGATTTGTGGCAAGAAAGTATTGTTGGTGAAAATCTATTAACAACAAACAGCCACTTTTGGTCAAAGATGAGATTAGTTATTTTTTTTTGTGATGATGAATGTGAAACCACCTGATTGTCTTTGTTTCAGGTAAACACTGTTACAAAAACCACAAACTGACAAAAATCCAAGAGTCAAACTGTCCAACTAAAGGAAACACTGATCACCATAATGTTGACCAAACATTTTTAATAAAACATCAACACCTAAACCTCTGTTAATTCTCAAAAAGAACTGTAGACAAATTACAGAAATAAAGTCAGTCTGGTTTATAATAAGAGTGATTTAATGTATTTTCAGTTGATTTCATCTAAGGCTGTGGCTGAAGTCAGTTGTAGTTCTTGTGTTTCTCTTTCCTTCAGTGATATCACAAAAATATAAACCTTATCAGGTATTGCACGGCTCCATATTCAAAGTTGAATATATATATATATATATATATATACACAACTTCATTCACACACAAACAGTAGGCCTGTTCTCACATAAAGTGGTATATAGCATATTATACAGCAAATCTCAACTGCCTGATCTTTTTATTTCATTGCAAAATGTGATCTACTGTAGTAATGTGTATTGTGACAAAACCTAACACTTTGAGAACATTATTAAAGACCAGATAACGTTGAACGAACATTACCGGAAGAACGTTTGTTCATAACTTTGAGAGAACCTTTTAACCAAAGTTCTGAGAACGTTTCCTGTTAGCTGGGCCAATAAAAAGCAAATATCTGTGCAGGAATGTGTGCAGCAGCTTGACAGTGAACACACTGTACAGTAAGTGTTTGCTGTGGACTCCCTTCTATGAACTGTTGGGAAAACGAAACCAAGGAGACGGCATTCAGGAAGCTGTGGAATTCTAAAGCTCATTTGCATTGAAATCTGCTCAGACCGTGAACTTCCTTCAGCACTGATTTATTCCTCAACAGCATGCGGGTTTCCTCTCGCTTCAGTCCCGAGCTACTTCCCCGAACTCTCTGGTTGTCCTGGCACAGTTTCCCGGAGACACAGAAGAACATTTATGAGAGTTTTACTGCTTTGATTTGACAAACTATAAACATAATCTCAACCACTTTAACTTTAACCCACAACAGCCATAGAGAAGTTGAAATAACAAACAAAATGTCATAGCCTATATGATGATATTTTTATTCATATTATTCATTAAGCAGAAACTTTCATCCAAAGTGACCTCATCCAAATGAGGAGTATGAGAGTATCTGTTTCCCATGAGAAAGATGAAACAAAAAAATCCAAACCACATTATGGATAGAGAGTAACCCTCTGTGTGTCAGTGTGATGTCATGTTCATGGATGAGTGTGTGGGGAAAACCTGAAACCTGTGCAGACCAATGAAACACACCTCAAATACACTCATGCTATGTAATAAAAACAATTGAGAGCATAAATTAATGTGAGTTGCAGAGGTCAAATCAAAACTTACATTTATCTCTATGCATCTGGCAGATGCTTTCATCCTTAGTGACTTCATAATTTATATTTTATCAGTCTGCATGTTGCCTGGGAACATGGGATCATGAAAACCATCAGCCCACACCAGAAAACACCAGCAAAACCAGTTCTAAGCATAACCCGGATCGTGATGGATCCTCATGTGACATCTAGAGAGCTTGAGGCTTCTTAAACCCTGAGCGGCAGAACGCAGACGCTATTAAAAGGTTGCATAAATGCTGTGAGAAGGTTGTAGAAGTGTTGTGGGAAGCCAGTGTGGGCAGCGGGAGTGCTTGGCTCGAGGTTCAGGGTGTGTCTGACTGCGGTCATGGACATTGAGAAGAAACAGCAGCTGAGGAAAGAAAGAAAAATACTTGGAAGATCTCTGAGGTTCACTGGAATCAGAGCCATGAAATCAGTTACTTATGAAACAGAGTTATTTATGTCACATGAACAGTTTCAGTATTTTCTGATATTTTGATTTGTTTTATATTGTCTGCTTCATTTTATTTCAATGTGTATTCCATTTCATATTTAGTAGTTTTTTATTTTTATTTTAAGGCATATTTAGTTGGTTCACTTACCCACTACTGGGGTAAGTTGGCCCTGTACCTGCGGTTAAAAAAGTAAATGAGATTAATCTAAAAGTTAAAATTATTCTGAGACTTATACAGGCATATGAAGATTTACATATTTAATTGCCCATATTTTAATTGAAGAAATGTCATAATAGCAACACTATGAATGCACATTTAATGATTTCACTCAACTAATGTATAGGTTTTAATGAAAGCGAAAATGTCTGAAATGAACTCTGGGTGGCTCATCTTACCCCAAGGGTCTAATTGTATCTTTTCACTTCAAAATTAAAAGTATAACTTTTACTCCACAAATCCAAATAACACTGATGTGTCCATAAATTCCTCTTTAACAAATAAAAAAAACTTTGATATTCAACATAATACAATGTCATAGATTTTCCAGAGACTGTTTCGGCTTCAGATGAAACTGGCAAAATTTAAAATATGTGCTGAAATGAGACTTTGTCATATGGTCAGGAGAAAAAAGAAGGTGGTTGGGGGTCATCTTGCCCCATGTTACTCTATATAAATTAATATATGTGACATATACATTTATACAGGCCTATACATGTGTTAAAGTGAGAGGAAGTAATGCAGACGAGAGCAAACTGTAATTTTGTCCTCGCTGTGGGGAGCGTCTGTCCGGCGTCCAAGTCCAAAAAACATTTTCTGTTCTCATATGAATAAAGTTCTTCAGCCGGAGACTGTTTTGCTTGGAGAATCAGAGGGAAAAGAGTAAGAGAAAGAAGCAGCAGAATAAGAAATACGCTACTAATGTGTTTGGGAGGAAACATGTTGAGGAGCGAGTGAGTTTTTTTTACCCTTGTTTTGTTAGTAGCCCACAGCTTTTTACATAAATATAAATACATGAGCTGTGGGTTGTGGTTGCGTTTTTCTTTTCTTTTTTTCTTAAGAAAAAATGACTGTTGTAATGTATCCTATATATTTTTTTCTGTGTAACATCACAAAAAATGTGAACATTCTGTGTGAATATCACATTAGCTCCGCTCGTCCGTCCCGCCGCGCGCATGCGCGTCCTCCTCGTCTCGCGGGTGCGCGCTGAGCTGCGGCGCGTCTGAGGATTATTCATCAACGCTCTGAAACTTTGGCATTATTCCGTGTTTGAGGTAAGTTTAATGCTTATTACGTCAAAAGAAATATAAACTTGTCACGTGAATGACATTTTATCAGAGGCTTTAAAGGTAAATGTGCATGTTTGGTGATTTTATTCGCTTATGGTGTTTAATTATTGTAGGCTAAGTAAACAAACACAATGTTTGTCAAGATACTGAAACATGACAGCAATGATTCATGGTTTAGTCATTATTTTGTTTGTGAAGTGTCTTTCCTACAGAGAGAGAGACAGGGAGTTGTTTGGTGAATGTCATAAATGTCGCCACAAAATAATTCACAAAATAATTAGGCTAATATGAGTATGAGATTATTTTGCATTACAATAATGAGATTTTGGGTGGTAAAAAACTTTAATGTTAGAATACACATCTTGCAATAGTTCTAATAACAGACTTCATTTTCATTTTGCCAAATATAATTTTGTATTTCTTTCTTTTGAACACAGTTCTGTCAAACATCATTATATGGACATGCAGTGAGGATTTGTTACATTCAGATCAAGACAAAACTAATAAAAAACAGCTGTTATTTTCACTTCATTACACGAACATTGAGATCATGACAAAAAGTGTAATGCATAATGAATAATGGCCTGTGAGTGAATGAATTAAACAGACCGTCTGATGGGCTGAATGTGGTTGTGTGTGTGTTTGTTTGTGCAGAGAGAGGTTTAATTAAACTCAATAATAGTCTGGATGGATGGAGACGTGTGTTTGTATGTTAAAGCATGAAAACGAGCATGTCTGTGGTGAGAGACTTTAATCTGACCTTATCAACATACTCTTCCGTATAAAATGACTTTTATTGGGAGTGTTTGGCATAATATATCAAAATCAATATTTTATGTAGTGTAACTGATCAATCCTTACTTCGCCTAGTGGTTTTATTTAACAATGAGCCCAGAAAAAATGGACAACAATGAAGATAAAAACCAAGAAACTATTCATGTAGACAATTAAGTTTTGCATGAAGAAATTATATATTATGTGAGAATCATTGTGACAATACACCGATCAGGCATAACAGTATGAACACTGACAGGTGAAGTGAATAACTCTGATTATCTCTTCATCACGGCACCTGTTAGTGGGTGGGATATATTAGGCAGCAGTGGAACATTTTTTCCTCAAAGTTGATGTGTTAGAAGCAGGAAAAATGGGCAAGTGTAAGGATTTGAGTGAGTTTGACAAGGGCCAAATTGTGATGGTTAGACGACTGGGTCAGAGCATCTCCAAAACTGCAGCTCTTGTGGGGTGTTCCCGGTCTGCAGTGGTCAGTATCTATCAAAAGTGGTCCAAGGAAGGAACAGTGGTGAACCGGATAGAAAGGTGTCAGAATACACAAACCAGTCAGGGTGCCCATGCTGACCCCTGTCCACCGCCGAAAGTGCCAACAGTGGGCACGTGAGCATCAGAACTGGACCACGGAGCAATGGAAGAAGGTGGCCTGGTCTGACGAATCATGTTTGCTTTTACATCACGTGGATGGCCGGGTGTGTGTGCGTCACTTACCTGGGGAACACATGGCACCAGGATGCACTATGGGAAGAGGGGAAACCGGTGGAGGCAGTGTGATGCTTTGGGCAATGTTCTGCTGGGAAACCTTGGGTCCTGCCATCCATGTGGATGTTACTTTGACACGTACCACCTACCACCATTGTTGCAGACCATGTACACCCTTTCATGGAAACAGTATTCCCTGGAGGCTATGGCCTCTTTCAGCAGGATAATGTGCCCTTCCACAAAGCAAAAATGGTTCAGGAATGGTTTGAGGAGCACAACAACGAGTTTGAGGTGTTTACTTGGCCTCCAAATTCCCCAGATCTCAATCCAACCGAGCATCTGTGGGATGTGCTGAACAAACAAGTTCGATCCATGGAGGCTTCACCTCGCAACTTACAGGACTTAAAAGGATCTGCTACTAACATCTTGGTGTCAGATACCACAGCACACCTTCAGGGGTTTGTGGAGTCCATGCCTCGACGGGTCATAACTGTTTTTGGAGCAAAAGGTGGACCAACACAATATTAGGAAGGTGGTCATAATGTTATGCCTGATTGGTATATTTCCACGATTAAGCATTTCCCAGAATTCTCATTTCTTCTCATTACTCTCATTATGTGTTTTGTTTTTGCATTATTGTTTTATGAAATTGCTGCACAGAGATGATGATCATTATTGCTGAACAACATAAAGGTGCTTGTTTAACAGAAGACACGATATCACTCTAGCCGTCTGGTTTTTGACTCTCTCTTTCTCTTTCTCAGGACTCGTGTCACATTGTGAAAAGAAAATACTGACTGATGGGCGGCTAAATGGATTGAGACGGCCTGGCGAGAGAAAGAATAAGAGAAGTGGCAGAGAGAGAGCGAGGACGAATAATCCCGCTAATCCAGGCCAATCCCAGCCGCTCAAACTCCTTTGGAGCCACAGACAAAACACAGTGGATCACACGCGAAACTGATGCGCTTTAGACCGGGTGTTTTGGGGGAATCTGGGACGCTGAAAACTTGTGGTGGGATTCTTAAAACACTGAAACAACGGATCAGAGCGACGGTGGAAGACAGGTGGGCCGAGACTGAAGGAAAAGGCCGGTGCTGGAAGTCAGGAATCTTACAGAAAGCCAAATCTTTGAAGAAACAGCAATCATTTTATAATGTGGATGTGCACTCAGGTGCAAATGCAGATTTTAAAAGGGATATAAAAGACGTGATTAAGGAGTGAAACAGATGTTTGGAAGAAGTTCTGCATCATGTAAATCCGAACGTATCTGGAGTTTTTTAAAAGCATTGTGACACTTTTTTGAAGACATTTTGTGTAAGAAACGTCATTTTTTCCACGATCGGAGAGAGTGTGGGGTTTTGTGCTCGCTGGAAGGTGTTTAAACTCTTCGTAAATCCTATTAGGCTTCTTTACCAGGTTATTTTTAAACTCCAGGTCGGGATGGGCAGCAGCTCACGGACTGATGGCGCTCATACAGTACAGTATGAACGTGTGTCTCTCTATGAATATTTGTAAACATAGTTCATATTAGATGTGTAGATGTGATGTTAATCAGTATCTAGATGGTGCTTGTATCCACAGCAGCTGAGTTTGTCAAAATGACACTCCTAAAAACTGCTTTCAATGACATTTTTTGCAGAATATTATAATCAAACTGAGCATTTTTGTGTTTTTGTTGCCCATCTTGAAGTTGGAATCTGATCAAGTCTCAGAAAAACACTTCAATTATCTTAAACTGCTGTTTTGTTTAATTATTAATGGCTAAATCTTTACATTTATGCTTATAGCATTAGAAAGTTTATTTTAGCATTTTCTGACATTTTTTGACAATTTGTTTCTGGATCTCTTTAATGATTATCTGACATTAATTTAGCATTTATTCAACTGGATTTATCCAGGTATTTGATTGATTCATTAAACTAGCACTAGGAATTTTCTTTTTAGTATTTTTTGACATGTTTTCCCACCATTTTTTCTCTCTCAATCTCTTTTAATGATTATTTCACATTAGTTTAGCTGCATTTAGAGAATTAGTTTTTTTTTTTTTTTTTTTTTTGTCTTTCTGGTCAGTTTTAAAAATGATTTAACATTTAGCATTTATTAAGCTTCATTTATCTAGGCATTATCTGGGCTGTTCTCATTTTCAGTTTTTTTCTGTTTTCATGTTTTTTCACCAGTTTTTTCTTTCTTGGTCTGACATTATTTAGCATTTATTATGCTTCATTTCTCTCTGTGTTTGATTGGTTCTTTACACTAGCATTAGGCTTAATTTTGGAAATTTTCTAATGCCTTCCATTTTTCCACCAGTGATTATTTTTGGGATCTCTTTTAATATTTAATTGACATATCAATTGACTTTTTATTTTGCTGCATTTACATCCAAACTCTATTTATATTTGAGGAGCACTTCATCATCAACAACTAGCAGACATTTTGGATCTTCTTTAAGGATCATTTAAGGATCACATATTCCTCGTCATGAGTCTGGGAAAGCTGCCGGCGATCAAAGGCCTGGTGTCCACGTCTCACGGCAAACGCCGGTTTAAGAGCGACCTGTCGGTGGACATGATCAGCCCGCCCCTCGGCGACTTCCGCCACACGATGCACGTGGGCCGTGGTGGAGATGTCTTCGGTGACACATCGTTTCTGAGCAACTACGGTGGTTCGGCTAACAACGATGGCATACGTTACCCAGAGTCGCCCTCTGGCTCCAGAACGACGCGTTTTTTGTCGCGAACTCTGCAGCACGTACGGAAACCCCCTATGCCCCGGCTGAGAGGAGGGTCACGTGACTTATCGTCCCCTCCACCGCCCATCTCGCCCATCATTAAAAACGCCATCTCGCTGCCTCAGCTGAACATGAACAACGGCGGCCTAATGAGGGCGCTGCTGCCCACCTCCACCAGCTCACCGGACGAGCCGCTCTGCTCCTACGGTATGAACACCAAACATCAAACACAACCGTAGTGTAGTCTAGTTATGCGTTCGAACATACCTACTTCCCTACTATGTGAAATGAGTGTCTGAATTCATAGTATTCATAAAACTGAACGAAAAGTACCCAAACTAAAGTGTCTTACTACTTTCGCCAAGATTCTGAAATGCTTATCTGATGGATGCTATCTCACGAGGCCACGGGACAAGAATGGCAGTGGCTGTGTCTGAAAGCTAAGGCAGCTGACTTGTTGCCTCGCTGTCTTTGATTTTGCAGGCAGATTTTGCCCACAAAGGTTCCTCATGAAACTGATTTCGGACAAACTTTTGAGGCAGTGTAATGTTTAATGAACTACAGCAAAAATAAAGAGAGCTTTAGCCAGTGAAACAATGTAACTGACATTACATTGCAGTATTATAGCAGATGTACATCCTGTTTACATTCATACTACAAACATTCATACTATATAGAACATACATTTCTTAAAGTGGTGCTTGATTATGATTTCACTTTTTTAACTTTAGTTAGAGTGTAATGTTGCTGTTTGAGCATAAACAACATCTGCAAAGTTATGACGCTCAAAGTTCAGTGCAAAGGGAGTTTTTCTTTTAAAGAATTCTCTGTTTAAGAACTACAACAAACTTCTTCCTGGGTTAGTGACATCACAAACTCTAAAATTTACATAAACCCTGCCCCCAAGAATACACAACAAAGGGGGTGAGGCCATGTTGGGCTGCTTTAGAGAAGTGGAAGAGTTGTTGTAGTAGAGTGTTGTTACCATGGCGTCATTTTACAGTGGACTGCTTCACAATTCGATGCTAGATTTGCACAAAAGATTAACATGACGGCACATGCTAGTCGATGAGTTGAATCAACTCCACAGCAACTACATAAATTTATCCACTAACCATTCAGAAATGTCCAGATGCATTCTAAAAAGTTGTAACTTCTTCCTGAGTCTCTCCATCAGTGTCCGACTCCGGTTTGACCAATGTAAGGTTGAACACCGTTACTGACTATCCTCATTTTGGCTGCGTGAGATTCTCCAGCTTTGTTGTTGTTGAGCAACCGAAGCATTTGCATTTAAAGGGACACACAAAAAAACGTGTGTTTTTGCTCACACCCAAATAGAGGCAAATTTGACAAACTATAATAAATGATCTGTGGGGTATTTTGCGATGAAACTTCACAGACATTCTGGGGACACCAGAGACTTATATTACGTAAATAGAGCATTATAAGTCCCTTTTAATGGTTGAAAAAATTCGTTCCGCATCAAATTTAGTAGCTACTCAGACAGTGGCTGCATCTGAAAACTGAAAAATGCTGCCTTCAGAGGATGCATTCCAAGGTAGGAAGGCATCAAGTCACGTCTGAATCCAATGTTAGCTTCACTTCCTGTGTCCTGAGATACCTTCATCTAATCGATTTTTGAAGGTAGTATTTATGTATCCTTGACTGCCTTTGATGTCCCACAAAATCCTGTGCGTTCCATTCTGACAGCTAGAAAAAGAAAGATTGCATCTGAATGCTGGGAATAGTGAATGAGGGTATAGGGGGCGATTTCGGATACACCCTCTGTTTGTGTCTATGGCGAGTCATGCAGGTACTGGGATACTCCACAGAGGTTGGCGTCCCGCTCACTCTAAAATTGTCTGAATATAAACACTTATAATAGCCGTACTGTAGTGATTCAGGATAAGACAAAAACATGGTTTAGAAGATGGATTTATGATGTACTTTATATAAATTGTCTAAATTTTGAGCAAAAAAAGTTACATAGTGTACCTTTAACAGGCTTTATAGTAATTGTGAACAGGCCTTTAGACTCCACCTCCTTACCTCTAGTTTTCTAGATAACCACTCAGATAGAGAAGACACCAAATGTGGAAAGTGTTGATTATGTCTCAGTTTTAGTCATAGTTTTGGTCCTTTTGGTTTCAACAACAAAAAAACTGAGCTTCCATACTTGCATCCGCACTGAATGCTTCAGTGGAAATAAACAGAAGCTGAATTTATAACTGCATTAACTTTGCTAGTGTGAATCTTTTTTCTACCTCGGCCAATTCTTTTGATTGGTTTATTGTTTGAAACTGACGTCGATCTGCTGCACTGCATGTCTAAAGTTGAGATATTTTTAACATGACACAATTTCTTAAAGAGATGTCAGTTGAAAACATGAGATGCTGAGAAAACTGCGATACAATCTGTAATGACCAAAGACAGTCTGAATGACCTTTACTGACTGGAATGATTGGAGTTTGAGTACACACACCTGCACACATACACACACACCTGCATGAAATGAAGCAGAGACTCACACAGGTGAGGAAGGGACTGAAGAAAAGTGAAGTGCTGTTTTCAGTGGTGTGTTTAATGTCTCTGGAATTCTGGAATTTCCCTTATTCTGGGAAATCCAAAACCCTCAAAGGCTGACATAAAGACAGCTAAATATAACACACACACAACACAAAGGTCTCATGCTGCCACCTACTGGACATATTACATGTTGCGATCATATTACAAGAGTTGTAACTGTACTTTTACATTTATTGTAGATGTAAGTAAATGAGTGCCACTGATCATGTGACTCATTGTACAGATGGTCAAATTTTAATCGTGTTTTTTTCATTTAGCTCCAGTGCTGCTGCCATTAAAACAAAAGAGACACAAAACAAATATGCAGACTTTACCTTCACATTTATGCATTTGGCAGGCAGTTTTACCCAAAGCAACTTAAACTGCATTCAAGTTGTACATTTAAATGTATGTTCATTCTCAAATTTATGTTTGTTCTCTCTATACAACTTTTCACTCAAGCTTTTATGCTACACATATATACTTTGATGTAATGAATAAAAAAAAAATTAAAAATACAACTTTATTGAACCATCTATTAGATTTTAGATTTATACATTATCTGAAACAAGCTGAAAGCTGAATAAATAAGCTTTCCATTGATGTATGATTTGTTAGGATTGGACAATATTTGGCCGAGATACAACTATTTGAAAATCTGGAATCTGAGGGTGCAAAAAAATCAAAATATTGAGAAAATTGCCTTTAAAGTTGTCTAAATGAAGTCCTTAGCGATGCATATCCACTCATAAAAATAAATTCTTGATATATTAACGGTAGCAAATTTACAAAATATCTTCATGAAACATGATCTTTACTTAAAGGAACACTCCACTTTTTTTGAAAATAGGCTCATTTGAGTTTTACCGTTTCCAAATCCATTCAGCTGATCTCCGGGTCTGGCGGTACCACTTTTAGCATAGCTTAGCATAGTTCATTGAATCTGATAAGACCGTTAGCATCTCTCTCAAAAATGGCCAAAGAGTTTCGATATTTTTCCTATTTAAAACTTGACTCTTCTGTAGTTACATCATGTACTAAGACCGACGGAAAATGAAAAGCTGGCTATCGGCCTAGAAAATCGCAACTTTTCATTTTCCATCGGTCTTAGTACACGATGTTACTACAAAAGAGACAAGTTTTAAATAGGAAAAATACCGAAACTCTTTGGTCATTTTTGAGCGAGATGCTATTGGTTTAATCAGATTCAATGAACTATGCTAAGCTATGCTAAAAGTAGGTACCGCCAGACCCGGAGATCGGCTGAATGGATTTCGAAAACGGTAAAACTCAACTGTTTAACTCTAGGGGAGTTGGAAAATGAGCCTATTTTCAAAAAAGTGGAGTGTTCCTTTAATATCCTAATGAGTTTTGGCATAAAAGAAAAATCGATAATTTTGACCCATACAATGTATTGGCTATTGCTACAAATATACCTGTGCAACTTATGAATGATTTTGTGCTCCAGGGTCACATATATTAAGAATACAGAATGAGAATTTGTGGTATTATGACAAATAAACACAATACAAAAATAAACCGGTCCTAAAATAAGCTTAATTTTCTTGATCCAAAATATAGAGGATGAAATATGCACTGAAGACATAAGAGGCTATGTATTGTGCTTTTCTGTCTTTTTGTCATCATCACCACATAACAAAAGCTGTTGTCTCGTGATAACAAGAAAATAATAATGTATGGCCTCTAACTTCCGTAATATGAGCTCAATGATGTTCATTAGCCCATTTGAGGAAAAAAAAGTAGAACAGGAATTGATTGGATGGAGAAAGTGTCTCTATATGAAGGTGTTTGTAAAGTAAGAGGGACTGATGATGTCAAAAAAGTTTGTAATGCACACATTTTGATGTGATTCACAATAAAACCATATGAATTAAAGTAAATAGTCAATACTTGATTATCTTCGTGCATCTCTGCATCCTGGCACACTTAACTAATGTGAAAGATCTGCTGAAACATGTTATTTTTCCTCTCTTCTCTGCAGGCCTTCGGTCTGGTTTCGTCACGCTGCCTCGTTTATCACGACTGGACCAAAGCTTTGCAGAAACGTCTGAACTGCTCAACGCAGACAGTCGACGGAGTTCCCTACCGGAGAACAGCGATGTATCAATGACACGATCTGATTCGCTCTCGTCCTTCACGGTGGACCTCGGCCCCTCCCTCATGAGTGAGGTTCTGGAGCTGATCGACAGCTCCTGCTGCCTTATTACGAGCCGTCAGGAGGCAGGAGGAGGAGGAGGAAGAGGAGGAGCCGAGCTCTGTGTCTGAGACGGATCATAATCGGCAGACAGCGGATGCTTCAGTCAGGCCTCCGACCAGAGCAGACGTAAGCATCGAGCCCAAGAGGTTCCAACACGCTGCTAGCATGCTAGCACGTCACTTTGGAGGAGGAAGACCTGGAGAGGAGAGGCAGAGACCTTCATCTTTCAGGCACACAAGGACACCATACAGCTTTACTGAGGCAGAGGAAGAAATCAAAGTATAAACATCATAAAATGCAGTTAGGATATTAAAAACCTGTTAGATTTAGTTTTTGATATAATCTTTCATTTTAAGTCCATATAAACATTAAAATATTTTGGAATCAAGAATCTTGGACAAATTTAAAGGACCTGCTATAAAGTCTGTGCTTGACCAGAGAGCTGTCTGGAGCCTTTCTGTACAGACAAGCATCATTCAGATAAACAAACTTTCAGCTGTAAATGTCTTTATTTGTCACTTAAACTTGAAATCAAATGTATTCGATGAACCTGTACATATATTCACATGTACGTTTACATTCGTGTGTGTATATGCACCTAGTAAAAGGCAATTACCAGTACTAGTAGCCACTAGAGTTCATTAAACATTGATTTATATCTGTCTGGTAAAGCCACAAAGAAGATTATATAATCATTATATTTTATTTTCATTATGACATTCATATATTAAAAGAAAAAAATCTTTCATGAACTCTAACATAATCATATGTCCAGTATTTTACTTACAGCTGATGGGATTAATATGTATTTCAGTGCAAATATGTGTAATTTATATCAATCACATGAATGAATAACGTTCATAATTGCAGAATATAGTCCAGCTGAACATGATAACATGATGACACCGGACAATAGAGTGTGGGAGAGAGTGGTATAAATAGCATCCTTGGTTGCATAGTGACTGGTGAAAACAATCAATATTCAGGCGACTGTGAATGGAGAGGAGGAGCTGAGGGATCTGGCACGCTTGTTCAATTTGGACACTAAAAAGGGGTTTCCCAGCTAACAGGGAACGTTCTCATAACTTTGGCTAACATTCTGGCAAGGTTCTCTTAAAGTTATGAACAAACATTCTTCCAGTAACATTAATAGAAAGTTTGTTCAATGTTATCTGGTCTTTAATAATGTTCTCAAAAGTTTGCTGTTTTAAAAGAACATCCTTGGAACGTGGGAAAGTTTTGTAGCCTGTCCCATAGATATTGTTTCTGACTTTTCTCTTAAATTTATGTAAAGGTTATGCAAGTGTTAAAATTAAACTTTTTTAAAACAATGTTCATGAAATCACTATATATTGTCTTTAGTATGTGATGAATGTTCTCATAATGTTGGCAGAAAACATTCTTTGAACAACATTCTTGTCCTTTAAATATCATGGATCACTAACTTTCTAGCTTAAAAAATGGGTTAGATATGGATGTTACACTGCAAAATTCCTAGTGTTTCATGAACACTGCTCAGTGTTCATATGTGTCCACACTAGAGAGTGTTAAACTGAAGCAGTGTTGGAGTTGAATGAAATAAATGGTAACCCTTTACAATAAGGTTCATTAGTTAACTACATTAGTTAACATTAACTATAATGAACTGCACTTATACAGCATTTATTCATTTTTTGTTAATGTTAATTTCAACATTTACAAATACATTTTAAAAAATCTTGTTAACATTAGTTAATGCACTGTGAACTAACACGAACAAACAATGAACAGCTGTATTTTTATTAACTAATGTTAACGAAGATAAGCAAATACAGTAACAAATGTATTGCTCATGGTTAGTTAATACATTAACTAATGTTTAACTAATGAACCTTATTGTAAAGTGTTACTAAATAAATAAGTGATGATTGAGCATTAGTGATGACACACTGAAGGAAAGAGGAACAAGCATTTGATCAGTGTGTCAAGTAGTTGGCCTTGGACCCTTGATTGATTTATTAGTTTTTCTCTGGCTGATTCGGCAGTGTGTTCACAAGACACGTTTATTGTTTCAGAGGAAGTTGAGACAGAATAACATCAAGTGATATTGGCTGTTAATTAATGTCACTGTGAAGTGGTCTGACTGACTGTTCACATCTGAAGTCTAATCATTGTTTGGATGTGCGTTTTGTTATTAAAGCTGCAGTCCGTAACTTTTTTTGGTTAAAAATGATCCAAAATCAATTTTTGAGCAAGTACATAACCAGCCAGTGTTCAAAACTATCTCCTCACCTTAGCTCGATTCACAACAGTAAGCTTGTAATAATGTTTTATAATAAATCAATACTGGTGGATTTCGGCAGGAAATTGAAGCATGCAGCCGTTCGTCTTTGCGTCATTACGTCACATCTGTAAACAGAAAGGAAGGAGTCCCAGCTAGTAGACTATGCATATAGGATACTGCGGGTAGCGGATCATTTATAGCCTTTTCTCACAGCATTTGCAATAATTAAATGTATCATTTTAATGGCGGATTGTAATCCAGAAAGGTCCAAAAGACAATCATCAGTGATAACTGGAGTTTCAGCTGTGGTCAAAAAGCAAAAGACTTCGGAAAATGGAGTGGCTACAGAAATTGAAATTAATGCTAATACACACTAAATACACATAGTCATGCAATGCTGATGTTGTTAACATTAACAATTTGAGATCAAAGAATAACAACAATAATAATTTGCATGGTTTGACATGATCTGAGCTAAGCGATCGTTAGATTTAATCATCACTGGCAGCATGATTTATTGTAGGCCTAATGCTTTTCCCCTCAGTTGGTCAGAACAAAAGTGGCAGACATGTTACTTACTTGTTCAGATGACATTTTTCAGTGAAAATTCTTATTTTGGTCATACTTCAGAACTACAATCTGTGATTCCAAAGTACAGTACCCACTGGTATGGTGACTGACAGCAAACATTAGATTAATCCGCGCTGAGGAGTCAACTGCAAATGCAGGTTTCAAACAGAGATGGCGACCTAGAGGCTAATCTTACAGACAGCAGCTTTAATTTTGTTGAATATTGTGTTAATGTCTGTGTGATACTACTATGACAATCAGATGTTCTGAAAAAATATGAAAAAAATATTGTGAGCATTATTAACTAAAGTGCAATTTAGAAACTCACAGACATCAACAATCAGCATGTGAAACTCAACAATGGTGACATGCTTCATGCCACCATACAAAACTCATTCATGGCTCCCAGCATGCATTGCGCCATGAATATATTATGCAGCTGAATTCTTTTACTATTTAGATTTTAATATTTTTTAATTCTCACCATTGTTGAGGTTTGTATGATGATTGTTGATGTCTAAGTGTGAAAACTTTTGTACATGTTTAAAAAAAAAATAAAGTCAATCTGGTTAGTAATAAGTGAAGCTGGTAATGCTGCTTGTGGAGTTGTTTAATCCTCCCCCACTGAGATCTTGAGATTTAGTGTCTTCTTTTATCTTCAGTTGGTTTCATCTAAGGCTGTGGCAGAAGAAAATTGTGAAAGTTGTAGTTTCTGTTCTTGTTGTTTCTCTTTCCTTCAGTGCTTCTGCTTGCTGAATGTTTCAGGAACATCATACTAACCTTTAAATGATGTTCAATTAACAATAAACTGGGCATTTTCATGTTCTTGGATTGTTACAAATCAACATTCCTTTAATTTTGTTAGTAAAAATTAAGTTGAAAGAATGTTTCAGGAACATAAATCGAACCCTAACATCAAGAAAGCTGGACATTTTAACATTTTCATGACCAAAACTGTACGTTTGGAAAATAAAACATTTGTAGTCTGGGTTAGCTGCTTCCAATGCTGTCAGCCTGTTTTCACTTCCGTGATCACTGATGACTCAGACGAAGATCATTCGAGGATTTTTCCACTGATATATTACTAACTTAATAGTACATTTTGTCATGAAATAAAATTTATTTTAAAGGGTTAGTTCACCCAGGTTAGTTTAAAGGGTTAGTTCTGTCATTAATTACCCTTATGTTGTTCCACACCCGTAAGACCTTTGTTCATCTTCAGAACACAAATTAAGATAATTTTTAATGAAATCCGAGAGGTGTATGTCTCATCCATAGACAGTAATTTAACCACCACTTTCAAGGTCCAGAAAGGTTCTAAAGACATTGTTAAAATAGTCGACATGACTGCGGTGGTTAAACCTTAATTTTATGAAGCGACAAGAATACTTTTTGTGCACAAAAACAAAACAAAAATAATGAGTTATGTGTTTTTGGAAAATAGTGATCATTTCATTTTGAATTTCATTTAAATTTCAATTTTTTTTATTTTATTGAAAGAGCTGTTAATGTTTCATCAGAACTGAAAAACTGGATGGAGCCCAAGTGCAGATACCACATTTCATTATCTCAGTATCATACTTTGGTATCAAAAGGTGATTCTTTATTTGAGCATAGACAAAACCACACAAATTAAAAATTAAAAAAAGATTAAGGAACAACACTTAGGCTGTCAGGCTGCGTTCACGCAGGAAGACGAAGGAGAACATGTAAATATCAAAAATCCAAGTTTAATCCAAAAGGCAGGCAGGCAGGAAACAACACAACATAGGAAGACAGTTTACGGACAATGAACAGAACTGAAACAGGAACTTATATACACACAGGGGAATTAAATGATTATGTGCAGCTGTGAAGATGATTAGTGTCCATAGTAACAAATGAATGTGTGCAGGTGAGGAGCAGGAGGGATGCTGGGAAATGGAGTGTTAGTGCTGGTGACTGTGACAAGCGAAAGGGACAGTCATTTATTACAAATAGTGTGTAATATTTGATTGAGCACTAAACTGTAGAGAAATGAACAGCTAAATACACAATCTAATGAGACAGGTAAACTGAGTGGCATGTAAGGTTGTAGAGCTTGGAGGAAGGCTCTTGTGACATCTGGTGGACAAATATTCACAAACAAAATAAATAAAAACAGACAATTTTATGATCTAGAACATTATTAAGCAGGAGCTACAACCCTCTACAATGTAAATCACTTGCATATGTGACCAAATTTCATTCTAGGCAACCAAAAAATGTCTTTAATTAGCCAAATGCTATAAATTGTACAATTTCAGACACCTGTGATTGTGTAGCGAATTAACTCAAAGGGGAAATATTAATAATTATTCATAAGTCGTTATGATTATTAATTATGATAAATTATGAATATGTGAATCAGTTAATCAGATTAACTTGATGTAGCTACATTAGGATTAATATTACAATCAATTAACCTGTTCGTCCAGGCAACACTCAGTGTTAATTGTTTATTAATTCTAAGAAATTTCCAGGTTATGGAAAAACAACATTCTTACTGTACCGTACTACTCAAAGCATGTAGTCAGGATCTAAATCACTTAAGAGGCAATTTATTAGCAGACAGAGTCAGAACCAAACATGTGTTGTGCACAATCTTTATTAACTAACTCACAAACACATAACTAAACTAACAAACACATAACATGCACGCAGGTCACACACATACGTAGGTAAGAATGAGCAATGATAGAGTTGAACCGGAAGGGGAACCGTTAATGGAGCTATAGGAAAAAGTCAAAGACAATATGGAAAAGAATCTCAGTTTCCTCAGCAATAAAACACCTTTTCTGACATAGGTGGTTTACAAATTATTACTAAATCGCTGTTTAGTGTTCAAATGTACGATACTTGCAAGATGCCTTTAGGCTGAGGAGCATCAGATCTGCAGGCTGAAGAGAAATATTGATGATTCGGTCCGAAGTTGTTGCCATCTTTTGCGTTGGATGAAGTGCTATGAAACAGCTTAAGCTGTTAATTTGACTCTTAGTGGGGAAAGAGTTCTTTCTCTCTCTCATAGATGAGCACATGGCTGGGTTGTAGGCCGAGGCCTACAGGCCTTGCAGGTCCACAGGCCTTGGCCTGAAGAGGCCTGCAGCAACAAGGGGTCTCTTCAGTCATCCAAGAAGCAATAAAAAGAAAGCACTGGCTTTTAACCTCTGGTCAAAGTCACACCTCTTAGGGTTGACCGGACCAATGAAGATGTTGTATTTCCGGGCAACAACACGCCTCCTGTCAGGGCTTTTATGACCGAGCAAGATTAACTGGCTGAGTTTTTGAAGAAGAACTATTAAAGATTCTTGTAATACTGATGTGTTGCGCAGGTATGGACATACCTCAACCAAAAGTTCTCAACCAAAATATGTCTGAAATAATTTACAATTAACATAAAATAACAATTTAAATAAAATAATTATTTATTTGGTTGAATTAATAAAATAAGTCAAATTAGGTTACATGAACTTTGGTACTGAAAACTGTTGAACTGTAAGTTCAAATAACTAAATTTGTCAAGTTGAAAATACTTATAAATTATAATAAATTAGTACCTCAAAAAGTTAAGTTGAGTGAACAAAAAACATTTTACAGGGAATGTTTGTACTGAAGAAAAAAAAAAAATCATTCAGTCCACTTAACTTTTTTTTTTTTTTTTTTTTTACAGTGAACCTAATCTGTATCTAACCACTGTTAGACCTGAAAAACCTGAAAAACACTATTTAATTTGTACCTTTGTTCTATTTTGTTTATTTGTGCTATTGCTTGTAGTTTGACTGTTTGTTCTTATATTATTACAGACTGTTTACTTGTCTTTAATAGCGTTTGAAGTTTAGATTTTATATTTATGTTTTGTTATATTTATTTAGATAATATATATATTTTTTCATTTGTCTTTAACCATGCCACTGTAAGAAATTATATTGTTTAGAAATGTAATTGTTTTAAAGTCACCATAATGGTGATTAGTGTTAAATTTGCTTGGGATCAGAAGAGAAAAGACAATTGAAATGTGTGACAAATTAAAACATTTGTTAAAACAATAACAAGCTAGAATACAAAATAAGATAGTTGGCTAATTTTAAGTTTTAAGTCAAACTATTCTTAGCATGAATATGATTCGTTTTAGAGTTATTTTAGCATGAATATTTCAAGTTCAAGGTACCATTTATTGTCTCCCTTAGGAGAAATTTGTCTTGGATGAGAGAACTGCTGCACATCAGCCCACAAAAAATACATTTCATACATATATCCATTCCACATAAAACACTCTGCCTTTAAAAAAAAAGATTAATAATAATAATAATAAATTTACCAGTATAAATATTTATATTCATTTACAAATTCATAACTGTTTGTAAATTTATCTTTCCCAATAGCGAAGCAAGTGCTGAGATTTACCTTTGAAAGGTGTGACATCATCTTGCAACAAAATACTTTTTTTCTTATAAGCATCACTTATGCACAGACACAGATACTACAAAACACAACATGGTGACAATAAACACATAATAATAATAAAGATAAACCAACAACACAAACTGCTAAAAGTGAATCAAAAAAATAAGTTAAGCAGCACAGATAAAACCAACAAGTATGAAAATTCTGATTTATTTAACTGTACATAATCAATGTACAGTTACGGTGTACAGTTATAATCAACGTAATAATATGAAGACCTTCTATGAAAGTGCTCTGCTCTCCCATACAAGAACACTTTCATAGAAAGTCGTTGTCTTTGAGTTTTAAGTTCTTTGTTCTTTAAATTATGTCTTTTGAGCATCAGTCCCTTTCTTCAGGTCTCACTGACGAAGAATCTAATCTAATTTCCTCTTTTTTTTCTCATAAGGATTCTCAGGTGCCCTGGGCTTTGTTAGCATGGACACTGTATCTATTTCTTAAATTAGAAACATCTTTATTTACATTATGAGCATTAAACTGCTTTACAAACAACATAAAAAAGCTCTGTTGTTCAATTGGTTTTGCTAACTCCATCAAATCCAAGGTGCTTCATGTTCTTTGTCATAGCTACACTGAAGAAAAAAACAAAAAAAAAAACAAACAAACATTTTATTTCATTTTTTTTATCATCAAAACTATAAAGACATCCCTACAGTTCCCATTACGTCAGTATCGACCTAACGTCTCTGTTCCCTCCTTCAGGGAATGGAGGTTACAGTAGTAACCTAGGCTTGATAACTTCTGCCTATTATCTTAAATGCAAATGTTTATGAAGTTTTCTAAAGAGATATTTCTACCATATATCTATTTAGAAGATTTCTAGAAGGAGTGTAGTATTTTAAACTCTTAATTGCATCCACTTTTGTGCATACTCTCCACAATCTTGGGATTCTTCCTTTCCCTTCAAATGACTTCTCGTAGTACTTTTCCAGATGTTTCTGGAATTTGCAAACAAACCACTTCCAGTACAGCAACCTAAAAGAGTTTGAGGTGAAACTCCAATTAGCATAAACTCCTCCTGCATTTCTGTATTGTCTATATGGAAACCATGTGTCTGATGATTTAAAAAGCTTTTTACTTTTCACTACAGTTGAGCAAAAATCTGTACAAAGATTCTGTGTTCCATCATTATAGCATCCAATAATTCCAGTCACTCGGTGCAAAGGAACGCTGTGATCTCCATCATGGTTTTCTATGGTGTTGGTGCAGGTGGCTCCACAGAACGGACACTGAACCCAACAGCACTGACAGAAGTGATCAATCAGAAACTCATCTGGTCTGAACTTGAGATCAAGTTTTTCATCAAATGTTTTAGTATTGAATCTACTGGTGATATCTGAAATTACAGCAGGAAGTTCCTTTCTTATCACATCTTCTAGGAGGTTTAAATCATCAACACCTTCATGTTTCACTCCACTGAGGTCTTTTTCAGAGAAGATCAGCTCATCTGAGAGCTGCTGTGTGAAACTCTTCAACCACAAACCAACATCTCCTCTGTTCACTTGAACATGTTCAGTAGATTCATGTGCTGCTTTCATGATCTTCTGCTGCAAGAGTTCAATGTTCTCCTTCATCTTGGGTAAAACATGGAGACTGAACTTATCCTTGATGTACCAAGTGACTTCATCTCTGATGAAATTCATTAAGTGTTCTTTGGGATAATTAATGTAGTCCATGTATGCAGAAAAATTCTCATTTTCTGCAAGAAACTTCAGGATGTGCTTCTCCAGATTTAATCTGTTTCCATTCAGTGATTCACAGTTTGTTCTCAGTTCATATGTCAGATCTCTGGCAGTCTTCTTGTAGACACTCTGCTCAATGGGCTCCTTCAGTTTCTGACAGATGATCTCTCCAAAAATGGCAGCTGATGTTGCTCCATGGAGGTGTTTCTGGAAAATACTATAGTACTCTTCTTTCTTCTTCTCCAAATAGAGAACAGGATCATTGTCTTCTCTGAACAGTCTGTGTTGTAGAGCGAATGTCTTGTTTGCTCTCTTAAATATTGAATAAACAAAACTGATGAAGAATTCATTCTTGAACAAATATTTCACTTGTCCCTCCTGGTGTTGTCTTACTCTTACCTTGATATAATCTGTTAGTTGTTGAATGCAGCTGATATTGTAGCCCATTTTTGCAATGTTAAATAAAATGATCCTTTTCTCTATTTGCTGAGCAACATCTGAGACTAATGCTCTTATTTGGGCTTCATCCTCTTGAGATAGAATGTAACCAAACTTCTCTTTAACTGCTTTGATGGCATTTTTCATATGTCCTGTACATCCACTGGATTTCTTTAACTGTACATAATCTGAATAACTAGGAACAGAAAAAACATCCCTGCACTCACTGCTCTCGCCTACAGGAGCACTTTCATAGATGTCACTGAGGAGAGTTTTCACATCTCTCATTATCTCAATGTCTTTGATTGGAGGAGTGTCTTTGATGATCTTCTTCACACACTGTTTCCAAAATATATCAAACTCTTTCTTCAGTGTTTGTTCATCAGTTGCTTTGTCTTTGAGTTTTAAGGCAAGTTCTTTGCTCTTTTCATAGAGAGTGTTTTCATGATGTATCCTTTGAGCATCAATCTTTTTCTTCAGGTCTCGCTGCTGAAGAATCTCATTTAATTTCCTCTTTGTTTCTCTTATAATGGTTTCTTGAAGCTCTTGTATTTTTATCTCAAAAAAACTTTTCCACTGTATCAATATATTTGCATCTGCATCTTTCTCAAAGAATTCTGACATTGATTTTTTCACTTCATCACTTGTCTTCTTCAGTTCTCTTTGGAGATCATTTTCCTCAACTTCATGAATTGCTTCATTTTCTATATTGTTGTGTAGTTTGTTCTCAGTTTTCATCATGGCACTGCGAAGACTCCAGGACCACTTGCTGTATTCGGTCTCCAGTTTCCTGTATACTGCAATCTCCAGAGAATTTTGAAAGCTGAAAACAAATCGTTCGTTAAGTAAAGCTTCCCAGAGATCTTTAATACAATCTTTTAAGTCTACCAGTCTCATTCCATGTGATTTTGAGGCATGAGACATAATTGTTTTCTTTAGTTCTTGAATGTTCTCACAGTACTTTGGGTTTGGTGGTGCCATGGGTGGGTTTCCCTCCCAGAGCTGAGGAAAATACTTCACATCATTCCGTACATCAAATGCAATGACATCACTGAAACGTTCTGCATCACAAACTTCCTCTTTAGCAGCGAGTTTAGTCATCTCATCCAGTTTTTCCTGCAGTCGTCTCCTTCCTGTCATGTTTTTCTCTCCAGCTGTGACATCTGAAACATTCTGATGCACAAACACACAGCTGGGATTCAGTCTGACCTTCTTCATCCTCATGAAGGCCTGAACAACAATCTGAAGAATGTCCTGCATCTCAGATGGGTTTTCTCCAAAGATGTTGATCAATGTCAGATTTGCAAGACCAACAACAAATGTGGCCAATTCATTGTCATGATGTCTGGTTGAACTTCCAGTCAATTCTAGATCACGAAGACCCTCAGTATCAACAACCAGAATATAGTCAAAGTTCATCTGTGTTTTCATCTCGTCTGACACTTTGACCAGCTGCATGAAAGCTCCTCTGGTGCACCTGCCAGCACTGACGGCAAACTGGAGTCCAAACATGGCATTCAGCATGGTGGATTTCCCAGAGCTCTGAATCCCTAAAACTGACAGCACAAAGATTCTTTGCTCTCCCAGATACTTGCTGAGTTCCTCTAGAACAGCAGAGATCCAGATCACAGGAACATGAGCAGCATCTCCATCCATCAGCTCCAGTGGAAATCCAGAGATCATCATCTCTGCTGCAAGCCTCGGGAGAGAAGAGAAGTCAAACTGCAGGTCCTTCTTGTTCTTCTGCACAGATGAACATGATTCATAGATCTGACCGATCTCCCTCATGATGTGCTCCAAACCAAAGGCTGCAGCTTGAAGTGCCTCAGATATTCTCTCAAGTTCTGTTTGTTCAGCTTTGAGTTTTTCAGATTTATCATTGTTCTCTGTCATTTTTAATACTGCTGACCATTTTTCAATATACTTATGATGTAGAGAATAAAGATCAGCTGAGATATATTCATCCAGGAGGATTCTAAGCCATTTAATAAAAAATATCTTATTTATAGCACATGAGTTCATTTCTTTAATAAAGAACTTCATAAACTCACTGATGTCAGATTCATGCTGCTGTTGACGGATTTTCATCATTTCTGTTTGTTTTTTACTTATTTCCATTTCTGGTTCATCTCCTTGAGGTCGATGTAGTTCTTTGTTCTTCTGACTCCACTGACGCCACAGTTTCCCCTGATGAGGCAGAACTGATTCTTTGATTTCTGTCAGATCTTTCTTCTCCAGTAAACTCATCATCTGCTGTGCTGCTTCTCTTCCTCTCCTGCAGTCTTCATCATTTTCCTCATCTACTCTGACGTCTGAGTGTTTGGACACATCTTCAAGTCTGAAAGTGGAAGATGATTCTGAGAGACAATCATTTATAGCTCTTCTGAGTTCTTCAGATACAGCTGACTGATTTCTGTATTTCAAACCAATTTTGAATTTCCCTTTACGTGTCTCAGTGCATGCAGAATTATTCTCAGCAAAAAGACAAATGAGTGGCTTTGAGTCCTTGTACAGGTTCTGTATCTTTGCAGCACTTCTGTCATTCCTGTCCAGTTGTTGTAGAAGAACAACATTGACTGAGGCCATTTCAGTGAGGATCTGCAGCTGTTTCTCATGGTCTCCTGCATCACCGTGTAGATTACAGAACGCAACACAGTCAGTGAATTTATCATCATATGATCCAGAGGGGAAGAACCAGGCGATCTCCACCACTCCATCCATCAGTTCTCTGGTTCTGCTGCTGCCTGGGCAGTTCCTGTGGAAGAACGTGTTGTGTTTCTCATTGATCAGACTGTTCATCAGCTCAGACTTGGATGAAGACACAGAGCCAAACCTGAAGAAAAACACCATTGGAGTTTCTGCCTTGTAGATTGGGTGGATTTGACTGATGGTTTCATAGTAGGTGTTTCTCATCTTCCAGCTCTTGTTGATTTGTCTGAATGTCCAGAGAGGAAACTCAATCTGTTGTGTGAATGGATCAGGAACAAGCAGAGGCAGAGCGTACTGACACTGGGACAGTTTAGTGACCAACAGCTGCTTCAGGAAACCGTCAGCACAATGAAACAAAGCCATCTGAACATCCATCGGGTGAACAGGGTCAGGTTTACTTGTTTCTCTGTTAGACATTAATTCTAAAAAAATATTATCATAATCTGCTTCCTGTATAAATGAATCATTGCTGCCTTGTTGAGTGTGACCTTCATCATTGGTCTCTTCAACATTAATGTATCTTGCTCTGTAGTCCATCATCAAAAGCTTTTGAATGAAAGTCTGAATCAGCTTCTCTTTATTACAAGACTCGTGGGACTGTAATGAATGTGCAGTTAAATGAAGAACATCTGTTGCTCTCAGTTTATAGTGATGCTTGTCAAGATGAAATCTGTGAAAGAGTGTTTTTGACCTTGAAATATGTTCTATATGCTCATCTGTTCCCTCACATTCTGTTGTATGATCTCCAACAGTTCTCTGTAAAATAAAAGGTGTAATGTTATTCATGTGCTAAACACATTGCAAAGAATTAATTGAAAAGTACAATGTGAAAAATTATAATTTTACAGTAGTTTTGCCAATTATTTTTTAATTATTTTTTTTTAGAAAATATTAATACAATAACAAAAATAGACTTTACATATAGAATTTACGTCTAACGTAAAATAACATGAAAAACCTGTAAACCAAAAAAATCATTTTTTTTACATAAAAAACGGTCAAACGCTTTACGCTTTCATCCACTGTTCTCTACATTATATACTATATAGTCCACTCGACAATTGAATGAAAACGTGAGTGAATTCAGACACTGAGTTTTATTAATAATGAACACCTGCTGTTAAAAAGAAGTACTGAAGAAAAGAGAACAACTACAACTGACTATCAGTTACAGAAATCAACTGAAGATAAAAGACATTAAATCTCTCACTATTTCAGCAGAGGAGGATTAAACAACTCCCAAAAACAGCATTACCAGCTTCACTTATTACTAACAAATTTGACTTCATTTCTGTCATTGTTTAAGTCACCATTATGGTGATCGGTTTTCGATTTAGTTGGGCTCTTGATTTGACTTAATGTTAGCTTTTTAAAGAAAATCACATTTTTGTTGCAAGGGAAGTTAAAATCAAAGGTCATGTGATGTTGAGACATGTGAAGTTTTTTTTTTATGGTGATGTCATCATAAAGTGGCTTAATTCACAGATCTCACCCCGATTAAGTGTTTTGCCATTAATACACTTAAATTGTGCACTACCAACCCTGTAACACTAAAGCAAGAGATCCAGAAGGATTTTTTAAACACATTGTGCACACAAAAAGTTTTTTGGATCATTTAGACACACACAAACATCAAAAATGTCTCAGGTTACGTATGTAACCATAGTTCCCTGAGAAAGGGAACAAGACGCTGCGTCCGATAGGATCGCTTTGGGAATGCCCCCAGCATGATTGCATCTGATGCACGTCTGTCAACTAGTCCAATGGCGAGAGTGTACATCACGGGCAGGTGACGTCACGACCAGGAAAGGATAAATACACATCCAGCCAGACCAGCTTCAGCCAAGACAGCCGAAGCAAATCTATCACAGGGATGCAGGGAGTATGGCAACATGACGCAGCGCCTCATTCCCTTTCTCAGGGAACTATGGTTACATGCGTAACCTGAGATGTTCCCTTCCGAGGGGACTTGCGCTGCGTCAGATAGGATCACTTTGGGAACGATATACCAAAATGCCGTAATCCCTCTTTGAGGGAAACCCCCGAAACTAAGGCCTTGGAGGCCGCCATACTCCTGGTTGAATGAGCTCTGACAGCTAAAGGACACTGTTGACCAGAGACCTCGTAGGCAAGTGAAATAGCCTCGACTATCCACTTGCTTACCATATGTTTGGACACAGAGCGACCCCTGTTATGCGGTCCAAAACACACAAACAGTTGATCTGCTTTCCTCCACAGGGCAGCTCTGTGGAAGTATGTGTCCAATGCACATACTGGACACAAAAGATTCAACTTCTCCTGGTCTGGGGTTAAGAATGGAAGAGCACAGTATAGGCCTGCAGCACTATAGGCCGAGGAACATTGGTCAGAACCTTAAGAATATAACCCGGTTTAGGGTAAAGGAATGCTCTGACCATCCCAGGTGCAAACTCAAGACACGTAGGGGATACAGAAAGGGCCTTAAGGTCTCCTACTCTCTTTAGGGACGAAATGGCAAGAAGGAAGACAGTCTTTAGTGTCAGAAACTTATCTAAGACTGATTCAAGTGGCTCAAATGGAGCTGTAGGAAAACCTTCTAAAACAATAGCCAAATCCCAAGCAGGGACCCTAGTGTGTGTTGCAGGCCTCAGCCTCTGGGTGCCACGAAAGAAACGAGTTAAGAATGGGGTTTTCCCCACAGTAGTACCATCCACAGGGGCATGGTAGGCAGAAATAGAAGAAACATACACTTTTAGTGTAGATGGGGTTAACCCAAATGAGAAACGACTCTGTAAGAACTATAGTACTGAACCTGTCGGGCAGTAGACTGGATCTAACTGTCGTTCATGACACCAAGTGAAGAGTTTCCACTTTGGGGCATATAGTTTCCTTGTGGAAGGAGCTCTGGAGTTAAGAATGGTTGAGTGAACCTCAGTTGAGAGACCAGTGAACCACAGTTGAGAGACCAGACTCTATGAATTGGGCCCCCTCAGAGGCCAAACCCACAGGTTCCACATTTCTGGACGGGGATGATGAATCGTGCCCCCCGCCTGAGATAGGAGGTCCCTCCTGATTGGAATCCTCCAAGGTGAGCCATCAAGGAGAGGTATCAGGTCCGAAAACCATATCCGGCTTGGCCAGCATGGTGCTACTAGCAGTAGACTTATCCCTTCCCGGCGAATTTTCTCCAGAACTTCCGGGAGCAGAACAACTGGGGGAAATGCATACAGACGCAGCCTCTGCCATGTCTGTACCATGGCATCCAGTCCAAGTGGAGCTGGATGTGTGAGGGAGAACCAAAGTGGACAGTGCGTCGTATCCTGAGACGCAAACAGATCCACTTCCGCTGGGCCAAAAATCTGCCATATGAGCTTCACCCCTGTGGGTGAAGTCTCCATTCCCCTGACCTCAGCCCCTGTCTCAACAGGATGTCTGCTTCTATTTTCTGGGTCCCTGGAATATAGATTGCTCTCAAGGAGAGCATCTTCCCCAGGGACCACAGGAGGATCTGGTGCACCAGTTTGCATAGTGGACGCAAACGCAGACCCCCCTTATTTATATAAGAGACCACCGATGTATTGTCTGTGCTGACAAGCACATGATGGCCCCTCAGGTCTGGGAGGAAGAACTTCATAATCAGGCAATTTATGTGCCACGAAAGCTGATGACTCCTCTAAAGACCCTGAGCTGAGCGGCCTTCCATTACCGCTCCCCAGCCCTTTAGAGAAGCGTCCGTCGTTAGAGTGACACAACGACATTGAGCTCCTAACACAGGGCCCTAGGACAGGAACCGACTTTTCATACAACAACAACAAACAGAAATAAAATTTAAGAATAAAAAATATACAAAATATAAAAATATAAAGACACAGTTAGGTTTAGTCATAATAAACACATTTACAGATTCATTCATTCATTCATTTTCTTATCCAGGACCGGGTCGCGGGGGCAGCAGTCTAAGCAGAGACGCCCAGACTTCCCTCTCCCTAGACACTTCCTCCAGCTCTTCCGGGGGAATTCCGAGGCGTTCCCAGGCCAGCAGCGGCACTACTCTGAGCTCCTCCCGAGTGACCGAGCTCCTCACCCTATCGCTAAGGGAGTGCCCAGCCACCCTGCGGAGGAAACTCATTTCGACCGCCTGTATCCGGGATCTCGTTCTTTCAGTCATGACCCAAAGCTCATGACCATAGATGAGAGTTGGAACATAGATTGACCGGTAAATCTATAGCTTCGCCTCTCAGCTCAGCTCCTTCTTCACCATGTCAGACCGGTACATTGACTGCATTACTGCAGAAGCTGCACCGATCCACCTGTCAATCTCCCGCTCCATCCTTCCCTCACTCGTGAACAAGACCCCGAGATACTTAAACTTCTCTACTTGGGGCAGGACTACTCCACCAACCTGAAGGGGACAAGCCACCCTTTTCCAGTTGAGAACCATGGCCTCAGACTTGGAGTTACTGATTCTCATCCCAGCCGCTTCACACTCGGCTGCAAACCGTCCCAGTGCACGCTGAAGGTCCTGGTTTGATGGAGCCAACAGGACAACATCATCTGCAAAAAGCAGCGACGAGATCCTATGGTCCCCAAACCGGACTCCCTTGGGCCCCTGGCTGCACCTAGAAATCCTGTCCATAAAGATAATGAACAGGACCGGTGACAAAGGGCAGCCCTGCCGGAGTCCAACACGCACCAGGAGCAGGTCTGACTTACTGCCGGCAATGCGAACCAAGCTCCTGCTCTGGTCGTACAGGGACCGGACAGCCCTTAACAGAGGGCCCCGGACCCCGGACCCCATACTCCCAGAGCACCCCCCACAGGGCGCCACGAGGGACACGGTCGAATGCCTTCTCCAAATCCACAAAGCACATGTGGACTGGTTGGGCAAACTCCCATGAACCCTCTAGCACCCTGAAGAGGGTATAGAGCTGGTCCAGTGTTCCACGACCGGGACGAAAACCGCATTGTTCCTCCTGGATCTGATGTTCGACTATTGGCCGAATTCTCCTCTCCAGTACCCTGGCATAGACTTTTCCAGGGAGGCTGAGGAGTGTGATCCCCCTGTAGTTGGAGCACACCCTCCGGTCCCCCTTCTTGAAAAGAGGGATCACCACCCCGGTCTGCCAGTCCAGCATCCCTTACTTCCGGTGTCCACCACCGGGTTCAGGGATTGCCGCCACGACAGGCACCTTATGGCCTTGACCTTACGGCCACAGCTCCGAACGGCCGCATCAACAATGGAGGCGGAGAACATGGTCCACTCGGACTCCATGTCTCCAACCTCCCTCGGCATCCGGTCGAAGCTCTGCCGGAGGTGGGAGTTGAAGATCTCTCTGACAGGGGGCTCGGCCAAACGTTCCCAACAGACCCTCACAGTACGTTTGGGTCTGCCAAATCTATCCAGCTTCCTCCCCGCCATCGGATCCAACTCACCACCAGGTGGTGATCAGTTGCCAGCTCTGCCCCTCTCTTCACCTGAGTGTTCAAGACGATGAAACAACCACAAAGTCAATCATCGACCTCCGGCCTAGGGTGTCCTGGTGCCACGTGCACTGATGGACATCCTTATGCTTGAACATGGTGTTTGTTATGGACAAACCATGACTAGCACAGAAGTCCAATAACAGAACCACTCAAGTTCAGATCAGGGGGGCCGTTCTTCCCGCTCACGCCCCTCCAGGTGTCACTGTCGTTGCCCACGTGAGCGTTGAAGTCCCCCAGTAGAACGACGGAGTCCCCAGTTGGAGCACTTTCCAGCACCCCTCCCAGAGACTCCAAGAAGGCCGGGTACTCTGCACTGCCATTCGGCCCGTAGGCACAAACGACAGTGAGAGACCTATCCCCGACCCGAAGGCGCAGGAAGGCGACCCTCTCGTTCACCGGGGTAAACTTCAACACATGGCGGCTAAGCTGGGGGGCTATGAGCAAGCCCACACCAGCCCACCGCCTCTCACCGCGGGCAACTCCAGAGTAGTGGAGAGTCCAGCCTCTCTCAAGGAGTTGGGTTCCAGAGCCCAAACTGTGCGTGGAGGTGAGCCCGACTATCTCTAGTCGGTACCTCTCAACCTCCCACACAAGCTCAGGCTCCTTCCCCCCCAGTGAGGTGACATTCCATGTCCCTAGCACCAGATTCCGTGTCCGGGGATTGAGTCGCCGAGGCCTCTGCCTTCGGCTGCCGCCCAATCCACAATGCACCGACCCCCTACGGTCCCTCCTGCAGGTAGTGGTCCCACGGGAGGTCGGCCCCACGTCGCTTCTTCGGGCTGAGCCCGGCCGGGCCTCGTGGGGTAAGACCCGGCCACCAGGCGCTCGCATGCGACATATTCAACCGCCCCTTTTTTAAAATAGCCAATAGCGTTTTGTTTATACCACAGCTCGGCCAGAGCCATTAAACTCAGTAAAACCTCTGTTTCCCTCTAATCTCTAACTGTTTATTCTCCTAATTTCCTCTATATCACTTTAAAATACAGCATTCTGTGCAGGATTCAAATGGGTATGATGCCTTCCATGGTCTGAGCCGACACGCGGTGAGCGGATATGATCTGCTCTGTGTTCTCGTGTCCCTGGGCCAGAGCAGACTGTGCTCGCACTGCGGCGGTTCACATGACACTAACGCAAAAACGGACTTAATTTGCATCAATGGAAAGCATATTTACGCTGTCTGAATCGTGTCCTATCCTCTATATAGTGCACTATGTGCCATTCACCATGTAGAAACTAGTAAATGTGTGAACAAATGACCGATTTCAGCCACAGCTTCAGTGTCTGTTTATAGCAGGGGTGCCCAATAGGTCGATCGCAATCTACCAGTTGATCGCAAAGACAATGCTGGTAGATCGCACACAATTATAATAAATGCTTTTGTTAGATTTTAATAAAAAGAAATATAACGATGCCCTTTCTTATCCTTTTAGTTTCTGTCTGACTTGCATTTGACTAATAAATTTTTGATGACAACTAGCCGGAGAACAGAGCGCGAAGTCAGCTTTCTCCAAATACGCACGAAACAAACAGCCGTCTCTGAAGTGAGCGTGCACGTACTGAGCAGACGATTTTCATGAACACATCCACGATCTCTTTCATGTTCTGCATTTTCGCACATAGAGCTTGTTAGTGTATAATACAGTGATAATTAACTCCCTTGGGTCGGTGGTCACACCGGCGATACCACCTCGGTTTTTTTCTTACCAGTGTGAAAGAGACTCAAAATACTCCGTCAATGTTGCACATACAATTAAGAGTTATACACCATTTTAATCTGTGGAATATCTTCTTTTATTTGTGTACACTCAGAGTAAAAACAAAATGTTGTGCTTTTTGCAAAATAAAGAAAACTAACATGATGCGTGATCTGTCGTCTCCCTCTGAATGAAGTCCAATCTGATAGTTCTCAGAAAATGAACTGTAACTTAGTGAATACTAACCACAAAAAAATTAGACTTATGTCTAAAGAAACGTTGAAATGTCAGGTTTTAAATCGTGTAAGTCAAATCGAAAACAAAAATTCTGTGTTTATGTAATCTGTATGAAAATAGACACATGTCAGAAGTCCGTGATTCAGCTCATTATCCGCTAATGCGGCCACGCCCACGGAGCGAGCGCTATTCAGACGCAAATTCTGAGGCAATACATGTATACATCGTCTCAATCGTGTATTTATTGTCTTGAAGAGTGTTTATCTGTATGTTAAAGCCATGGTTAGAGATCTCTGGAAGACATGCCGTTAGTTCCTGGAATGTCCTGTTCTTCTTTAGGTTAATTTGTGGACTAAATGTGCACAGAGCGCCCTCTGGCTGCAAGTATGAATTGAAAATACAGTATCCAGCGTTCATAGTGATGACAATAAATATTGAATAAATATTACTCTTCTGTATAGAAAACTGATATAAACATATGAGAATCCATCAATATTTCTCCAAATGTGCATGCTTTTAAGCTAAAAGACTATATGAAATGCCATAGAGGTAACATGAATGTTCAGATGCTTTGCATCACAGAAATACATTATATTTTAAAGTATATAATAGAATACCATTATATTAAATTGTAATAATATTTCACAATATTGCTGTTTTTTCTGTATGTTTGATGTACACCATGATGAGCTTGAGACATGATCACAGAGGGTTTTTTCACAGCCTACCTGACTGAAAGGCCTCATTATTATGCAGGTCATTAGAGGTCTTTATGCGATTCTTTTGTCTTCTCAGGTGTGAATTACCTCATTATTCATGATGATTCACGCCTCCACGCATACTGTGTTTCTTGACAAAAAGTGTCTTACAAAAACTAAATCAATATATTGTTTTATATGAACGAGTAGGCAGGATAATTTTTACATCATTTTGAAGCAAAAACTCTAGTCTACGACCTCCAATACCCAGAAGTCTTGTGAACACAGATTTAATATATATTTTTTGGCCTTATTTCAGTGACTTAAGTTTTTTGTTTTTTCAATAACCACGCATAAACGTTATTCCTTCAAAAACACAAACATGTACATACATGTTCCTCACATATTATGGTAGCCTAGTTTGTGCTGAATACAGTGTAATGACACTTTTTCCATTAATATGTTTATGAACAACTGAAAAAGGCACAAATGTCAGGGCATGTCAAAACTTCTCCAGGGCCCCGAAAATCCTCAGACCCCAGAGGGTTAAAGGTGTTCTAAGCGATGTCACGTGATTTTAGGCCAAAACATTTTTTGTCACATACAGCAAACATCTCCTCATTATCCGCTAGCTGCCTGTCCCCTGAACACACTGTAAAAAACGCGGTCTCTGTAGTCGCCACAAGCTCCAAAAACGGCAACAAAAACAAACTGGTGCAGTCTGGACCACGAAACATAATAAACAGTGCTCCAGCCAATAACCGACAAGAATGATTTGGGTTTGGAGTTTTGGGGTTAGTGCGCGTGCACAAGGGGGGTGTGTAGAAGAGAGAAGCATAAAGAGGGAAGTTCGAATTATGTGATCTTTATATGGCCGACACACGACCAAAGAGACGACGTTCTAATGAACACCTGGAAAAGAAAAGGGAAAAGGAGAAGGAATGCGGAAAGTCCCGAATTTACATAGGAAAAGCCTTTGAAAGGTGGCAAGAACTCCGGCGGCAGAAGGGCTTCCAATCCGACATTCAGGTGGCTCTTTTTTTGCTGGACAGGTGAGTTAAACCATTTTTTTGTTATTCTAAATGGACGTTCATGTTCGCCTAACTAACACAAGGATATAAACACAAATAAGGATTGTTTTCACCCACTGTTTGTTATGAATTCGTTTATAGCCTATTGACAACTTTGACTAAATTTGTTTACGACGGAGCCGTTGTTCACGCATTTAGGTCTGCGCATGCACATTAGTTTGATCCAGCCTAAAAAATAAAGTTTTTTGTCATGATTTGAGCGTTTGGAAAAAAAATTATGAGACAGAACGTTGTCAGATTTCAAAGGTGATTTCACATATGAAATTAAATCGTAAGCTTAAACAGCTTTGGAGAATTTGATGTTTCCCCATTTAAAGAGATAGGAGTTGCACTTGCATGCCCGAGAGGCGTTTCAAAGATGGCCGCCGAGTGAAATGACTTGTCTTAAAGGGACTTTGGTAGTAGCAACAAGCATTTGAAATTAAGCTGTTTTTTTTTTTTTTTTTGGTTGGTTGGTATATCTCATTTAGTTGATCATTTTAAAAGTAGATCATCAGGCAAAAAAGTGTGGGCACCCCTGGTTTATAGTGTAGGAGGGGGCAGGACTTCAGATTCTAGAGAGCATTTGATTGGACAGAAGATCTGATGATCTTCTTGTCATTGTTTTGGAGCACACCAGCTTATTCATAACCTTAAGGCCAACATATTCATACTAAAAGCTAAAAAACTTAAATTTTGATTTCAGGGGGACCTTTAAGGTGGGAACTGTGTAGTTTTCAATGCAGTGATGTCTATAATTATATTAGCTCATGCATGTGTTTTGGTTTAATTACCTCACTTTATTCAGTAGAGTTTTAGATGCACAACATATTTGAGCAGTGTTTAGTTTAATTTTATGTTAAGAAAAAGTCTTTGTTTAGCGTGTGCATTCATCTGTGTCATAATCACCAGCTGGAGTGTCCCTGATAGTCACCAGAGGGCACTCCACCCCGGACTATTGCCTTACTGTCATGGACCATTTCACATAACCCAGATGACCAGAATATTAAAAAAATACTGTGATAGATTTTTGGTCATACTGCCCAGCCCTGGTTACCAATAAGCAGAAGCAAAGTGGACCAAAGTTATATAGCATTTTACATAGGATAAGTGGATGACCATTCAGATTTTAAATTACATTTTACCATGAAAACTACAGGAATTATTGGTGGATGTAACTATCAAGCAGCAAATACTAATTAAATACAAACACTAGTAAGTCTGCGCATAACTCAGCTCTTACCCTTTGTTTTTCTCCCATTTCTCTTCTAGTGGATTCCGTTGTTACTTCGATTGTAGGTTCATCTTTCAAAACACAATAAAAAAAATTACTTGCAAGAATGTTTCTTCAGCTGATTGGAATATTTTTATTGCATTTTTTTTATTTTATTCTGTCAGATGCAGGTATATCAGCTAATTCTTACCTAGGTAAAATATGTATGGGTTTATTTTAAGTTGTTATTTTAATTGTGTTTACAATTATTTTTCAAAATAATTAAATCAACCGATCACAAATGAAATTAAAAAATAAAGTTATTTTTTTAAAAGCCTGCTATAATAATGTGTATATCTATCAAATGTGTATAAATACAAACATCCAGGACAGGTGTGTATTCCTGTAGTGGTGCTCTTTTATATGGCTCACGTTAAACAAAACAAAAAAAAAGTATTTCTTAGACTGCAACAAAGTGCGCTGAAAATGCAAACAATGACTTGATAAACATAGTCCAGGTAAAGTTCAGCTTCATGTCAGTCATGTTGATCACCAAGACATGATGTTTTCTGATAGATTCCTCCGTAACAATGGATATTTCTACATTGTTTTTCTCCCGAAAGAATGTTTTTATGTACAAACTTGACTGTCAAAGGGTTTCCAGTTAAAACAATGATGTAATCGACATAGAAGTCAGATTATATTTCATGCTTAATTATTTTAAAATATTTTGTTTAAAATTTGAAACTGCTGTTTAAGTGGAGACTTTTATTATGAAAAGAAAAAGTGTGAAGGAAAATGCCTGTACCACATGTTTACTTAAATAGTTACAGAAGATATTACAAGATGCAAGATTAATTGCAGTAGTGATGGTGAACCGTTCAATAAATTGCCAATCATCAGATAATCTTTGAGTTACAAATAGTTAAATTGGGAAATATGTGATCTAGAATAAACACCAGAGAACTCTTGTTAAACACATCAATACACCACAACATAAGAGTCTCATTATAACCATTATTGTTGTGTCCTTACCCATGCTGCTGATTGATGAATCAGAGTCAGGTTCAGGTGCTTCACTCCTGTTTGCTTGACCATCCTGAAGAAAATACATAAAGATACTTTTTTTTTTTTTTCCATCTTCAAGTCTTTTATGTGTGCTAGAGTATTTGTACAGAACATTATTTGATTTTTCTGTATTTTTGTGAACAACTGACTTATTACTGCCAAAATTACTGCAACTGCTCAAAGAACTTTGTGCTCATTTCAACTTTTGCGTCGGCCAAGATATTCACGGCTCTTGTCTGGGTTCTTCGCCTGCTGGTATAAATGTACTTTGCTCTTATTCTGGAGTTTCAGTACACTTTAAACCCTGTGGCATCTGTATATTCTCAGATGTCTTCAAAGAAGCGCAACAAGAATGTAACCTCAGAAAACAGACTCGTTCAATTAAACGTGCATTCAATGAACAAGAAAGCGGCATTGCTTAAGGATATCCTTCAGCAAAGAAAACTTGACTTTCTCACTCTCTGTGAGACATGGTATCACCCAAATGGCTGTTACATGCTGCCTGGATATACATACACCAACAGACCTAGACTCATCAGTGCTGTTTTTGACACAGTATGTCATACCGTCCTTCATGAAAGGCTGCGTGGATGGTTAGACATCTCTGGTGTTGTGTTTGAATGGTTTAAATTCTATCTCACTGCTCATTATGTATGTCAGGAAAATAAATCCGAACCAACATTAGTTCAGCAAGGTGTCTGTGCTAGGGCCCATTTTGTTTGGCAAATATATGTTGCCTCTTGGAGACATCATTCAAAAGTATGATCTGGGGTTTCATTGTTATGCTTATTATACACAGATTTACGTCAGCACACACCCTGATCCTAACGTAGCAATCACAGCTCTTACTACTTATTTGGAAGGGTGGGGAAATTTTCATTGATTAATAACTTTAAATCCTTATAAATTGTACATACAAAACTATTATATACCACCGGAAAGCACTGCAAATGCAACACATCGTCATTTGAACTACTTTTGTTACCGCTTTTGACATTTTCACCATAAATACAGTATTGTGATTTCAGCTGTCTGTCTGTTATGTTTTTCTTCATAACTGTACATAGTTTTAAGAAATGGTTATGGGTAGGTTTAGAGGTAGGAGTAGGATTAGCAGCTCAAAAGACCCTTTTAATGACACTGTTACTAAAATTGTCATTTTTCTACACATTTCTGTGAATTATGTTTTATTCTTTTAATGTTCTGCATAAAATGGTTTAGGTTTGTTAGTCAGGTTATGGGATCTTACATGTATCTGTAAAATGGTAAAAGGAAAATTATACAGATGTGATAATCTTTATGATAATAAAGATTCGTAAATATTTTACATTTTTTAGCTGTAAAAACATAATAATGCTACGTATAAATTTTGCTAATACATCCATATTTTATGTTTCAGCATATATCCAAGCATACAAAAAAGTATGTTTTGTGTCTTTGAAATGTTACGTATTAATGCCTACATTTTAACAATGAAACCAGGCTGCTGCTGCTGCCCAATGTGACGTCACATTAAGATAGCCAACACACATGATTGGGGACGGACTGTACCCTATTAGCTTAGATCCTCCCCTTAGTGAGCTGTACACAGTCCCCTATGCTTATCTCCTCACTAGAGCAGCTAGTGGTAACACAAGAATGTTTACCTCATAGCTGAGACAATCTAAATGTTCTGTTGTTGGCTGTAAGATTCACACAGAACCCATATTGGTTCTCTTATTTTTCCGTTGGCGGAGTTTCTGAAGCACGAGCTGTAAAGGCATAGCCCTATTCTGGAAAATGGGTTTGGAGCAGCAGCTCATTTGCATTTAAAGATACAAAACAGCATGTTTTTGCTTCCACCCAAAAACGGTCATCAACAGCATAGTACAATAAATGATCTGTGGGGTATTTTGTGCTGAATCTTCACAGACACATTTTGGGGATACCTGAGACTTACATTACTCTTGTGAAAATGGGCATAATAGGTCACCTTTAAGAAATAAAAAAACTATACACTGCATCAAAGAATTGTTGCAAAACATGTAACATGCTAGACACATAATAATCGCTGCAATAATGATCCAAACCCAGAATCTTAAGTATTTACTTATGTAAATAATTTATAAAAAATGTAAATTATTAATTCCCTTTCCCTGGCATGGATGGCAAATGAAGTAATTATTAAAATATATTAAGACACTGAATGATTGAAATAAATGAATGAATAAATAAATAAAAAGTAATAAAGCCAAACCTGAGTGTTGATGTCTCTCTGTCTGTGCCATCTTTAAATCTCCAGAGTTCAAAATAGCAAATGATATCTGTTTGCTGGTCTTAATATAGAAACCATCTGTGTTCCTTGCAATCACATGACATATCAGAGAGTGAATGCACTGGTCAAATGAAGGAATATTCTGGGATAAATACATGTTAAGTTCAGTTGCCAACACTTGTGGCATAATGTTGATTACCACAAAAAAATTGTATTGCCCCCCATTGCAAAATAATAATAATAATAATAATAATTAAAAAAAAAAAAAAAAAAAAAACTTGCAATGAAAGTAAACAGGGCTGATCTGTAAAAGTTAAAATACAGTTTCAATAGTAGAGCCACAAGCATGTTAAATATTAGTAAGAAGCATTGATTTTTTTTTCAAACACAGGTGCTGAGAAACACAGACTCTGGCGGGGAAGCGGCTTCTAAAGGGCATTTTACATTTAAATGACCATATTTCATATCAGTTAGTCTAAGGATAATGATAAAGATATAATTAATTAGTAGTATAGTAGTGGTGTTCATGAATGAATCTTATAAGTGTGTAAATGAGTCAGTTGAGTCAACTCAATGACTCCATAATAACATAAAAGACATTCATTTGTTGCCAACTACTGGTGAAAGACCACAGAAACGACTCATTTACAGTCATTGTCCACATTGCAGTATTTCCAGAACATTTAGTACTAAGATAAATAGCACAGCGAATTAATAGGGTAAAAAAAAAAAAAAAAAAAAAAATACACAAGAAATCAATGGAGGAAATTAATGGTATATATAGTAATATATAATTAAAGATCTTTATAATAGAAAAATGATCAGTGAATGGATTTAAAATACTTTAGTGATGACTGATTTTTTTTTTGGCCTATATTATTTTGTTCTTTTATATGCTTTTAACATACATCAATAATATTAACAAATTAAAAGTTCATGCTGTCACAGGGGCAAGGCATCCAGTGGTATCCATACAGTGCACAATATGAGATAATAATAAAGCAGTCATGTCTTAATGCCACACTGTCTTTATGTCATTTCTAACTCAAAATAAAATTTTATCAATCATTTCAATTTCTGATAATCCCTGATTGCTGTGATCAAGCAGGTCAGTTTTACTCTTACATCATAATATCACATACAAATGTATACAAATGCAATGGAAAGGGTTCGGTTTAGTTAATACACTTATTAAAATATTTGCAATTATAACAGTGTATTAAAAAACTCTTTTGCTTGTGATTGTGAATCCATGTCTTTAAGCTGAAGTCTATGAATCTATTAATTTCAATTATATATAGTTAATATGTTACAGCATTCAAATCCTTTTAAAAGTAAGAAAATATATCACTAATAATTTGATGTTATCTGTCAAAAGTTTAACAACCTATATTTATATTAACAACCTAACTTTATATTTTGGCAAATATATATATATATATATTTTTTCATTTTAAAATTACATATAAAAATGATTAAATATAAATTTTATATTAAATGATATTTTAGATATTGTGATATATTTACATTTTTTAAATTACTAAAACGGAATAAAAATAAAATAGATTGCATTTTTTTTAAAGCAGCACCTTGTGTTGTCCTCATAATTGTATCAGTGGTTCTGACAGCTTCAAGCTAAAGTATATGTTTGCATGAAGCATCTCAGCGTTATATGTGAATGCCAGGTCTGCATCAGGCTGTCCTGTCACGCTTACGGTTACAACGGTTAAAGTTTCTCGTCAGGCTACAGAAGAATACCATAATTTCTCAGTTCAATTAGGTCAAAGACAACGCAGACTTATAACAACACATAATTGCGAATAACATGCCTCACCTTAACACAGGCCTGGGGTCAGCTTCCTTTGCTGTTCGAGTTAACATACTAAGCATGAGTGGAATTTGCACCGCAGCGCCCCCACACCTTGATGCTTGTGAAAAGAATAGCATGTATAGTTATCTTTATTGAAGTGAATTAGGTTTAAATCGCCGACATGCATGAATGAAGGATATTTTTGCAATTTTACACATAATAATCCACAATGATCACATTACACAAAACTGAACTTGCACATCAAAATAACATTTAAAATAATATTTTTTGAGCCCCCCAAAATTTCACAAATCACATTTTCAGGGGAGCCCATGTCTTATTAAGGGGAGCCGAGCCAAGCGGAGTTCTGAAGATGAACGAAGGTCTTACGGGTTTGGAACGACATGAGGGAGTACCTAAGGACAGAAATTTCTTTTTTTTTTTTGGGTGAACTAACCCTTAATAGACACCTGATGATAACAAGCACAATCGCTGAAGGAAAGAGAAACAACTAAAAAAGACATAAAGCCTGGTTTCACAGACAGGGCTTAGGCTAAACCAGGATAAGGCCTTAGTTCAATTAGGTTATTAAGCAGCTTTTAGAAACGTATTTTCTGTCATCCTTGCAGAATTTTGATATGAAGAGTGTACAAAGTAACATATTTTAGCAAATGTGTGAAAGTGAATAGCTCAAAACAGGCTCAATAGCGGCATAAACATATATGTATTGGTTCAATATGCATCACATGACTAAACATTTGTCATCGTAAACTTTTTGAATTGGATGCACAGGATAAATTGTACTTTTTTTATCTTCTGGAAAACGTGAGCATCTTTTGTAGCTTCCAAAGGGCAGTACTAAATGAAAAACAATGATATTTAAACAAAATAAGAAAAATTGTGACATCTTCATCCTGTTCAAAAGTTTTCACCCACCAGCTCTTAATGCATCGTGTTTCCTTCTGGAGCATCAGTGAATGTTTGAACCTTTTTTAATAGTTGAGTTTGAGTACCCTAATTGTCCTCAGTGTGAAAAGACGGATCTCAAAATCATTCAGTCACTGCTGGAAAGGGTTCAAATATGCAGAAGATGCTGGAAAACCAAAGAATGTGCAGGACTTTTTCTGAAGAATTTTTCTGAAGAACATTGGGCAGTTTAACTGTTCAGGACAAACAAGGGACTCATGAACAACCATCACAAAACAGAACCAAGGGTATGTAAACTTTTAAACAGGGTCATTTTTATAAATTCTACTGATCACGACAAAACAAGATAGAAAAAAATAATAATCCATGGCCGTTTAGGGCTTCCGTAAAATTCAGCTATTTTTTTTTTTTTTTTGTCTTGTGGACTTTATGTAAACATCTGTTATATGAAATATTTTATTTAGTACTGTCCTAAATAAAATATTTCACAATCCTTTTTATTTTGTTAAAATTATTAACATTTTTGCATATTCTGCAAGGGGTATGCAAACTTTTGAACTCAACCATATGTACTATGAAGGTACCCAGCATGCAGTGCGGCATGAATAGATTATGCTGAGGAGTTTCTAGATTCTTGTTGGTTTTATCTGTGAACCTGTTTTTAGGTCACTTTTAGCAGTTTGTGTTGTTGGTTTATTTTGTAATCTTCAGAGTGCATCTTATTATTATTATTATTATTATTATTATTATTTGTATAGTGTCTCCATTGTTGTGTTTTGTAATATTGATGTATTGATGTCTGTGCATAGGTGAAGCTTATAAGAAAAAAAAAAGCCTTGTGTTTCAAGATAGTTGCTTCACTATTGTGAAAGATCAATGTACAAACAGTTATGAATTTTAAATAAGGGTAACACTTTACAATAAGGTTCATTAGTTGATATATTAATATATTAGTTGATATATTATTATTGATATATTATGAACTAACCATGAGCAATACATTTGTTACTGTATTTACTAATCTTCGTTAACATTAGTTAATAAAAATACAGTTGTTCATTGTTTGATCATGTTAGTTCACAGTGCATTAACTAATGTTAACAAGATTTTAATAATGTATTAGTAAATGTTGAAATTAACATTAACAAAGATTAACAAATGCTGTATAAGTGCAGTTCATTATTAGTTCATGTTAGTGTAGTGTAGTTAACTAATGTTAACTAATGAACCTTATTGTAAAGAGTTACCAAAATAAGATATTGGTAAATCTTCATGCTGAAATAATGCTAATAATAGTATCGTTTGACTAACTTAAAATCAGTCAATTAGCTTATTTTTTATTTTAGCTTTTTATTTGTTTTCACAAATGTTTTCATTTGTCACACTTCTGACTTGGCTAGATAAGAAATTTGAATATGAATATACAAGGTCCAAGATCCCAAGCAAATGGAACACTGATTACCATTACAGTGACTTCAAAACAATTACAGTACTAAACAATATAATTTCTTACAGTGGCATGGTTGAAAACAACTTTATCATGTGAATTCACAGTAAAACAAGAGCAGTAAAGTACTGATGTCAGCATCATTTTGCTGTTGATTAACAGTAACTTGTAAGAAAAAGACCCAGCATGCATTAATTGCTCTGTAAACTTCTGACTACAGTAAGTTTATTGTAAAATAATACACTTTAATCTTGTAAATCCCTGGCATTTTTTACAGTGTAGATCAAAAACAATAAAAAACAATAATTTTATTTATACAGTATATTTAGGCAGGGCCAGTGAATGTTTTGGGCGAGTAAATATCTGATCTACTGGCCTGACCAGACCAGTAGAAAAAAATCCTCAGTGTTTAGCCCTGAGTCAATATTTTTGTTTTTAGCTAACAGTAATACTTGTTAATAATATATGAGAATATTCTTTTAGTCAAACAGTAGCCTACACGTGTACCAATATAACTATACTGCAGAAAGATGTCACATTAGCTGTACTGAAGTGCACAATGAAAGAGATCGAGAACAAAAACAGTCTGTAATAAAATAAACAAGGAACACTTATGAAGATCGCAGGAGAATAAATAAAACAACCAGATTAACTTAGACAATACTGGACAAGCGAACTAAGGAACCTCAGGCTTAAATACATCGAGAGGGTAATCAAACTGAACAGAAACAGACGTGAGGGACTAATTAATAATCAAGAAAACTAACCAGGAACTCAGGCAGGCAAATTAGGATCAGAACACAGTGAAGCAAAACCAAAACTGAACATACACGTCACAAAAGACTAGTATTATATAATTTATAAAATTTTTGTATTGACTTGGTAAGAAGGTAAGTACCAGTAGGCTACTTTTGACTTACTATATAGTAATATAGTGGTGCCGATGTACAAAAAGGCACCCTTAGGCAATGATGTCTTGCTACACATTTTCACTGAGGGCTAAAACCCCTGAGGATAAAATCCTAGAACTGCCCCTGCACTCCACCCACCTATACACACACAGAGAAACTTCTTCCTTGTTCATAAGAAGATTAAACAGCATTTCAACACACAGGTACCACCTTTCTTTATAATTTTTTTTTATTGATTCATTTATTATGGAAATATAAAGCAAAGTTTAAGAATTATAAATGCAATTAATATCTTTAATGGTAGTGGCTTTAACTTTCACATTGTTTTTTACTTCTGAACTATAAATGTTTGGTAACAAGTATACTTAATATCAGAGATGTAAGGGATATTAATACAATGTGTTGCAATTATCACAATGTGCAGACTGCAACACAAAAGCAAATTATATTAAATTAAACATTTTGTTATTATTCAGCTTGCACTATTGTATTGTGTATATGGGTCTTTCACTAATAAAAAAATTAAGTAATCACTGACATTTATATGAACATAACTAAAACACAATAGAAACATAGAATACAGGCATAGAAACCTGAGGCCGTATTCACAAAACATTTTATCTTAGCACTAACAGTTCTCCTAAATAGTAGTAAAAGTTCTTAGTTAAGAGCTTCCTCTTAAAACGATTAGTCCAATTTCAAATAAACTTTTCCTGATAATTTACTCACCCCCATGTCATCCAAGATGTTCATGTCTTTCTTTCTTCAGTCGAAAAGAAATGAAGGTTTTTGATTAAAACATTCCAGGATTATTCTCCTTATAGTGGACTTCAATGGCCTCCAAACGGTTGAAGGTCAAAATTACAGTTTCAGTGCAGCTTCAAAGGGCTTTAAACGATACTAGACGAGGAATAAGGATCTTATGTAGCGAAACGATCGGTCATTTTTGAAAAAAAAAATACAAATGTATATGCTTTATATAAACAAATGTTCACCTTCTAAGTGCTTCTGCCAAAACCGCATTTCCGTATTCTTCAAAAAGCTTACACTGTATGTCCTACGCCTTCCCTATTCTTCCCTATACATTTTTATACAGAAAAAAAGGTAACTGGCGCTGTGTTCGTTCCGTAAGTAGAATAGGGAAGGCGTAGGAGGCCATTGAAGTCCACTATAAGGAGAATAATCCTGGAATGTTTTCATCAAAAACCCTAATTTCTTTTCAACTGAAGAAAGAAGGACATGAACATCATGAGTAAATTATCTGGAAAAGTTTATTTGAAAGTGGACTAATCCTTTAAAACCTATTCACAAAGCTACTGAGACAAACTTTTAATAAGGAATAGAGAGAATCTTACCCTGCGTTCCATTCGGAAGGGCTCATCCCTATGCACTAATCACTTCAAAGGGTTTACCCTCCGGAGTGAGAGCTTCGAAGGGATGAAGGGTGTAGGGGTCAAAAAAAACTTTTGAAACGCACTTTTGTGTCATCTTAACATGACAATCAAGGAGGCGCCTTCGTCTTCCCCCCCACTGGTGTACTCTTTGTATTAATGCGCATTCATTTACTGTAGTAACATTATAAGATACTTTTACATTAAATATAATGTATATTGTGTCTATGTATTTGAAACATTTGAATGGACTGATAAAGGGAAGTACAATGTTGAAGTACAATGTCGCTTTGACCATAATAATGTACCAAATCTAACTCGTATAAATATTACAGTAGTATATAGTATACAGTAGTAGTAGTAGTAGTACATATATGTATAGGTAAAATGGAACTCCAAGCCTCCTGTACCCATTCTGTGACGTCAGACAATTTCCCTGTGCAGGATCATGGGGGCCCGAAGTGTCCATCAGTTGTACCCTTTGAAATCCTTCATTCCAAAGAGCCCTTTGAAGTGGCCAGTTTTGAGCACATCAGTTTGGAACGACCCTTCAATATGGCGGCCATGATTGCTTTCACTCTGAAGTGCCCTTCGGAGGGCGATATATCCTGTTTAGAACGCATCGTTAAGCTAAGTTGACCTTGTTGCTAAGGATGATATCAACACACTTACTAATTATGCCCACAGTGATTGGCTGATTGGGGAGGAGTCTCTGTCAGCGATTTAATCAAAGAAATTGTTGAACAGGGTATCATGTTGCCATATTCAAATAAAGATTTTTAGATAAAAATGTCATATTCAAATAAGGATTTTAAAAACTAGGCTAAGTGTCACTAATTAAACAAGTATATGTTCAGCTAATTTTCAGCCTCTTACATGTCTGCATGTCGAGAGAATGTAGAGTTCAAGTGACAAATGATGTTTTATAAACAAAGTTCAGGAGGAGCATGTTCTAATCAGCTCAAAAGGAGGCATATAGGGTATATACACTCACCATTCCTCGACAGTTTTCAGCATCCCTCCGCAACCTCGACCCCTCAAGGCCCCTATATACTTCAAACGAAATCGAAGAACGAACTGATGTGATGTAATTTCGGACAAAATCAGGCCAAAACAAAGTTTGTTTTGTATTCTTTTTGGGGGCTCGAAACGGTTTGCCAGAAGCGAAATTTCAGGAAAAGTTTGCTCCAGCTGCAAAACACCTTCGTACTACCATTGATCCGTGACGATAACATAATAGAAGGTGTGCGCTGAGGCTCTGCCTTCTTTTACGTGGAACTGTTCTCTGGCTCATTTCGTCTGTAGAGTTTGTTGAGGTAAGATCTCCACGGGTGAAAACATGAACACACTGGATAGCCGATTTATAGTACAAAATGTTGTGCTTCTGATGAAATGAGGCACTGACACTTTTTTTCATGTTTGATACTGTAAAGCTGCTTGCTTTTAAGCAATCTATTGAATCAAGTGCTATATAAATAAGCGTGACGTGACTGGAGTGCTAATTTGCAGAGCTCGTGGTAACATACCAATGTTGTTATGATCTGGGGCCGTATTCACAAAACATTTTATCTTACCACTAGGAGTTCTCCTAAATAGCAGTAAAAGTTCTTAGCTAAGAGTTTTCTCTTAAAACCTATTCACAAAGCTGCTGAGACAAACTTTTACGAAGGAATAGACTGAAGTCTTAAGCTAAGAGTAAGGGCGGGGTTGACCTCATTGCTATGGAGTATACACACAGTGATTGGCTGATGGGGGAGGAGTCAGCGATTTAATCATAGAGATGTTGTAGAATGAGATGTCATGTTTCCATATTAAAATAAAGGTTTTAAAATACAAATGTTGCCCTATTCAAATAAAAATTTTACTAAAAATGTTGCAATAGTCAAATAAAGGTTTTAAAATGTAGGCTAAGTGTCACTAATTAAACTAGTATATAGGCCTATAGTTAACTGTCCGCCTTTTGGATGTCTGCATCTCGAGAGATTGCAGAATTCAAGCAACAAATTGTGGTTTATAAACAAAGTTTGGGAGGAACACTTTCAAACAGTCTTTCTAATCAGCACAAGAAGAGGAATAAATACACAGATGAGAGCCGACTCGCCTATAGTTACTTCAACAGTTTTCTGCATCCGTCTGCCACTCCAGTCGCTCACTCTCGGCTGGAGATACGGGAAGAACTCTGGGTTTGGGCTAAATTCCAAGCTCGGAGCCCTCGATCCCCTTGGACAGCACACCAAATACGCTTATTATAATTTTTTTTTTTACTCTCTTCAATCATTTTTAAGTGTGAACTCATGAAAACCACTGCCACAGGTAATCAGACAATATTTATTTATTTGTTAAAGTTTTATTTTTGGTGTCTCATCATAGATTCAAATCTATAAATAAAAATGTATTGCATTTTATAAAGAAAAAGATTAGCACTAGGGCTTTATCACTATTGCCTCATGGTGTACAGTATCTTTGGGTGGATTAGGACTGTTTGTGATTTGGTCTTAGGGACTTAGGAATCCTCTTGACTACTCGTAATGTTTCACAGATTTAGGAGCTAGTTTTAGCGCTAAAATGTTTTGTGAAATACTCTTAGAGCAAAAATTTAGGACTCCTAAAATTAGGACTGACACACCCATTATTTTTAAGATTTTCTCACAAATCTGCAATTTAGGAGCTACTTTTAGCCTTAAGATGTTTTGTGAATACGACCCCTGTTCTGCTAGTTCAGTATACAAAATCATATGGTGTAGGTTGAAATGACATATACCACAGACATAGTAAAGTGTACTTATATAATGCTTTACAAAATACAGATATTAAAGTAAAATCAGTGCATCAAAGCTTCAGTTTTAGGAATTAGTCATTTCAATTACAATTTCACCAACAAAGCAGCTCAACAGAGGATAATACATTGTCAGTGAATTAATTTTCTCAGTCAGTAGTTTCACTTTAAAATGTCATCAATAAATTACAGCGGATATGTCAAATGAGACCGTGACAAGGAGAGAAACATGGGCTGTGATGGAAACAGGCTGAAATCACAGGCAGTGGTTGTAGTCTGACCAGCTATAGAGGTGATTGTTGGAGTCTGTGCTACAGTCTTAATTAACTAGATAACAATGGCCTGTTGAGGTCTTAGCTAGTTTGTAGAGTACTGTATGGCCTTAACTGGTTATGAGTAAACAGCTGACCTGGATACAGACAGAATAAGGCTGACTCTGACATCATGATAATCTAAGTGTAGATGCCATCCACTTACAAATCCAAAGTAAAAACTTCATGTTCTCTCTCTCTTTGTTGTTGTTGTTGTTGTTGTTATTAAGTGTTTCTAGTTTCAGTCATCCCAACTAACACATTATAAAGGGATGTGTTAGAGCAAAGGTCTGAAATGTGTTAGACAGTTGCTTTGCATATCGCATACCACAACCCTAAACCAGTTTTACACGTAACTTGTTTTCTTTACTATATGCAGTTTCTAGCCAACAGCATAAACATTCACCTTAGGGCTTAGAGCATAAAACAAACATTTATACAACATTATACCAAATTAGACAAAGTGACACAGTTACAATATACAAGTATTACAAAAACAGCTGTTTATGTGCTTCTCATCTTCTCACTTTTTTTTTTTTTTTTTGTAGAACCAACAGGTTTGTCAACCCTGAAATGAATGTGAATGAAATGAATTGTTGACTGGACAGTGAACAATAAACAAAGAAGTTCAGGTATCACTGTGAACTACAGCACTGAACACGACATCAGTGGACATCAGAATGGCTAACAGGAAAGGAGGATGTGAGTGCACAAAGTCTGGATAAAATGTTCATGATCATTCTTAATGTGATCTAGACAACATTCATTATTAAGCTAGAAATTATATTAAATTTTTTTTTGTAGTAACAGTAGTGTCATTGTTGGGTAAATGAAAAATCTTAAGTGTTTTAAAAAAATAAAATTGAAATTGATTAAAAAGCAAGCAAACTTTTACTATCAATACCACAAACAGGTGATAAATCAGGTGATAAGGCTCTGCCCTTTTCTTCTACATGCCTTTTAAATGGACTAAAAAGGAATTAAAAAGGTCTTCTCTGTCATTCTGTAAACCAGCATCTGTTACTGGGAGACTGTTACCTGCTAACAGCATGTCTTACAAGCAAATCTAAATGTATTGTTATTTACAAGAGTTTAGAAATGTTTTCATATGACTCCAACATTAGTGAAAAAATATTAGGACCTTTGAGCCATACATTCTTTCTTACTCTGATGAGAAGAGACCGTGACTTTTGTTGATTTTAGTTGCGTGTTCATACAGAACTTAAGCCAGATTGACTATGTCAAACAGTAGTAATGGATGTGCATACAGTCTTTGTGGTGTAGAGGCCTGAGAAAAATACATATTTAGCTCCATTAACCTTGCATAAGTTTATAAGTGTCCCCATAACTGATCTATGACTACACTGCAAAAAAAGGTAGTTTCTTTAACTTAACTGAGTCAATGTAAAAAGATAACTCAAAAAGTTAAGTTGAGCTTACTTACAAAATTAAGTATTTTTAACTTGACAAATTTTGTTATTTGAACTTATAAAGTTTAGTTTGAGTAACTTCACGAAAATAAAGTGAACTTTAAGTTTTCAATACCACAGCTCATGTTCATTTAACCTAATTTGACTTTTCTTAGTTAAAGGTGCACTATGTAGTTTTTCCATCCGCTAGGGGGCGCCTATTCAAAACAAAGGCGTAGCTTGATGATGCCAAGTTCAAGGGCTGAATCTTGGGACATGTGGTCTTCACCTCACAGCCGGTGGAAATAAATTGGGATAGGACTCGGGCAGAAATCATGTTCATGGATGTGATTATTAACGTTACTGTAGTATGAAGCAGAGCAGGACCGAGTGTTGTGGGAGCTGAACGAGGCCGCTGGAGTGATTGATCAACACGCCTCGCGAGCAGCAGAACTTTTATTATGTCACAGTCGCCGGCGCCGCTTCCGCTTTTCCGGTCATGAGTATGAGGTAACACAGCTGTTTATCATATTAGATACATTTGAGTGTGTTGAAAATGATGTTATAACGTTACTCTGTGCGTTCACTCGGTGGCTGCTGTGAGACACTGTTACACACTGCAGTAAGAGAGATTGATTTTAGAATATCATATTAAATGCTGGATGGCTTATTGTGTTGATAAATGGCATGAAATTAATTTTAAAACATATTGTATGATGGAGAAAATGCTGTATTACTGTTACTAAAAATAAAGCTGCATCTGATTATACTATGTTAGCCACTTGACAAAATAGTGTTTTTCTCTGAGGCATGGTAAAACAAGGTACTCGCAAAAAATCAAGAAAATTGATTTAAACAATAAGAATAAACGTGTTGAGCTATATAACAATAATTAGTTTTCTGTCTATAAATATATCAAAACAGTTGTTCCCTTGTCTATTAAAACATGTAATATAATAAAGCGTCTTTGGTGTTTCCATGGTTTCTACAAAATAAAACTGGAAACCGAGGGTAACGCGGGTATGACGCAATTGACAGGCGACCCCTCACACGTCCTGGAGCCTTGGTTAAAATTGCAATTTTCTCACGATTTAAAAATAATTGGAAACATTTGGGATATTGTAAGTACTCAAGTGAACAAAATATAGAACACTGGCCTAGTGGTTTTTGGATATTTTACTGCAAAAATTTTACATATTGCACCTTTAAACAAAATAAATAATTATTTTATTTCAATTGTAAATTATTTTATTTCAAATGTAATCAGCCATGTTTCGGTTGAGAAATTTTTCATTCACAAATTAATTTCTACTGCAAATAATAATTGATCTGATGTCAGCCACTGAAACATCAACTGCAAATAATTAAATGTAATCTCTCAAGATCTCAGAAGAGGATGATTAAACAACTCCATTAACAGCTTTACCAGCTTCACTTATTTATTTATTTATTTATAATTGTTACCATTTTGGCGAATAGCATTTCTCTTGATCATTGAATTTTTCAATAAGCTTTTTTTTTTTTTTTTTTTTTTTTTTTTTCCGGCTGCTTTAACACTGTTTAGAAAAAAACAAAACAAAACAAAAAACGTTTGTTGTGTTAAAGAAAGCCAGAAATCAGATTCTTGCTACTTATTAAAGATATTGTCGTGCTGCTGATTTGGGTCGATGCAGTGGGAAACGCGGGTGAAATGAGCCACGACAAGGGGATTCGTTCACAGAGTTTACTGAACTTCTGCACAGATGTAAGTCACAGTTCACAGCGCACTCACCAACAGTATCGTTCATGAACACACACTTTAATTGATGCGGCTGCTAGGTGCTCTTGCTCCGGCACAGGACGGCAGTTTTCCGACGTGCGATGAGCATGCGAGCGACCCCAAAAACTAACTAAAGAAAAACCTATACAAAAGAGTGCGTAACTGAACAACCAATAAGAGACTAGATCACAGAAAGGGTAACTAAAATACTTAAAGGAGCCATGTTCTGTTTTCTACAATATAATCATAAAGTGGTTTGCTTCATTGATCACATCTGAAACCTCATTACTGATTGTTAGTTTACTTTCTACTGATCTTGTGATTCTGCAGCATTTGCTCCAGCAGTGCCATGACAATCTAATCATGCTGTAGTGCATTCTGGGTACACCAATCAAAACTCATCCATGACTCCCAGCATGCATTACGGCATGAATTTTAGTAGTTGTTTTGTCACCATTGTTGAGATTTGTTTGATGAGTGTTGATGTCAAAGTGTGTCTAAATGTTCAGTTTGAAATTGCTGCACAAAAGATGTTTCAGATATTCTCAGTTTGTGTCAGTGTTAATGCACTAGTGCTCTTTCTCTTTGTTTAGTAAAAAGAAAATACTTTCACAGTTCAGTAGTGCCTCAACCTTACTACTACTGTATTTGATTTGAAACAGTCATTAAACAGTCATTTAAATCACTGTACAACAAGCATTTCAATGTTGCAAAAGCAGACAATTTCAGCTGATCTACTTTATCAAAGCACAAGTGATCTTAATGAAACACTGCTGCAACTGGTGTAAAAAAGTAATTTAAGAAGAGCCAAGGATCAAGTGCTCAACTAAAGCAAACACTTTTCACTATAATGGTGACTTCGGTAATACTTTACAATATGGTTAGTTAACTACTTTAGTTAACGTGAACTAATAATGAACTGCACTTATACAGCATTTCTTAATCTTTGTTAATGTTAATTTCAACATTTACTAATACATTATTAAATCTTGTTAACATTAGTTAATGCACTGTGAAGTGTGAACTAACACGAACAAAAAATGAACAACTGTATTTTCATGTTAACGTTAACGAAAATATATTAACTATATTTTCTGTTGCTGTCAAATCATTTCTTTTCCCATCATCCATTGCACTGATTACACACACGGCTGTAGCCAATCACACACCCTACATAAGCCATGGACTTTCTCTCTGTCACTGATGAGTATTGTTTAGCATTTATGCTGTGTTAGCGTAGCTACTTTACGGAGCCAGTTCTCGGTCCTAGTCTGAGTTTGTAGTTCTAGTCAAAGTCTAGTCACATCTTGTTTTCTTATTGCCTGTTTCCTGATTACCTGCCTGTCTTGGACTCCTCTCTTGCCCTGCCATTTGGACTCTGTTTGCACCTCTCTTGGACCATTGCCTGTTTACCCTGGATTATTCTTTAGCCTGGCCCTCCTGGATATTGTTTGCCACTGACTGACCACGCTTGTCCCTGGTATACTCTTTGTCTCGCCTGTTTATTCCTGTTTGCTGTTGCCAACCCATGCCTGCTATCGACTATGTCTCTGTCTAATAAAAGCCTGCACATGATTGATTAAAAAAAAAAAAAAAAAAGTAATGTGAAATATTATTACAATTTAAATCAGTATATTAGAATGATGTCTGAAGGATCATGTGACACTGAAGACTGGAGTAATGGCTGATGAAAATTAAGCTTTGCATCACAGAAATAAATTATATTTTAAAGTATAGGCTACTAAAATAGAAAACCATTATTTGTTGGACATTATTTTGCTTTATTACAAATGTTATTATAATGACTTTTACATCAATTAAAGAAAAATTAAAGCACAAAAAATAGGCACACAAGACACCAACAGCACTGTTAGATTACTTTGGAGTTTGCAGCACTACTGTAGACATTCCTGTCTGATCCTGCCAAGGCATACGTTTTGAGTACCTTACTTCTCGCTGCTGCTTCCTGATGGTTTTAGAGGACAATTACTCCGAGTCGCTCCCTGTTATTTCAAAGAACAGTACAACAGCAAGCACGTCAAGTATAAACGCCTTGTCTGTTTTCGAACAATTGCATCAGCCTCAATCTCTTCTCTTTTTTAAAGAATTTGAAAAAAAAAAATAAACGACATGTTTTGAAGAACAGCCTATTGGATGTCATTATTGGATATTAGGAATTAAGCATAACTGAACATTTAAGAAACATCAGGCAACATTTTTATAATAGACCCTTAACAATTAGAACTTAAATGTGGCATCCACATATATGAATAAAATTGTCATAAACAGATAAATTATATTAATGTTACGCATGAGACATTTGTCATTCAGTGTTTTTGTAGTGAACTTGATAAATGTTACCAAAATGTAAATTATTTCATCCTATTTTGTTTAACAGCATAACTAACTAATAGTTTACGAACACGTTCTTGAATGAATAATTTATTAGATGCACGCTGGTCTGTTATCGTAGGGACATTGACTTTACATTTCCACCCCACTAAACATGACGCGGAGCAAAACGAACTGAGATTGGTTGCGTTATATGTCAGTCAAATGTCCTCTTCGGCAGTCTTTGGCCAATGAAAGCTGCAATAGAGTCCAGACCTTCTGCCATCAGTCTGAAGGTCTGGCAAAGCGAGACTAGGATTGGCAGTATGGTTCTTTTCTGGGAAGAGAACGGAAGCTGTGATAGCGTCATATTCCTATAGGTAGATGAGGATCAGCTGAGAGTCAGCTGATGCGAGCTTGACTCGCGTGACCTGCCAGAACTAATGCTACGCTTGATTAATTATTGTAAAATGTAATAATCATGTATTAAAAGTGGATGTGTGGGTGACAAATTAAGTTATTTCTAAAAGTGTGGGAGACATATCCCTAGCTATCAATATAAAAATGTTAAAGTTTCAGACCTCTCCGACTCAAAAGTTTCTATTTTTAGTGAAATTTCAAAATTTTAGTCAATTGAATTTTATTAATTGTGGCAACACTTTTGCAACATAATTATTACATTTTACAAAAATTATTTTGTTTATTCAGAGTAAAAGGAAAAACAGCACTTGCCTATGCTGGTTGCTTCAACATTGTAATAATACCATCAGTTAACACTATTTTTTAAATTGCAGTATTGTTTATTGCACTGTCCCCAAAGAAAAGAAAAATTCAAATGGACATACATTTAACAAAACACAAAACACAGACAACAGAGTTCACACTTTATCATATTGGTTTATTAATGGATTAACTCCAACACAAGATATTTGGTGATGCTTATTTTAAAACTACATGATGATACTGAATAAGAAAGTCATGAGCTTGGCACGCTTATTAAAAGTTAATTAGCCCCAAAAGAGGCTTACAGTAACTGCAGTATAATGACACTGCGTTCATTGCTCTCATTTAAAAAAAACGAGAGAAAAAAAGAAGGCAAACACAAAACCAATGACGGCATGATTCTGCAAAATGCTATGTAAACTTTATTGGGTCCTATAAACCCTTTCCGGTTCCCATTCAAGAGAACTCAGCGTTGCATCAACTGACACAATGAGGATGCTTTCCCACGGAACCTGGTTTCTAAGGCACGTGTACCAACATGCCATTCATGACGTCACAAGGTTCACCCCAGCGTATGAGAAGTGTCAGTGAGAACCTCATCAACCTCTTTGTCTTGTTTGTGTTCTGTGTGAAGATAGCAGTGCATTTAAAAAAGGAGAAAGGGTAAGAGCAGAATAATGGCAAGAAGAAGTTTAAACAGTGTGTCCTTTCATTTTATAATGTCTGGTAATGGTCATAACCTGTGTGTTACCTGTCTTGTAGCAGAGCATGCAATTCAATTTGGATGCATTCATTGTGATGATTTCTAACTGAGAGAGCTCCGCACCCAGCCAGCTCTCTTCACGTGTGAAGGGAGTCAAGCCACTGAGCCTAACGGCTCTAGCCCCGCATTTGCTGAGACAGCGCGAAGGCTGCTGTCATGCGGATCTCAGACAGAGCTGGAGGAATGTTCACTTGTCTATAATCTGTGAAAAAACACTGTCTACCATCTGGTTTTCCCACTAACAAGGCAAGGCGAAGCCCAATCTGAAAAGAATGATTTGCTATGTTGTTTTCAAGCATGTAATTGACTTCAATTTCTGACTCCAATTTCAAACGATACACAATAAAATCGTTGACGAACAGGTTTAGCATCTCTTATGTCTATATTGTGTTCAATCAAGAGTGTACGAGAAGGAGTGTTCAATCAACAGACTTCAACTCAGAATGTTGTTTGCAGGATAAATGTTTTACTAATCCTAATAGATTAGCAAAGGTTTCAGAGTTTTTTAGACAAGGTTGTAAAATTACATCGTCAGGAGGTTTCACATCCTGTTCCAACTCACCTGTTGGAGTTAAACTGGCCTCCTGATTGGTCCTCGTGTGCACATTCGAAATGCTGATTGGCTCACAGATAGAACCTCATAGAACCAAGTTAAGAGTAACCTGTAGATAGATAGAACCTTTTTGTTTTCTTAAAAAAAGTCCCAAAATGTACACAACTTAAAACATCAGATAATGTAAATAAGTTGTCACAAAATAGGAATATGTGAATAACTCAATTTTGACAAAAATGTCAGATAGAACCTTATAATTCCAAGGTGACGATTTGGTAATCAACTCTCCATAAATTAGATGAAATTTTGTTGCAATTTGAAAAGTAGTGTTTCATTTTTACATTTGTACATTTAGATTCACTACACCAAACCCCCCCTTCTGGACTTCCACAAGAAAGCCAACCACAGATCAGAGTGGGAAGGAATGATAGTGAGTTGTTCTACTCTCCATTCTGACCGTTCTAAGTCTATAAATAATTAACTTTTCCGAGACGTTTTTACCATTATGATGAATTACTGTCAAATGATTTTCACAGAGAAGCAGCCAATAATTTCACTCTAATCATTTATTTTCTTACAGAACTGTTATGGATTTGTGCATTTATTGTCATTCTTGCATCTGTGGTTTGTCCTGAATTATATCTGCACTTTTTTGACTCAACTCCACCTGTTCTAAAAGACTTTAAAGTGGTGGATGTGTTCAATCAGGAAATGGAAAAACTTAAGACTAGCTTTCCAAATCAGCGCCCAGAGCTCTGGAAGAGGAGCATTTTACATATCAAACGCCACCTAACGACTGACCATCCCACTGAACCTGTCAGTCTGATTCTAACATCTGGTCCTAGGGCTGAAAGGACTCTTGGTTGTCTGACTCAGTGCTTGGCTCAAGCCTATTCCACTGCCCGTAACTCTTCAGTTCTGAACATTAATGGAAAAAGCAAAGCATCACAAGACAGCAATCAGGTCAAGATGGACATTGATGAAGAACTAAGCAATGCCTTTGGGGGTGAAAAGTTTGCTGCAATTATCCACCATTTTGAGGAGCTCCCTCCTGGATCCACTCTCATCTTCTATCGTTACTGTGACCATGAAAATGCAGCTTATAAAAACATCCTCCTGACCTTTACTGTAATGCTTGATGCAGAGGTGCCATCCAGTGCCAGTCTATCAAGTGTTGAGGACATGGTATATGATCATATAAAACAGAAGTTTGTCTCCTCTGACAAGTCAGCTAAATTTAATCGAATGGATGTGGACAAACTGAGTGGACTGTGGAGCAGAATTTCACATGTCATCTTACCGGTGTCCGTAGAAGAGAAAATTGAACATCAGGGCTGTGAGGACTGTGGTGAATCTTCTTGATATCATTTTTGCGCAAATTACTCTTTTTAAAAAAAAAAAAAAAAACTCATGCATTGCCTTCAAATGCAGACTCATACTTTGAATTATATATATGAATGGTGGGCCTCACAATTTTCTTCCTTTCAAAATAAATTGTAACATTTCAGATTATGAAATTTACAGAAGAGTTTTTTTTTTTTCATTTTGTATAAGCTCTTCTTTCTTTTCATGTAGATCTGTTTGTATCTAAATTGTCTTACATTAAATTTCCTTTTAGTCAGTAAATATGATTGACTAGAATTGAAAGTGTATTATTTGGTGCATGATTGCGTTTTTCCTGCTTTAAAGCTTTGATGGAGAAAATAAACTTTCCTCGGGGTGCGTTTACACGACAAAGATCTAATCTACTTAAAAGGTTTTTTTCTTTTTACAGACGACAACATTGTCAAAATGATCCCTGGATCTGCAAAAACAGCTAAACACGCTGTATTCTGCTGCCAGGCCAGTAGTTGGCGATGTCACTTTGTAAAGAACGACTTGCATTTTGAAACCCATTTTAAAAGTTTGCGTTTTCAGGTTGCCAAAGTGCTGCTGTCATGTAAATGAACAGACAAAAGGCATAAAAAGTTTTGTTTTTAGTAGAAAAACTAAAAACAAAACTTAAGGCCGGAACACACCAAGCCAACGGTCGGTCGTCGGGCAGTTTTTGTTCATCGGCCGACTAAGGCCGACTAAGTTTTCTCAGTGTGTTCCGCACCATCGGCTGAAGTTGGTCCTCGTCTGCTTTTTTTCGGCTGATTCGAAATGTTGAATCGGCGTCAGAGCTCGTCGGTCCGTCGGGCCATCTGATCATTCTGATTGGCTGTTCAGCTACTGCCACCTGCTGGTACGGAAAGGCATTTCATCTTGCGCAGGCGCAGAATGACGTGCTACTTGGCCGTCGGCTGTCGAGCGTTGGTTTGGTGTGTCAGGGCAACTTTGGACTCAGACGCTGCCGACGTGAGCCAACCCCGCAGTCCCCTTTCGTCCCCACTACTTCATCGGCGTCGGCTTGGTGTGTTCCAGCCTTTAAACATTCCCTTAATATTTGCGTCTGTTCTGTTTTCTTTGACATGTTTCTGATGTAAGAGATGTGTTTTCCTTTCATCTCCCTTTCTGCTGGACCATACTGAACACATGAGTGGTCTCTCTCTATCCTATCTGTCTATTCATGTCTCCCTCGGATGGCCACAATCTTTTCTTCAGTGTTAGGCCTAGTCCACGCTGAAAAACCGTTTGTGGACAGCTCTTGTTCTCTTACATGGTGGATGTGGATGGCACCTAAGAAAAAACAGGAAATGAAAGAAGAGATTTTACGCTAACAATCATTGCGACTGACTGGAACATTTGATTTTTAGGTTTAGTAAACACGGTGTCCTAGAAAGAATATCAAGTAAACACTATCAGTTCCATTCATTTAGACTTCATTGTACTGTTAAAAGAAATAAATAAACATTTTCCAGTTAACAGGACCTTTTGACTCACAAAAACTTGTGAAATGATAGATCAATTTATTGTGATAGATCAATCAAGTTTGAGTGGCCAAAGACTCTCCAAGGATCACAGCTGGAGAATTGCAGAGATTAGTTGAGACTTGAGTCTCAGAAAGTCTAAAAAAAAAATTATCAAACAGCACCTACATTACCACAAGTTGTTTGGGAGGGTTTCAAGAAAAATCCTCCTCTCTCTCATCCAGAAACAAACTCTAGTATATTCAGCTGTCAGACACGACTAGAACTTCAAACAGGACCGGCTTCTATGTTCAGATGAAACTAAAAAAAAGAGCTTTTTGGCAGCAAACCCACCAGATGGGTTTGGTGCACACATGGATAAAAATTGCGAGTTATAAAGTCAGTATTCTGAGATATAAACTCGCAATTGCGTGATATAAAGTCAGAATTGTGACTTTTTATCCTGCAATTCAGACTTTTTTTCTCGCAATTGCACGATATATAGTCAGAATTCTGAAATATAAAGTCACAATTACGTGATATAAAGTCAGAATTCTGATTTTTTTTTCTCGCAATTCTGACTTTTTTTTTCACAATTGTGTGAAACTTTATTTCTTGCAGTTCTTACTTTGTTTGCGTTTCCTTTCATTGCGACTAACCATCAGGATTTGCTGCTTCGTTATTATTCTACATAAAATGGAAGACATCATAAAGGATTATTTTCATTGCGGATTTAGCAATAAAGAAATTTTGATTTTACTGGAGGAGACACTTAACAAAAAAGATTAGTCTCTGGACATTACAGAGAACATTATGCAGGAATATGCATATAGCATGTTTCCACTGTAACCTTGTACATGAGTACAGCATTTCAAGGAGAAAAAACAGCTTTTACTGCCATCTAGTGGGCTTAATACTAAAACACCAATACCTATCATGTTTCATCAAGTTTGTAACTTTGCAATTCAAGTCTGGTGGCTCCATAAAAGGGGGCATTCAAGGGTAGAATCATGCAATTCTGCAAATTACAGTGGAAGTATTTGGTGAATAAAAGTTGTTTTTAACAGAATGGATACACTAATGAATTTGACAAGTTTTGAGCAAATGTGTTGTGATTACACAATAATACCAATATAATAGTAATAGTAATAATAATAAGAATCAGCTGTGGCGGCGGCGCAATAAAACAGACAAAGCTAAAGTGGCACATTTTATACACCAACAGCTTCAGACATCAGGACGGCAGCACGGCTATCGGATGCACCAGAAATGTTGGATGTCCGGAACTGTTATAGACAGAGAAACTGTCCGTCAGTTAATTGTGAGAAAAAAAGTCAGAATTCTGAGATAAAAACTCGCAATTCTGACTTTTTTTCCTTGCAATTGCGAGTTTATATCTTGCAATTCTGACTTTATATCATGCAATTGTGACTTTTTATCTCAATTCTGACTTTATATCACGCAATTGCGAGTTTTTATCTCAGAATTCTGACTTTATATCACGCAATTGTGACTTTATATCTCAGAATTCTGACTTTATATCACGCAATTGCGAGTTTTATCTCAGAATTCTGACTGTGTATCACGCAATTGCGAGTTTTTATCTCAGAATTCTGACTTTATCTCACGCAATTGCAAGTTTTATCTCAGAATTCTGACTGTGTATCACGCAATTGCGAGTTTTTATCTCAGAATTCTGACTTTATATCACGCAATTGCGAGTTTTTATCTCAGAATTCTGACTTTATATCACGCAATTGCGAGTTTTATCTCAGAATTCTGACTGTGTATCACGCAATTGCGAGTTTTTATCTCAGAATTCTGACTTTATATCACGCAATTGCGAGTTTTATCTCAGAATTCTGACTGTGTATCACGCAATTGCGAGTTTTATCTCAGAATTCTGACTTTATATCACGCAATTGCGACTTTATATCTCAGAATTCTGACTTTATATCACGCAATTGTGAGTTTTATCTCAGAATTCTGACTGTGTATCACGCAATTGCGAGTTTTATCTCAGAATTCTGACTTTATATCACACAATTGCGAGTTTTTATCTCAGAATTCTGACTTTATATCACGCAATTGCGAGTTTTTATCTCAGAATTCTGACTTTATCTCACACAATTGCGAGTTTTATCTCAGAATTCTGACTTTGTATCACGCAATTGCGACTTTATATCTCAGAATTCTGACTTTATATCACGCAATTGCATGTTTTTATCTCAGAATTCTGACTTTATATCACGCAATTGCGAGTTTTTATCTCAGAATTCTGACTTTATATCACGCAATTGTGACTTTATATCTCGCAATTCTGACTTTATATCACGCAATTGTGACTTTATATCTCAGAATTCTGACTTTATCTCACGCAATTGCGAGTTTTTATCTCAGAATTCTGACTTTATATCACGCAATTGCAACTCAAGCAAGTATCTACTACAGCTACCCACTGTTTTATGGTGTATAACTTTTACCTTAACACCTTGTTACGGACAGAAGGGAGCGGAGACACTGGTAAGTGTAATCAGGTTTTATTGAGGTAACAGAGCGTGCAAGCAGAGTGCAGGTGAGTTGGAGCATATGATAATATGGTCGAGACGTGATACTGGATCTGATACTTGTCTTTGTATCCTCAGGGAGCGAGGATGCCGAGTAGCGGGGAGCAGACGAACACACTGGAAACTCACTGGAGACGTGGAGACACAAGGGATCACAGGAGACGCTGGAGACAGGTAAGTAATCGTTTCTGGGAGTCCTGGAGGTAAGCATAACAACAGGTATGCAATAACGAGACCGGACAGTGACTGTGTGATCTGGCGTGTCTTTTATGTGGCTGTGGTGATGAGTGCTGAATGAGCGTCAGGTGTGGCTTGTTAATACTCAGGAGAGGGAGTGCGTTGTGATTGGGTTAGTGTAGAGCCTGGCGTGTCTGTGACACACCTTTAACCTTATTATTTATTATTCTCAGGTTAGGTTGAGTAAGTCAAATCTGACCTAAATCATAAGCATTCAAACAGTACTTACAATTTGTTCAGAAGACTTCTCTGTGGTCTGTTCGTGCTCAAGGGTTTAGTAATAAAATATCGGTAGACAGTTATTTGCAATTAATGTAATAATAATTTTAATTACAATTTTTAATAAAAGTAAAGGCAAACAAAGGTTATTAACAAAGTTAACAAAACAAAGCAAAGTTTCAATCAAAGGTGTAATCAACTGGGTTTCTCGCGTCGAGAGACACTGCTCAATCAGTATCTGCCTGGCCAGTCTTCTCATCTGTCTTTTATCCTCAGACAGTTCACTGCTGATGTTAAATTCTCATCTGTTGTCATCAGTTGGAGAGCTGCCAAGTCTTCCACAATCCTTTTAAGGTGTTTCTGACGTAGCCTGCGTTTTCTCCTGTTAGCTCTCCTCTTGGGTCTTCTCCTCTGTGTCCGTCTCCTTTTCGTCTGTAAAATATGCCTTATCTACAGCATTACAATTTCCTTGTATCTAATACATAAATGTTCTCTACTCTACATTACTTTAATATAAATTTTGTACTATACACTACAATTTAATATTTCTTTTTAACATAAACATATACTGTAAGTAAAACAGCCATATATAAACTACTTCAACATGGTTAAGTATACATGCATACATAATAGCCATTAATATCATTCTTATACATAGTTTTCTTTTCTACATTACATCATTTCAATACATTTTTATGCATCATCACTAATTGGGTTACGTAAAGCTACAACAAAGAAAAACAACTTTAAACAAAATAGAATAATTGCATAATCATCATATTCATCAACAAAAAGAAACTTGACTTTCTCACTCTCTGTGAGACATGGTATCACCCAAATGGCTGTTACAATCTAAATTTGGCCATGCTGCCTGGATATACATACACCAACAGACCTAGACTCATCAGTGCATACACAGTATGTCATACCGTCCTTCATGAAAGGCTGCGTGGATGGTTAGACATCTCTGGTGTTCTGTTTAAATGGTTTAAATTCTATCTCACTGCTCATTATGTATGTCGGGAAAATAAATCCGAACCAACATTAGTTCAGCAAGGTGTCTGTGCTAGGGCCCATTTTGTTTAGCAAATAGATGTTGCCTCTTGGAGACATCATTCAAAAGTATGATCTGGGGTTTCATTGTTATGCTTATTATACACAGATTTACGTCAGCACACACCCTGATCCTAACGTAGCAATCACAGCTCTTACTACTTATTTGGAAGGGTGGGGAAATTTTAATTGATTAATAACTTTAAATCCTTATAAATTGTACCTCATACAAAACTATTAAATACCACCAGATAGCACTGCAAATGCAACACATCGTCATTTGAACTACTTTTGTTACCGCTTTTGACATTTTCACCATAAATACAGTATTGTGATTTCAGCTGTCTGTCTGTTATGTTTTTCTTCATAACTGTACATAGTTTTAAGAAATGGTTATGGGTAGGTTTAGAGGTAGGAGTAGGATTAGCAGCTCAAAAGACCCTTTTAATGACACTGTTACTAAAATTGTCATTTTTCTTCATGTTTTATTCTTTTAATATTCTGCATAAAATGGTTTAGGTTTGGGAGTCGGGTTATGGGATCTTACATGTATCTGTAAAATGGTAAAAGGAAAATTATACAGATATGATAATCTTTATGATAATAAAGATTTGTAAATATTTTACATTTTTTAGCTGTAAAAACATAATAATGCTAAAATCATTTAAGTTAATTTTTTTTTTCCTCATTAATGTACACACAGCACCCCATATTGACAGAAAAACACAGAATTGTTGACATTTTTGCAGATTTATTAAAAAAGAAAAACTGAAATATCACATGGTCCTAAGTATTCAGACCCTTTGCTCAGTATTTAGTAGAAGCACCCTTTTGATCTAATACAGCCATGAGTCTTTTTGGGAAAGATGCAACAAGTTTTTTACACCTGGATTTGGGGATCCTCTGCCATTCCTCCTTGCAGATCCTCTCCAGTTCTGTCAGGTTGGATGGTAAACGTTGGTGGACAGCCATTTTTAGGTCTCTCCAGAGATGCTCAATTGGGTTTAAGTCAGGGCTCTGGCTGGGCCATTCAAGAACAGTCACGGAGTTGTTGTGAAGCCACTCCTTCGTTATTTTAGCTGTGTGCTTAGGGTCATTGTCTTGTTGGAAGGTAAACCTTCGGCCCAGTCTGAGGTCCTGAGAACTCTGGAGAAGGTTTTCGTCCAGGATATCCCTGTACTTGGCCGCATTCATCTTTCCCTCGATTGCAACCAGTCGTCCTGTCCCTGCAGCTGAAAAACACCCCCACAGCATGATGCTGCCACCACCATGCTTCACTGTTGGGACTGTATTGGACAGGTGATGAGCAGTGCCTGGTTTTCTCCACACATACCGCTTAGAATTAAGGCCAAAAAGTTATATCTTGGTCTCATCAGACCAGAGAATCTTATTTCTCACCATCTTAGCAAACTCCATGCGGGCTTTCATGTGTCTTGCTCTGAGGAGAGGCTTCCGTCGGGCCACTCTGCCATAAAGCCCCGACTGGTGGAGGGCTGCAGTGATGTTTGACTTTCTACAACTTTCTCCCATCTGACTGCATCTCTGGAGCTCAGCCACAGTGATCTTTGGGTTCTTCTTTACCTCTCTCACCAAGGCTCTTCTTCCCCGATAGCTCAGTTTGGCCGGACGGCCAGCTCTAGGAAGGGTTCTGGTCGTACATTATATATATATATATATATATATATATATAGTAAAAGATAAAGAAATGATCAGTGAATGGATTTAAAACACTTCAGCAAGTTATGACTTTTTTTTTTTGTCTCATTGGCCTATATTATTTTATGTTCTTTTACATAATAATATTATATATTAACAAATTAAAAGTTCATGCTGTCACAGGGGCAAGGCATCCAGTGGTACCCCTACAGTACAGTGCACAATAAGATAATAATGTCTAAATGCCACACTGTCTTTATGTCATTTCTAACTCATAGTAATTTTATCAATCATTTCCATTTCTGATAATCCCTGATTGCTGTGATCAAACAGGTCTGTTTTATACATACGTCACAATATCACATACTCTCTCTGAATTAATGTACATGAAATGTATTGTTACGTGTAGGTGGTGTAGAGACGAGGCAAATACGGAAATCCACAATAATCAGGGTATTTAATCAACAAAGGAACAAGAAACACAACCGTACACATTTAGGATAACGTTAGAACTGACAAAGGAGTGCAAGGAGTGAGTCCAACTTAAAGGGAGTGCTGACGAAGACAACAGGTGCAGGGAATCCAGGGAAATGGCGGGAAGGCTGATGAGGGAAGTGAAAACAGGAGTGGAACAAGGAGGATTCTGGGAAATGGAGTCCGGGAAGGCGTGGATGTGACATTACCTCCCCCTCCCCGGAAGGCGTGTCCTCACGCCTCAGATGAAACAGCGGGGAGGGGGGGTGGGCGCCCTGGAGACCTACAGGCAGGTGCGGGGGGTGCAGGCGGGTGCGGAGGTCTCCAGAGCGGGTCTGAAGCCGTGGGCGGCCACGGCGGGTCCGGAGCCAGGGAAGGCCTCGGCGGGTCCGGAGCCAGGGAAGGCCTCGGCGGGTCCGGAGCCAGGGAAGGCCTCGGCGGGTCCGGAGCCAGGGAAGGCCTCGGCGGGTCCGGAGCCTCGGCAGGCCACGGCGGGTCAGGAGCCTCGGCAGGCCACGGCGGGTCAGGAGCCTCGGCAGGCCACGGCGGGTCAGGAGCCTCGGCAGGCCACGGCGGGTCAGGAGCCTCGGCAGGCCACGGAGGGTCAGGAGCCTCGGCAGGCCACGGAGGGTCAGGAGCCTCGGCAGGCCACGGAGGGTCTCCTAGCCCACCTCCATCTCTCCCACCCACAGATACCCTTCCCCCCCCAAAAAATATTTTGGGAGACTCAGGGGTTCAAAGGGCTTGTGGGCTACTGGAGTGGGTTCAGCGGCGGTTGGTGTGGGCTCGGCGGTGGCGGTGGCAGGAGCGGCGGCTGGAGCGGCTGGCTTGGCGGCGGCAGGAGCGGCGGCTGAAGCGGCTTGCTCGGCGGCAGGAGCGGCTGGCTCGGCGGCGGCGGCGGCTGGAGCGGCTGGCTCGGCGGCGGCGGCTGGAGCGGCTGGCTTGGCTGGCTCGGCGGCGGCTGGAGTGGCTGGCTCGGCGGCGGCGGCGGCTGGAGCGGCTGGCTCGGCGGCGGCAGGAGCGGCTGGCTCGGCGGCGGCAGGAGCGGCTGGCGGAAAACCGGCTGACGGAGGAAACCGGCGGTTGGCGAACTGGCCAGGCCGCCTGTTTTTCTGTGGGGACTGGACGAGGAATACATGACTTTTCTTGAACCTCTTCAATTACAAAATCAGAACAATTCAGAAAGAGAATCAGATTAATTGTCTCGACTAGGGAAAAAAAACACGCTGGTTCAATAAAACGAATCATGTTCTCGTCCAGTCCCGCTAGAAAACAAGCGTTTAACGGGGCATCTGGCCAGTTCACCAAATAAGCAAGCTCGGTAAATTCCTCCACATACCTCTCCAGCGGGCGACCGTCCTGCCGGCACCCACACAGGCGATCCACCGCTGAAGCTTGCTGGGGAGGCTCGGGAACCAGGAATAATCCCATACTTATTGTAGATCTCCAAAGGTTGGGTCAGTTCTTCTGTTACGTGTAGGTGGTGTAGAGACGAGGCAAATACGGAAATCCACAATAATCAGGGTATTTAATCAACAAAGGAACAAGAAACACAACCGTGCACATTTAGGATAACGTTAGAACTGACAAAGGAGTGCAAGGAGTGAGTCCAACTTAAAGGGAGTGCTGACGAAGACAACAGGTGCAGGGAATCCAGGGAAATGGCGGGAAGGCTGATGAGGGAAGTGAAAACAGGAGTGGAACAAGGAGGATTCTGGGAAACGGAGTCCGGGAAGGCGTGGATGTGACATGTATACAAATGCAATGGAAAAGTTTAAAAGTTTAAGCAGTTTAATGTCTCAGTGTATGGAGGCAAATCCGTGCTACATATATTTGCAAAACAATAAAGTATTGCAAAAGAAAATAAAGAATCGCAAAACAAAAATAAAATAGAGCAAAAATAAAGATATTATTAAAGGGTTAGTTGACCCTAAAATGAAAATTCTGTAATTTATTAGTCCCCCTCGTGTCGTTCCAGACCTGTAAGACATTTGTTCATCTTCAGAACACAAATTAAGATATTTTTGATGAAATCCGATGGCTCAGTGAGGCCTCTATTTAGAGCAAAGCCACTGAACCTCTCATCAATAAAGGTACTAAAAACATATTTAAAACAGTTCATGTGAGGACAGTGGTTCTATCTTAATATTATAAAGTGACAAGAATACTTTTTGTGTACCCCAAAAAAAAAAAAAAATCACGACTTTTCAACAATATGTAGTGATGGCCGATTTCAAAACACTGCTTCAGAGCTTTACGAATCGACTCAATGGTTCAGAGTGCCAAAGTGCCAAAGTCACGTGATTTCAGCAGTTTAGCCATTTGATAGGAGATCCGAATCACTAATTCGAAACAAAAGATTCATAAAGCTCAGAAGCAGTGTTTTGAAATCGGCCATCACTAGATGGTGAAACTAGAAACTGCATTCATTGTTCCCTTAACGCTGGGTTCTTTGGAGAGCTGAACAAGTTTATGTTTCCCTCACAACCAAAAACACACTTCTTTGGTGACATTGTTGATTTTGTGGTATAAAAACCAAATGACAAATCTTTCTCGAGCAACTCCGGATTCCATAACCTGAACGAAGCACGTTGATGGGTGTGCTCTTGCTCTCTCCTTCTGGTTGGTGTGTGCACGCTCTTCAGGGAGAAGAGCCCATACAAGGCATCCTGCCCTTTATGAAGTCATATAGGAGCATACTCGGAAAAAAACTTTCTGAAACTTGAAGGAGAAGGAGTGTATTTCCCACACAGCAAAAGGACTCCGCGGAGGCGGAGCTGATCCTCTGGGCGGCGCCAAAACGAATGTGACAGTCACGCGGGTTTGGCGACTTGAATGCGGATCCGCCTAGGAGTCCCCTGCTGTGTGGGTTGGCACAGAAAAAAAATAAACTAGGTTAGTTTGCTAACAATATAAAAGTGACTACACAGTTTAACCATACATATTTTACTTGGTTATTGAACATTCTGAACATTCTGCTGTAGTGGCCTGTTTTTTTCATTCTGGAGTCTTAAAATCTTCCTCATACCAGTGGAGACAAAAAAGACACTAAGGTTCGCTCACTCCACCCACCGAACGCACACATTATGTAAACCTTTTCCTTGTTCATAAAGAGATTAAACAGCACTTCAACACAGGTACCACCTTTCTTTATAACATTTTTACTTTTTTACTAAATTTGTTTTATTATGTAAGTATATAGCCGAGTGTTAGATTTAAAAATTTTTCGTTCAATTATAAATTCAGTTGGTGTCTTTAATGGTTGTGGCTTTCACTTTCACCTTGTTTATTTTTACTCATAAAACAAATCTGTGTTTGTTTAGTATTGTGAACCATAAACATTTGGTAACGAGTATACTCAATTTAAAAAAAAAAAAATGTAAGAGATATCAGTAAAATGTGTTGCAATTATCACATTGTACACCCAAAATGTTGTCTTTGGTGTAGCCGCCTTATACCCGGTGACAAACTTTACAATGTAACAATGTGCAAATTGCCCCACAAAACAAAATATTCAATTAAAAATGTAATTATTATTCACATTGCATTAATATGTTGCTTTTGGATCTTTTACTGATTGAAGAATGTATTTAATAGTTACTGAAGTTTTTATGAACAGGCTAAAACACCCAGAGGCATAAAAACCTGTTCTTGCTAGTTCAATGTTCGAAATGGAGATCACATAGTATAGGTTGAAATGACTTAAAGTTTAATAATATAGTGCTTAATACAAATTTCTTCACAGCATCTTTGCAGTAAAATAAGGGTCTCAAATTTCTTTACTTTCAGGAATTAATCATTTCATTTACAGTTTCACTAACAAAGCAGCTCAACAGCAGATGATACATTGTCAGTGAATCAATTGATGTCATATATTACTGTTTCCCTGAGTGCGGATGACTAAAAGTGTGACATTTTGTAGTGAAATTACATTATGCACATTGTCCACATCTATAGTTGCCATCAGGGACTGAAAAGGGAAACACTCAGGGAAACAGTTTAAGATTAAGGGAATAATTTCATGTAATACCAAAAATGTAATTTATATGATCAAATGTCCCTGTGGTTTGGCCTATATAGGTAAAACAAAGCGTTGTTTAAAAACGCGTATAGCCGAACACAGAAATAATGTACAATTGAAGGACCAAAAAAAATCCCATTGCTGTGCACTTTGATGCTTTCAAACATAATTTATCGACTCTTTGTTATTTAGGCATTGAGAAAATACAAGTACCCAGAAGGGGTGGTGATATTAATAAAATCTTATTACAGAGGGAAGCTTTTTTTTTTTTTATATTTACACTTTAAATACTCTTTCTCCTAAAGGTTTAAATTTGGATTTTGATTTGAAACCTTTTTTGTGAATTTATTTGACTTTTTTGTATATATTTGATTACATTTGTTATCAGTGTTGTTGGGATTATTGGGAGATGAGTATGATGACTTGTATCAGGTGTGACTGATCATGTTGATGAAATGAACTGTATCAGGTGTTACTGACCATGTTGAGAAAATGATAAGAAATTGCCTTTTCAGACTATTTACTGTTTGCCTGATCTGACGAAGACCTCTTTGGTCGAAACGTTGTCTTTTTAATACGTTTTGAGAGCAGCAGTGGCAGTGTGGCGTTTTTTGTTTGTTTACCAATAGTGACTCTGATGATCGAGCACCTGCCCTAAGTTGAGCTGGGATGTGCGCATATTACTCTTTTCTGGATTCCACAACTGATCACATAAAACATAGGTTAAGACAATACAACATTTACTGTAGGTGCCATAAAATTTACTGAATTTGAGAAATTTTCTATTGCGTTTCGATTTGGCAGTGAGATACACCGATTTTGCACAAGATGTGATGGATTCTATTGTCCAGTTGGCATTTTCACCCCAAAATGGCTGCCACGCTACCGAAGCACCACCTCGTGGCTGTTACCCAAAAAGTGTCAGACTTTTGGGTTCTATACTCTTTACTAGTATTGAGCTGTTACTCTGTGTTAAATCCTGTAGTAGGACAGTCATTAACAAAAAGCCACATTTGTGTGGGGGTGTCCAGGTTTTACACTGGATAAATAAAGCAGAGCAGTGACACGTAACCTGGCAAGTATCTTCATTCACCAACTTGCAATGCTAAAACACATATGTGGGACATGCGGAATGGATAAAAATAACTCAAAAAATAAAAGAGGACTTGAATAAGCCCATTAATGGCATGTTTGAGTCAACGAGCTATGTTTTATTTCCTCTGTCCATATTGTGAATAATAAATGTGTCTCGTTTTAATTTGCTTGTTGTTACACAATGGAGCCTAACCTATTGTAAAAATTATTTGACATAGCCTACTTTTACACTCAGAATTTTTACTTGGCATTCTCACATACTAAACTGCATTTTTTTAATTGTTTGTGCACTGGAGGTATCCTATTATGTTGTGTGCAGAGTGATGTTAACATTTAAGCTAGCTGGTGAGAGAAAATGGCACTATCAAAGAGTCTAAAGAGGAAAGTTGACAGCGAAAATAGGGTATACATGCGTTCATCCTACCTGGTTTTGTGAATGCAAAGCCGGTGTGTCTTATCTGCAATGAAGTTGTCGCTGTTTGCGAAGAATATAATAAACTATATCACGTGATCATCTTTTTTTCAGGCTTTCTTTCCAACAAATTATATGTTTTGGTAAACACTGTTACTAAGACCACAAACTTATATAATTAGCCAAGAGTCAAACCGCCCAACTAAATGAAACACTGATCGCCATAATGATGACAGACCATTTTCAATAAAACATCGACATCTAAACCTCTGTTAATCCTCAAAAAGAGCTTCTGTAGACATCTGACTGAAATAAAGTCAGACTGGTTAGTAATAAGTGAAGCTGGTAATGCTGCTTATGGAGTTGTTTAGTCATCCTATGAGATCTTGAGAGATTAATGTCTTTTATTTTTAGTTGATTTCATCCAAGGCTGTGGCTGAAGTCAGTTGTAGTACTTGTGTTTCTCTTTTCTTCAGTGATTCTGCCTGTTAACAGTAGGTGTTCATCACTAATGCTCAATCATCACTTAACTTAAATATTTAATTAACATTAACACTGCTTCAGTGTTTAACTCTTTTTAGAGTGGGACCATATGTACTCTGAGCAAATTTGAGTTAACTCTGGGTAATTTGCTGTGTAATGATTACATAACCCTTATACTGTTATTTAATAAATAAATAGAGAAGCAATTAGGAGCAATAATAAAACACGGGAGCATGCTCAGATGTTGCATCAACATGTTAAGCATATAGCTAATGAAACCATAACCCATGAAATAAAAGAATGCCTTTTTTTTTAAAACATGTACCCCATTGAATGCTATTTTACTTTAACAGTCTCTTCTATAGCTTAGACAGTGTATACTCACAGAGATAATAACTGTTTAACTGTATTGACTGTTCTTTTACTTTGACTCAGACACACAAGCATCTGAATCAACCACACACATTTAGCATAGCTAATGAAAACATTGCTCTTGGAAATAAATAGATGCATCAATTTATACCACTAAATATGGTGAACACTGTTTAAAGCTCAAATGCTAATATCACTTTACCTGTTTTCATATCTGTCCTTAAAAGTGTATAAAACAGCAATGACACACAATAGACAGCTAGTGCACCATTCAGTAAACAGTGCTGCTTATTTGCTTCAGTGATTCACTCGTACAGCCATTGGCATGGCACTAGTTTAAAACATTTCTGACATAAAGCTAATTTGTAAAACTTGTAAAGATTGCTCCATTTAGGAATTAATAACTGGACCTATATGCACAGAGATGTGGAATAATAATCCATGTCAAATTGCCCATGTTATCTACATGACTTAAAGTTAAAGTACACACAATGTGGGTGTTTTTTAAAGTGAATTTTACATAAATGGTTATTTAACAACTCCACCAACAGCATTACCAACTTCACTTATTACTAACCAGTTTATTTCTGTCAGATGTGTACATAAGTTCTTATTGAGAATTGATATAGGTTTAGATGTTGATGTTTTATTGGTCCAAAAAACAATATCACCATTATGGAGATCAGTATTTGTTTTAGTTGACTTTCTATTTTATATTTTTCTCTGCAACAATGCATATGGTGTTGTAAAGCAGTGAGGTCAGTGTTTTACAGTGTGCAGATATTAATACAATATTATTACAAAAAAGATACAAAAATAATGAAATAAATATTTAAAGACAACAAAAACAAAGTACATAACACAAACATCTGGTTTATTAACACAATTCATAGTTATGCATCCTTGATATTTTACTGTTTACTTAAGGTCATACAGAGTCACCACAGACTTTTGCACTCTTTGGAAACTCTGCATCTATCCAGTTTGAACCTGATAACATGCTACTTGGAGAAGAAAGACCTCTTAAAACTGTAGACACATCCAGGCTTGTTCCTATACAGATATCAAGTGTCAGTAATAAACATGACTGGTTTACATGAGACTGACTCAGTGGATCATCTCATTGATCAACTAGTGAATGAAAATGAAATCCATGCCTTCATCTTTGTTGTGCGACTGGGCCAGTTAACAGATGCTGATAAGATGGGCCTTGAATGGCTACAGAGAGTCTTTGGAGGCAAAGTTCTTCAGTTTGTGATGATTCTCTTCACCTATGAGAGAGAAGAAGAATGTGACACTATAAAAGATGAGCTGAAGAACAACCCTGTTCTGGAGCAGCTGGTGGAGAAATGTGGAGGAAGATATCACACCTGCAACAAGATGATGAACGACCAATTAGAGATGAGAGAGCTGATGGACAAGATTGAGCGTCTATTTAATGAGAATAAACAGCAGCTCTCTGGAGAGATGTACAACACAGAGATAAAGTGGCGAAACATATTCCAAAAAAATAAAGATGAAAGTGGTAAGAAGTAAATTATGATGTAGAGTATTGTAACACAACTGTCACGACTGACTGACTGACTGAAATGTCATTTATTTCTCACCCTCATGTTGTTCTACACATGTAAGAATTCATTGATCTTCAGAACGCAAATTAAGATATTTTTGATGGCTCAGTGAGGCCTCTATTTGTGAGGCCAGCAATGTCACCGTCACCTCTCAAGATCCATAAAGGTACTAAAAACATATTTAAAACAGTTCATGTGAGTACAGTGTTTCTACCTTAATATTATAAAGTGATGAGAATATAATGACGAGAAACAAAATAACTACTTTTCAACAATATCTAGTGATGGCCGATTTCAAAACACTGCTTCGAAAGTTTTATGAATCTTTTGTTCGAATCAGTGTTTCGGAGCGCCAGAGTCACGTGATTTCAACAGTTTGGCAGTTTGAGATGCATTCCGAACCGCTGATTCAAATCAAAAGACTTGTAAAGCTCCAATGCAGTGTTTTGAAATCGGCCATCACTAGATATTGTTGAATAAAGTCGTTATTTGATTTTTTGGCGCACAAAAAATATTCTCGTTGCTTTATAATATTAAGGTAGAACCACTGTAGTCACATGAACTGTTTCAAAAATGCTTTTAGTACCTTTATGGATCTTGAGAGGTGATGGCACATTGCTGGCAATGAAGGCTTTACTGAGCCATCGGATTTCATCAAAAACTTCTTAATTTGTGTTCTGAAGATTAACGAAGGTCTTAGGGGTGTAGAACAACATGAGGGTGAGTAATAAATGACATTATTTTCATTTTTGGGTGAACTAACCCTTTAATTCAGGTTTTCCCAACCACATTCCTGGAGCCTCCCAAACACTGAATGTTTTCCATGTTTTCTTAATCAAACACACCTGATTCAGATCATCAGCTCATTAGTAGAGACTCCAAGACCTGAAATGGGTGTGTCAGACAAAGGAGAGATACAAAATATGCAGTGTTGGGGGGCCTCCAGGAATGTGGTTGGGAACCACTGCTTTCATTCATTCATTCATTCTTTCATACCGAAAAGAACTAGATTCATATTACAGAAACTTTCTCTCTTAGGCCTATGAGTTCATTTAATATTTTTCACAAATTTATATTACAGAAAAAAATGTTAACTTGATTTAGGATTCCTACCTTACAAAATACTTATATATATATATAGTTATATATAGTTACTTATATATAGTTAGGAAACCTTAACCCACTCTATGGAGTCAGCTGTCAACTGTCATTTAATCAAAAAATCAATGATAATGGCATTAAATCTGTGTTAAAATATGATGTCGGTTCAACATCTCAGCACTCTCAAAAAATGAAACAAAACAACTTCAATTGATTTAAAGCCACTCGGCCTGAAATCAACTGAAAATAAAAGACGCAAGCTGCTGGGGTAAACATATATTAAAATGGAGTAATAAAGTCTGCGTGCATTTTTTTCAGTACGGCAAAGACAGAAGATTTGATAAGCTTGGTAGAAAAGGTAAACTCTATTCTATTGCATAAATTTTTACCTTCGCTTAAAGACAGCGAAAGTTGCCAAAAATATCTGGGCTGATCTGGCATTTACTATACTGTAGAGTGTGCATTGTGACCACTTGCTGACCTCTGTAATGTTGGTCGCATTTCATGTACTAACTGCAGTTTCATATGTCGTGGGAGTCTGAAATTATTTACAAGCATTTTATCATAAGAGCGCAGTACATCTGGGTCCGCCAAAATTCTTGCTACCATAAAACATTTACCTTGTATAAATTATAAATGAAACGTCATTCTCTAATAAGACTTTGTAATTTGATTTTTACCACTGGCTTTCAAAAAGCTTTTGTTCTAAATGAGGTCGTAACTGAAATTACCATGGTTACAAAACAGATAAGATAGGATTCTAAAGTTAGGATTTTTCTGTAATATGCCCCTTGTGCCACAGTGAGTTGTGCCCAAGCACAGTAATTAGAACTGAATAACATTTCTGTTTTACAATTTCTTTTGTTTGTAAAGATAAAACAACATTCAAAAATGAGAGCCCTAAGCACACCACTACGAGAACAATGAAAGGAACACATCAGGTATGTGCACAATGTTCAAATGAAGCCCTTTAAATATCTAAGTAGAATGCAAGCTTTTTAAAGTGTTGAATTACATGATTCAGTATTTCTTTATCACATTTAATCTGTGTTTTTGAGCAAATATTTGGGATCCTGTGTCCAGTTCTGCTCCTGCAGAGCCATTTTTCAGCAGAGTTTAGCTCCAATCCCATAGTCATGTCAAGCATGACACTGTGTTACACGAGTTCAGTGTGTGAGTGTGTGCTCATCATACAAGGTTATTGTGGTCTCAGAGCAACTCAATTCACCATAGGGACTGGCAATATGACCAAAGATCATAAAACTTATTTTACTTGTTGCAAAGTACTGAGGCCATTAGATGATCCGATATAGCCTGGAGGTGCCAATGCAGTTGGTGAACATCACAGGATTTGGTGTAACATGTTTATTTCAGAATATAAAATGTGTTGTGTATGAATCATCAAAATAATTTATTGATTGTTTATCAAAAAACATTGTTTGCAGTCCTGCATCATTGAATAATGTGATTTATTGCAAATTGCAAATCAATTATTCTATTTCTTTTACAGAGAATTATTTCAACAGAAGAAACAAGATGTGAACAGCACAAAGGAAAAGAAATCACTGAAACCCCAAAGCATCTCATTGATAGACCTAATCTTAAAGGCAGACATCATAAACTGACTGCTGCAGATGTTCTTCAGATATCTGTACAGTCCCAAGACTCTTGTGCTGAAGAGGAGTTGATTCAGAATTTCCTGCAAAAACTACTGATGATGAACTACAGAGCAAGATACATTAAAACTAATGAGACCAATGAGGAAGATCACAATGAACAAGGCAGTTATGATCCATTTAATCAAGAGTTGGATTCTGATGACTTTTTTTTCAATTTAAGGTCAGAGTCTAATGAAGTAATAAGTAAATCTGAGGCAATCCACCCGATGGATGTTCAGATGGCCATGTTTCATTGTGCTGATGGTTTCCTGAAGCAGCTGATGGTCACTAAACTGTCCCAGTGTCAGTACGCTCTGCCTCTGCTTGTTCCTGATCCATTCACACAACAGATTGAGTTTCCTCTCTGGACATTCAGACAAATCAACAAGAGCTGGAAGATGAGAAACACCTACTATGAAACCATCAGTCAAAGCCACCCAATCTACAAGGCAGAAACTCCAATGGTGTTTTTCTTCAGGTTTGGCTCTGTGTCTTCATCCAAGTCTGAGCTGATGAACAGTCTGATCAATGAGAAACACAACACGTTCTTCCACAGGAACTGCCCAGGCAGCAGCAGAACCAGAGTCCTGATGGATGGAGTGGTGGAGATCGCCTGGTTCTGCCCCTCTGGGAAAAACACAGATACATTCACTGACTGTGTTGCGTTCTGTAATCTACATGGTGATGCAGGAGACCATGAGAAACAGCTGCAGATCCTCACTGAAATGGCCTCAGTCAATGTTGTTCTTCTACCAAAACTTCAGAGGAGTGACAGGAGTACAGCAACAATCCAAAACCTGTACAGGAACAGAAAGCCACTCATCTGCCTTTTTACTGAGGATAAATCTGCTGTAACTAAGCCGATGAAAGGGAAATTCAAAATTGGTCTGAAAGACAGAAATCAATCAGATGTATCAGAAGAACTCAGAAGAGCTATAAATGATTGTCTCTCAGAATCATCTTCCACTTTCAGACTTGAAGATGTGTCCAAACACTCAGACATCAGAGTAGATGAGGAAGATGATGATGACTGCAGGAGAGGAAGAGAAGCAGCACAGCAGATGATGAGTTTACTGGAGAAGAAAGATCTGACAGAAATCAAAGAATCATTTCTGCCTCATCAGGGGAAACTGTGGCATCAGTGGAGTCAGAAGAACAAAGAACTACATCGACCTCGAGCAGATGAGACAGAAATGGACATCAGTAGAAAACAAACAGAGATGAAGAGAATCCGTGAACAGCAGCATGAATCTGACATCAGTGAGTTTATGAAGCTCTTCATTAAAGAAATTAACTCAGATGCTGAACACGAGAAGGCATTTTTCATCAAATGGCTCAGAATCGTCCTGGATGAATATACATCATCTGACCTTTATGCTCTACATCATAAGTATAATGAAAAATGGTCAGCAGTCTTAAAAAGAGGAAAGAGGAAAGAGGATCATGATGAATCTGAACAACTGACCGTTGAAGAAACTGAACTTGAGAAAATATCTGAGGATCTTCAATCTGCTGCCTTTGGTTTGGAGCACATCATGAGGGAGATCGGTCAGATCTATGAATCATGTGAATCTCTGAAGAAGAACAAGAAAGACCTACAGTTTGACTTCTCTTCTCTCTCGAGTCTTGCAGCAGAGATGATGATCTCTGGATTTCCACTGGAGCTGATGGATGGAGATGCTGCTCATGTTCCTGTGGTCTGGATCTCTGCTGTTCTAGATGAACTCATCCAGAAACTGGGAGACCAGAGAGTCTTTGTGCTGTCAGTTTTAGGGATTCAGAGATCTGGGAAATCCACCATGCTGAATGCCATGTTTGGACTCCACTTTGCCGTCAGTGCTGGCAGGTGCACCAGAGGAGCTTTCATGCAGCTGGTCAGATTGTCAGACGAGATGAAAACACAGATGAACATTGACTATATTCTGGTTGTTGATACTGAGGGTCTTCGTGCTCTAGAACTGGCTGGAAGATCAACAAAAGATCATGACAATGAATTGGCCACATTTGTAGTTGGTCTTGCAAATCTGACCTTGATCAACATCTTTGGAGAAAACCCATCAGGGATGCAGGACATTCTTCAGACTGTTGTTCAGGTCCTTATGAGGATGAAGAAGGTCAAACTGAATCCCAGCTGTGTGTTTGTGCATCAGAACGTCTCAGACGTCACAGCAGGAGAGAAAAACATGGAGGGAAGGAGACGGCTGCAGGAGAAACTGGATAAGATGACAAAACTCGCTGCTGAAGAGGAAGACTATGATGCAGAATGTTTCAGTGATGTCATTAGATTTGATGCACGGAATGATGTGAAGTATTTTGCTCATCTTTGGGAGGGAAACCCACCAATGGCACCACCAAACCCAAAGTACTGTGAGAACATTCAAGAACTAAAGGAAACTATTATGTCTCATGCTGCAAAATCACATGCAATGATGCTGAAAGACTTCAAAGATCGCATTGAAGATCTCTGGGAGGCTTTACTGAATTAACGATTCATCTTCAGTTTCAGAAATTCTCTGGAGATTTCAGCCTACAGGAAACTGGAAACAGAACACAGCAAGTGGTCCTGGAGTCTTCGCAGTGCCATGATGGAAACTCTGGAACTCTGGGAACAGAGTGTGAAGAAGATCATCAGAGACACTCAATCAATTAAACACACTGATGTAATAAGTGATGTTAAACTCCTCCTCAGTGACATAAATGAGGGAAGTCTTCCTATAGAGCACTTGAAAGAAGGCACTGAGTATAATAATATTTTCACTGTGAAGAGTTATTCTGAATATGTTATTTTCAGAAAGTCCCATCCAAAAGGAATTACAGATGCTGTAATGGATGCGTACAGCACAGTTAAAGGAACATGTAGATATGTTGGAACTCTTTCTCCAGTAGATGAAGCCCAAAAAGAGTATTAATCCGAGATGTTGTTCAGCAGACAAACAAAATGATCATGTCATTTAACATTTCAAAGATGGGCTACAGCATCAACTGCATTCAACAACTCAAAGATTACATCATTAACAAAGTAACTCAACATCAGGAAGGAGCAGTGAAATATGTGTTCAAAAAACAGTTCTTTATGGATTTGTTTTTTTCCATCTGTAAGAAAGCAAACAAGATGATCACTGACCAACACAGGATGTTCAGAGAATCAAATGATCCTGTAATATATGTTAAGAAGAAGAGAGAAGAGTACTATAATATTTTCCAGAAATACTGTCATGGATCAACATCAGCTGCCATTTTTGGTGAGATCATCTGTCAGAAACTGAAAGAGCCCATTGAGCAGAGTGTCTACAAGAAGACTGCCAGAGATCTGACATATGAAATGAGATCAAACTGTGAATCACTGAATGGAAACAGATCAAATCTGGAGAAACACATCCTGAAGACACTAGCAGAAGAGGACTTTAACAAATACATGAACTACATTCATAACCCCAGAGATCACTGCAAGAGTTTCATCAGAGATGAAGTCAGTCGGTACATCACTGATAAGTTCAGTGTCAGTATTTTCCCCAAGATGAAGGAGAACATTGAACTCCTGCAGCAGAAGATCATGAAAGCAGCACATGAATCTACTGAACATGTTCAAGTGAACAGTGGAGATGTTGATTTGTGGTTGAAGAGTTTCACACAGCAGCTCTCAGATGAGCTGATCTTCTCTGAAAAAGACCTCAGTGGAGTGAAACATGATGATGTTGATGATTTCAACCTCCTAGAAGATGTGATAAGACAAGAACTTAATGACATAATGTCAGACATCAGCAGAAGATTCAACACAGAAACTTTTCCAATAAAGCTGGACTATAAGTTCAGGCCAGATGAGCTTCTGATTGATCACTTCTGTCAGTGCTGTTGGGTTCAGTGTCCGTTCTGTGGAGCCACCTGCACCAACAACATAGAAAACCATCATGGAGATCACAGTGCTCCTTTCCATCGTAGTATTGGACAGAATGGGATATATTACATTAATACATCTAACTTGTCTACTCATATTTGCACATCAGCAGTAGCAAACAGCAATCTATATTTTTATCCCATTGACTCAGATGATAAAGTCCCCTGGAGAGAGTACAGAAGAGCAGGAGGAAATTATGCAAAGTGGAGCATCACACCTGATCTCTCTGATCTGCCATACTGGAAGTGGTTTGTGTGTCGTTTCCAGAAAGTTCTGGAAGAATTCTACAATAATACATTTGAGGGGAGTGGTAAGATTCCAGATGAATGGAGACTTTACTTAAAACGGGATGCTATTGAGAGTTTGGATAAATACAAATAACCCCTTCTCCCACATCCCCATTTTTGCAAGTGGGGCATAAAAATGACATACCCAAAATGAAAAGGTTGCTGTTTATAATTCTTTCTGAATATATATATATATATATATATATATATATATATAAAAATGTATAAATATAACGTGGCTGTGAGGTAGCAACTTGGAACCATGATGAAGCTGAAGCCACAAGTGTGGTCATGCTTCATTTCAATTCTGAGGATGATATCTATAAAACTATGATTTTTAGGAAATATTTTCTAAGACCATGTCATGTGAGTTTTTGGAGATGGCTGATAAGATGCAAATAAAATATTTTATTGCCCTGTAAACACCCACTTGCACTCTATTGTCTATGTCTGGTGTGGCGAATTGCCCCATTAAAGTTTCTATTGTTCTCACTCAACAAACCTTCATTATTCTTTTATCATTATTCTTTTGTTTGTATTCAGCCATAATTATAATTATTCTGGCATTACATGGCTTGCTCATCTAAATAATTTTGATCCCACTATACATTAATCCACCTATTAAGTCTTTTTAATGTTACAAACTGCACCAAAAACATTCGATCGTAACACAGAGAGCGACACATTGTAACGTGTCGCCCGGAGTCCCGTCTCCTGCTCCCACAAACACACCACAAAGTCACAGGTTGAACCAGAGAGGAAATGTTTAATCCTTAAATAAAGAAAATAAAGAAAATATAGGATGGCTTGGAGTCAGTGGGTTTTGGTCGGTCAAAACAATTAACAAAAGAGGGTTGTTCTACCTAATTTTAGAGGTCTTCCCTGGAAAAAAATAAAACAAAACACATAAGTCTTACCTCCCTGCTTAACAGTAAACAGAAGAAAATGGTCATTAAACAAAAAGGGCCTCCCTCTTCTTGCAAACGGTCCGCATGAAAAGAGGAAAAGGGCAACTGAACATTTACCGGCCTATACCGCTAACAACTTGTACCCCACACAAGGAGGTTTTAAATGCTAATTCAGCAATGTCACCCACACTTTGCTAGAAGCACGTTCACATGCGTGCAACAACACCAAGGAAGCAGGAGAGGGAACTATTCAAGCCGACTTCCCTCAAAGATTATATCCACAGCAGATGAACTTCGGCTCCACCCACGTAAACAGCTGCACCTTCTTTCACACAAATTAGCAAAAAGCGACAGGGGGAGAGCGAGAGAGAAAGAGCACTTCACACATAAACAATTTTGCTCCACACAATAATGGTACACGATACGAGTAAAACTCAGTGACGTTCAGACACATAACACTCTTCCCCACCCCAAAAGATTAAAAAACTTAACCCGTACTTTCAGCACTATGAGCTCTGAACAGCGCATTGGCGATTACATTCTCTGTGCCGCGCTTATGGACAATCTCTATATTAAATTCTTGAAGTGCGAGAGACCAATGCATTAAGCATTGATTCGCATTGTACATATGAAAAGTCATATAGAAAAGCCAAGGGATTATGGTATGTATAAACCTTGATTGGGAACGTAGAACCACCCAGGTAAACCTCGAAATGTTTCAATGCCATCAAAAACTTTTTCGAAAAGTCACACACTGGCTTCTTTACATCCATCTCTGAAGCTTGTAGAAGGACAGCCCCAGCGCCAATAGCACTTGCGTCAACTTCCAGTTAGAAAGGGCATTCGAAATTAGGGACCGTCAGGATTGGAGCATTACATAAGAGATCTTTCGCTCTCGAAAAAGCCCGTTGACACGCAGGTGTAAGGAACCCTGCATCGGCCCAAAAACGGAATCCGACAGCCCGGGCGAAGGTTAACGCGTGTATGTCTTTTCAGCGCATCTGTGAAGTTCACTTAATTTCACTCGTTTAATCTGACTCCAATTTTAAATGATTATTACTCTTAGGTTTTGTTCCCAATTGGAAATTAATCATTTGTTATGTATTCATTTAGATTTTTGATTATTCTGGGTATCTCATATTTTCAATTATTCGTTCATTACGGTCTCATCATCGCTTAGAGAAATTCACATCGGCCGACTGCATTCTCACGGACATAAATTCGCCAGTTTATGATCTAGTCAGAGGATGCAGAGTTTACTAATGCATTTGAGTCGAACCGCCACATGCTTGTTCATACAAAAATACAGTTTTCTTAGTCACGATACTGCAACTTGCTAATTCAATAACAGACAAACTCAAAAAGTCCCATGATGTGCCAATATGCTCCTTTCATGGGGCTCTCTGGTTTGGCCTGTCCTGACGCAGATTTACGGAAATGACGGACTCCAATAATCTACTGGTCATAATGATTTCAGAAGAATCCAGAGTAAATCAAATATAACATTTTATTTGTCAAGTAAAAATGTATCATGTCAGTTTCATAGTTGGACAATTAGAAGCCAATTCAGAAATAATAAATGCATAACATCAACTGAAATGCACATGCACACAGTGGTGGATTAGTGTTTGAAGACACTTGTCCATTACTGTGTGGGGCTCTCTGGCTACAGAAAATCCCCCCTGACTGCTTTGCACTTTACCTTATATACCAAGACCAGAACAAAAGGATTGTAAATTTTTATTACACCAACACCTGTTTTGGGGGGAGAGGAGTGGGTTTTCAGAAGTGACACCACCCAAAAGGAGGACAGAATTCTCCTTAGTTTTCAATCTTCTTCATAATACCAGTGACTGCTGTGAAATTGAGACCATTTTACCAATCGCACTGAGACATTTAAAATGATACCAAACATGAAAGGAATAAACAATAGATACACCAGATACATTATACTTCTTGGAGAACTTTCAGTGACTTGAGTCAGGGGAAAAAGGAAGGAGGGTGTGTGTGTGTGTGTGTGTGTTGGGGGGAGGGCTATTGCATCCTGTAGATGTGTGAGGGCAAGGCATTGTCCTATGCTATTTCTTTGAGATCTTCTCTCCAGATGAGTTTTATTGCTTTATTGAAGGGTGCTTGATCTCAGTTTTTGTCTTAGCAGGAAAATCAAGTCTTACACAGGAGACCACTTAAAACTATGTGTTGGCCGAAGAAGGTCGGTTAAGGGTGCAACAAGACTAGCAAAGTTGCGACACAATCCTCTATAATAATTGGCCATTCCTATAAAGCAGCACAATTCGCATTTATTCATGAGCGCAGGAAATTCAGATATAGCAATCACCTTGGCATCCACTGGGCAAACTTGACCCTGACCAACACATTTGCCAAGGTAGGTGATGTAGCGAATTCACATTTCGATAAATTTACCATTAGGGATGCAGCAGCTAACCGAGAAAACACATTATGTAATTTTTCAACATGTTCTTCCCATGTGGAAGAATATACAACAATATCATCAAGATATGCATCACAATTTTGTACCCCGTGGAGTACCAGCTGCATTAGGCATTGGAAAGTGGACGGCGCGTTCCGCATCCTGAACGGCATCACAGAATATTGACAGAAGTAGTCCGGAGTGACAAATGCTGAAATTTCGGCAGCGTGTGCAGTAAGGGGCATCTGCCAGTAACCCTTTAGTAGGTCAAGCTTTGAAACGAACTTGGCAGGACCGACCCTATCGATGCAGTCATCTGTTCTTGGTAAAGGGAAAAAGTCAGGCTTAGTCACGGCGTTAACCTTCCGATCTGTACGAAACCGGAATCCGTACAGAACCGGAATGTTGAATTAGCTTTTGGCACTAGAAGGCAGGGAGAGCTCCAGGCGCTTTGGCTGGATTCTGCTAAACCATTACGTAACATGTATTCCACCTCCGTTTTCATAATATCACGTTTACGAGGATTAACCCTGTAAGGGTGTTGTTTAATTGGAGCAGCATCTCCAACGTCGATGTCATGAAATAACACATTAGTGCGAGACGGGACATCTGAGAAAATACTAGGGAAACTGTCAATCAATTTTATAACACTTTCGCTTTGACAGTCTGGCAAATGACTCAGGAAAGCATGTACATTTTTGAGAACGTTAGAGTTCTGTAAGCTTTCTCCCAACACAGGAAATTTCTCTCCAACCTCATCCTCGACTTTGATGTGCGAAACAGATGGAACCACCGTCACAACAGGCTTAACTGATGCTTCACTTTGATCTCTTGCATGATAAGGCTTTAACTTGTTAACGTGGCACAGCTGCAGTTTCTTTCTGCGATCTGGCGTTCTCAGTACGTAATTTGTGTCATTCACTTTCCTTTCTATAATGTAAGGACCAGTAAATCGGGTTTGGAGAGATGAACCAGGCACTGTTAACAAGGCTAGCACCAATTGCCCTGGTTTGAATGAACGAGCAACGCTCTTGCGATCATAACACTTTTTCATGACTGCTTGCGAGCTTTCAATATTCAGCTTCGCAAGTTCACAAACACATGTCAACCGCTTATGGAGTGTATCAACATACTTGGTCACTGGCACAAACGCGGGTTCGCTCGCAAGTAACTGTTCACTCAGAAGTTTAAGGGGGCCATGAACTGAATGTCCGAATACCAACTGTGCTGGGCTGAAGCAAAGGGAATCTTGTACGGTCTCTCGTATGGCGAAAAGTAGTAGAGGCAGACTATCAGCCCAGTCTTTCCCTTCCTCTGCGCAGTGAATATGTTTTGAGCGTTTGATGGAAGCGTTCTAACGCACCTTATGTCTGGGGATGATAAGCGCAGGACATCTGATGTGACACCGAAATTCTAGTCAGCACCTGTTTAAACAGCTTCGACGTAAAATTAGTTCTGCGGTCTGTTTGGACTACTCGTGGCAGAACAAAAGGAGAGCAGAATTTGATGAGTTCTTTGAAAACAGTCTTTGCCTTTAAGTTACGCAGAGGGACAGCCTCGGGAAATCGAGTGGCTGCACACATCAGCGTAAGAATGTACTGGTGTCCGCTTTTAGATTTCAGAAGTGGCCCTACACAGTCTAAAATTTAACATTCGAAAGGCTCCCCCACCACGGGAATTGGGTGTAAAGGTTAGGCTTGCTTAGGCTTCCCCGCGACCTGACACGCGTGACAGGAATGGCAGTATTTCGCTACACTAGCTCTTAAGCCGGGCCAATAGAAATCCCTTATAACACGCTGAAAGGTTTTATTCACTCCAAAATGCCCTGCCATTGCGTGATCATGGGCCAGTTCAAGCACTACTGAACGGTAACACATAGGCAACACAATTTGATAAACAGGGCCTAACTCAGTCCCATCTGCAGACATAGGAAGCCATTTGCGCATTAAAACATCCTCGTCCCAATAATAAACTATTCTTACACGAGCAAGGTCATTTTTCGTTTTCACGGCGGTTTCAATACAGTGACATAAAGTTGGGTCAGATTTCTGCGCAATACTGAGCTGCTTTCGACCAGTGTTGACCGTTTGATTGTCTTTAGTAGGCACATCAGAGCCTGTCTCTAACACACTGTCATCCACCGACAGAGACAGCTACGTGGGGCCTGAACACAACAAGAATGAATCAGACAGATCAACGGTGTCAGCAAATTTTTGTGATTGTGAGCGCGTAACCGCACAAGCCGGAAACAAAGGAGGAGAGACAGCCGGTGGAGCGGAGTCCCGTGTAGGACACCCGGACACTAAGGGGAAAGGGAAAACATTACCCCCTGCCAAATCGTTCCCAAGAATGAAGTTTACACCCTCGACTGGGAGTTTCGTGCATACTCCCACATCTACCAGGCCTGAGACCAAATCTGACTTCAGGAACATGGAGTGAACGGGAACTTTAATGCATCCCAGCTCATCCCCACAAACTAAAATATCAGTGCCTGTCTATGTCTCCGCTGACAATGGAAGCGCGTCTTCACGAATAAACGAGTGAGCGGCGCCAGTGTCCCACAAAATGGACACAGTTTTGGGCCTATCGTGTGAAGGAAAAGAAACTGAGCCACTCCTCAGGAAAAGCTTAAACATCACCGTTCCAGGTGACAACAACTCAGTGTTTCCTGTCAGCGGCTCGAATGCCACATGTGCAACACCTTTTGCTTTAGAAGCCACATTCTTGTGTTTCCACGCCTTGCAGTCAGCAATAAGATGACTGGGATCAAGGCAGTAGAAACATATGCACTTAGACTCTGCATGCTTAAACACATTTCCCGCAGACGTGCTCGCACGAGTGTCTGTCTTTGAGGAGCGTACAACTGCAGAATTCCTCTCAGCATACGCTTTTACGTTTTTATTCTGACGTGCCATATAAAAAACAGTTTGGTGAGTTAGTACGTACTCATCATCAAACACTGCTGCTTCAGACAAAGAGGTAACCTTTTGTTCATTTAGATGTAAAACTAAGTTCTCAGGGAGACAACCTTTGAAATCCTCTAATAATATTAATTCCTGGAGGCGCTCAAATGTAGCTTCAGTAGCTTCAGACGCAATATACCATTTCTCCAAGTGTGTGCAAGTATATTTGGCAATAAAACGTTCTGACTCAGATTCCCTTTCGAAAGGGAACTCAACGCTGCGTAAAACACGCTAGGGGAACGCCTCCGCGACATATCCAATCTCGGCAATATTGACCGGCGACAGCCCATGACATCATAACAATGCGACCCGCATGTATAAAAGGGGTGCCCAAACAACATGTCATCCTCTAATCGTCTTCAGGGACTGTCTTGTGTGAAGCACTATCTGACAAAATAAAATGCACAGAGAGGATTATTAAGTGTGTGGATCCATGTCATCTGACACTAGATCACACACACACGAGCGCAGCAGCTCAGTCAGAAACTGCAAATATATGCTGCATTGAGAATAGAACATGTTCTATTCTATGTTCTTAACATACACACTCTGGGGACATCAGAGACTTATTTTACATCTTGTAAAATGGGGCATAATAGGTCCCCTTTAAGTGTCAGGTTATCATCCAACAAGCCTACAATTCCAGCTCACTTACCTGCATTACTGTTATCACCTGCTGTTTGTCTAATAAACATCACTCATCGTAATATCCTGTGTTCTCTGAGTATCTGTCCGTAACAGGCATACGCCTGCAAGTGCAATACCCCATTGCTTAGTGCAATATCTTTCTTAGTTAATCTTTATTCATATTATTCATAATACTGTAAATATGTTCATAATCTGTAAATGTGTTTATGATGACTAAACCTAACTGTGTTTTTATACTTTTATATTTTGTATTTTTTTCTTAAATTTTACTACTGTTTCTTGTTGTTCTATTTGCATATGTGCACTGGAAGCTTCAGTACCAAGAAAAAATTCCTTGCGTGCGCACGGATTATGAATTTGTGGGAACGGATTTAAAAACCGAGGGTACGGTTTGCAAAATCTGAGCGCACGGATTTGAAATTCATGGGTACGGTTTATTAATCTGTGGGCACGATTTGTTAAACCGAGGGAACAGTTTAAGAATTCGTGAGCACGGTTTATAAACTGAGGGAACGGATTGCAAAACCGTCGGCACGGATTGTTTTTTTTTCTCCTATAGGTGACGTGCCAGGCTCTGTAATACGAAGCTGGTGTACAGTGTCAATGGCGTTCGGAAGTTTGTCCTTGTCCTCTGGCAGGAGTCGCTGACACAACTGCAGTCGAACATCTACTTTCTCCTTCTCTGGGACTCCGTAAATTCCACCGTCGCGTATAACTTTCCAGATGTTTTAGTCTTCTCTCTTGCTCAAAGGTAGTCTGCTCCATTTTGCCCACTTTGGACTCCACTGCTCCATACTTGCTTTTCAGACAGTTAACTACTTCGCTCATGAATTTGATAGCTTCCTTGACACTTGTGATTTGCTTGGTATTTTCATTTATTACCTCCTTCATGTTAGTAATCGCGTGTGTATTTTCTCCTAACATTTTCTCCAGGGAATCAGGCCAGGTGTTTATTAATTGAGAAAGTGCTCCAAGTTGTGAGAGTACGTCAGCAATATCAGATCGCTCAGTCTTCCGTTGTTTGGTGGCAAGAGATTTGCATGGCGTGCCTAAAAGTGCTGGAAATTCCTCCTCGCACAACATGAATTTGTCAGAAATTGCATCCAAGTCTGTCTTGACGTAATCATGCAGATTCTCTGTCGCAAGATTATTAGAGGCTTGCAGAATTTCATGATTGGTTTTGATAGCAGGATTAGTATTAGCCTGTGAAGCACTCTTTGTTTTTATTTTTTTCGGACTTGCCCATTGTCACTTTTTACTAGAAGGACATTTGTCTATAAATTGCTATTAGAAGTTAAAATAAAGTGATATAGTCTTATTCTGACAGCACTAAAAGTCAATGAAGAGGCTCGTTTGAGACGAGCAAAATTTGTGCAAAATTGATCACCGCTGATCACAGCAAGATGCATGCCGGTTAGAAAACTCTCACTATACAGCGAGGTGGCCGCATCGGATTCTGCACTCTCCACCGACTGCGCTGATCAAGAGCATGATGGGAAACGACACAGCTTAATTGGTTTAAACAGACGTGATGTATTGATCTCTTTTAAAATGTTTGATTTTAAAACTCTGATATCTTTATTTTATGTGTAGAAATTATGTGAATATTCCCAAACTCTTCCCGATCTCTCTATGGGTTATGTGATCGTCATATTTCTAAAACATCTGTATTAAAATAAAAATGATTGATAAGCACGTCTTCCAAATGGAATTAAATAACAAGAACTTTGGGTGTATTGTTCATATTAACTTTCATATAAACCCTACGAAAAAGAAGTTTATTCAAGTATTACTTGTATACATTATTGTATTTTAAATGGTAGAAAAACCTGTTTCTGACCTCAAAATAAAGCACTTTCCCTCTGTATATGACTGTGGGGACGAGCACTTTGTTGGTGCTTGAAATAATCTTCTATATAATTAATTAAAAAACATATATTGCCACATTGATGGCTCAAGAAAGTGTAATTGTTCAAATAGGGGTTGGACACCCCTGATATAAAGGCTTTCTGTTATATCATGTGACTTCAAGAAATTGCTTAGATGTGTCTATATAAAGGCTTTCTGTTATACCATGTGACTTCAAAAAAATGTTTAGATGTGTCTATATAAAGGCCTGCAGAGAACTTTCACTTGCTATTTGGAAATCAAAGAGAAGGACAGACACACACGGGGAGACATCAACACTCAGGTTTGACTTTGAATGCTTAATTTGATACATTTTTAACACAATAAACCACTTTTTATATTTGTAATGATGATTGCCATAGCCGGCATGACAGCATGCCAATGTACAATTTGCAGATGACTGCTATTTTCAGTGTCCTCCACGCTGTTAAAACTAATCATTGTCCTGTCATAGATGTACATTGGTGTTAAACAGTTTTTCTGCAAATAAATATAAAGACAGGATATGCTCATTGAGTGCGTCTACATGCACCCTCATAATGCGATTATTACGGTGACATATGCGACATATTAATGCGACATTCGGTTCACGTGACCACGGTATATTAACTGGTGGGAACGTGATCATATGTTGTGGCCACCAGCTATTACCGTGTCTACACCGGACGCGAGCGGCGCTTAAAAAGACAATAGAAACCATTATGATCAGTAATTTTCTACACCGGATGCGGCGCACCGCGACACAACGAATTCCCGACAGTAAACGGATTCCCCGTTCTATTTATGAGGTAGTCCAAGTGCTTTGCAACGGTCGGTTTGTCGCGTTCAGTGTAGACAGCAAAAAGCCGGTCGCGTCCGGTGTAGGATCGTTTGAGATGCGCCTCGCCTCAAATGTAGGCTAGGCGAAAGTATGCGGCGAAAAAAGTGCAGGCGGACGGTTTTTGAGCCACTGCCCCTTTGATCGTGAAAGTGAAAGTGTTCCGGTTTTTGAGCCACTGCCCCTTTGATCGTGAAAGTGAAAGTGTTCCGGTTTTTGAGCCACTACCCCTTTGATCGTGAAAGCGAAAGTGTTCACTTTCACGATCACTTTCACTTTCACGATCAACGGGAGAGATCCCACCCCCAGAACGCGATTTTGCCCTGCCCCATTGAGATGCACCTGTGTATATATATATATATATATATATATATATATACACACAGGTGCATCTCAATAAATTAGAATGTCGTGGAAAAGTTCATTTCTTTCAGTAATTCAACTCAAATTGTTGAACTCGTGTATTAAATAAATTCAATGCACACAGACTAAAGTACTTTAAGTCTTTGGTTCTTTTAATTGTGATGATTTTGGCTCACATTTAACAAAAACCCACCAATTCACTATCTCAACAAATTATAATACTTCATAAGACCAGTAAAAAAAAATAAAATAAAAATAAAAAAAAAACATTTTTAGTGAATTGTTGGCCTTCTGGAAAGTATGTTCATTTACTGTATATGCACTCAGTACTTGGTTGGGCCTCCTTTTGCATGAATTACTGCGGCGTGGCATGGAGTCAATCAGCCTGTAGCACTGCTCAGGTGTAATGGAAGCCCAGGTTGCTTTGATAGCGGTCTTCAGGTCATCTGCATTGTTGGGTCTGGTGTCTCTCATCTTCCTGACAATACCCTATAGATTCTCTATGGGGTTCAGGTCAGCTTTTGGTACCTTTGGCAGTGTGGGCAGGTGCCAAATCCTGCTGGAAAATGAAATCAGCATCTGACTAAAGCTTGTCAGCAGAAGGAAGGAAGTGCTCTAAAATTTCCTGGTAGATGGCTGCGTTGACTGTGGACTTGATGAAACACAGTGGTCCAAAGGGCTCTTTTCAGATGAAGGTAAATGTCTGGAGGAAGAGTGAAGAGGCACAGAAACCATGTTGCTTGAGGTCCAGTGTAAAGTTTCCACAGTCAGTGATGATTTGGGCTGCCATGTCATCTGCTGGTGTTGGTCCACTGTGTTTTCTGAAGTCCACAGTCAACGCAGCCATCTACCAGGAAATTTTAGAGCACTTCATGCTTCCTTCTGCTGACAAGCTTTATGGAGATGCTGATTTCATTTTCCAGCAGGATTTGGCACCTGCCCACACTGCCAAACCAAAAGCTGGTTCAATGACCATGGTGTTACGGTGCTTGATTGGCCAGCAAACTCGCCTGACCTGAACCCCATAGAGAATCTATGAGAGGAAGATGAGAGACACCAGACCCAACAATGCAGATGAGCTGAAGGCCGCTATCAAAGCAACCTGGGCTTCCATTACACTGAGCAGTGCCACAGACTGATCGCCTCCATGCCACGCCGCATTGATGCAGTAATTCATGCAAAAGGAGGCCCAACCAAGTATTGAGTGCCTATAAATGAACATACTTTTCAGAAGCCTGACATTTCTGTTTAAAATATCCTTTTTTTTATAGATCTTATGAAGCATTCTAATTTATTGGGATACTGAATTGGTGGGTTTTTGTTAAATGTGAGCCAAAATCATCACAATTAAAAGAACTAAATACTCAAAGTTCTTCAGTCTGTGTGCATTGAATTTATTTAATACACGAGTTCCACAATTTGAGTTGAATTACTGAAAGAAATGAACTTTTCCATGACATTCTAATTTTTTGAGATGCACCTGTGTATATATATTATATATATATATATATATATATATATATATATATATATATATATATATTATATAGTCACATAATTCATAAAGAGATCGCACTGTCAGAGTTTGGGAATATTCACACATAATTTCTACATATAAAAACATGATATTAGGGTTTTAAAATAAAACATTTTAAAAGAGATCAATACATCATGGTTGTTTAAACCAATAAGCATTCAGCTGTGTCGTCAGCAAGTCGTTTCCCATCATGCTTTTGATCAGCGCAGTTGGTGGAGAGCAACTGCGCCTGACTGCAGAATCCGATGAGGCCGCCTCGCCGTCGTGAGACTATTTTGATATTCGTCAGCATTACATCAGAGCAAGGCGGCCCACCCTCGGACACATTTCAAACCGGTATGCATCTCGCGGTGATCACCGATGATCGATTCTGATTTTGCTCATCTCATACGAGCCTATTAATTTGTGGGAACATCACATTAACTTGATGGAATGACATATTTTTCTTGTGGCCACGACTTCTTTATGTCAAGGGAATGACATCTATTTCTCATGGCCACAAATTAAATGTGTAAACAACCTGCACGATCATATCAACCTGGAATTATCAGAAATGGATAGGCCTATAATAATATTTATTATTAATTAGGAAAAAGTGCAGAATTAAGAAATGATTATATTAATATATTTAGGGCCCGAGCACTGACGGTACAATTAGTGTGCACATAGACTGCAGAAAAATAATATAACTGGTAAAATAATAGGCTGTACAATATAATATAATAAAATGGAATTACTGGGTCAGTTCTGATGGCCTTTAAAAGCATTTTTTACTGAATAAATAAATATCAACATGGTATTTTGTAATCATTATACATGCATGAATGCAATCATGTGTGTATTAATCTACAAGTTGCCTAGATAGCAAAGAGATATCGATTCAACATTGATTCAATGTCAGAATCTCTCTGGGTTATATGGACAGTATAATAATATGAAGAGTTGGTCGGGTGTTCTCAGGGAACTGAATGATTCTACAAAAATAGGCTATTCAGGCAACACATTCTGTAAATTCATGAATGAATATTAATATTTATACCAATAATATACATACAACGTACTATCACAGTTGTGTGGTGCAAGACCCGACCTTTTATAACGTTTACTTTTCTCTCTAGTGATAATGACAGATCCAAATCCAGATGATGCGATTGATACTTGATATTGATACAGTACAATACAGACAATGCAGAGGCAAAACAGAGAAATCCAGGGGAACATGCAGAAAATCAAAACCAAGAAACATGAAACCAGGGAGAATGCTCAGAAATGCAGTGCTGACACATACAAGACTTTGCTGAGAATGACTGAAAAAAAACAAACAAACAAACAAAAAAAAACAGGCTTATAAAGGGTGAGCTAAACAGTTTTTAGCTAAACGGAAGCATTATTTTGTTGAGCTTCTGCTACGATAAATAGGCATCCACTCTTGCATTGCGTGAGTAACGGAGGCCAGCTAGTGAGAGTTGTGCAGGCTCTCAACTGCTAGAGAATGCAGTGTTTAGTGTCCTTGTTAGTGCATCCGGCTCGTGTGCATTGCCAGCAGCAAATCAGGGTTCGCAACCGACATGGGGCAGGGCGGTTAGGATTGGAGGGTGAGCTTTGGAGGCGGAGCAATGAAGAGTGGGTTGTGTTTGTTTGGGTTGATTTGAAATATTAACAATGTTCAGCAACGACTTTGAGAAATAACATCCTGCACCTTTAAATGATCTTTAGTGGTGATGCCTCTCTCTCTCCAATTGTGGTCTTTGATCTTGAAATTGGCTGATGATAAATAAAATGAAGCAGTAAGATACGAGAGAAGTCATACTGTGGAATTACTGAGAAAATAATGCAATTATTAAACTGAATATGCTGTAATTTCACATTGAAATTTTTAACAATGACCAGGTATAAATAGGCCCACTGGAAATATGTTATTCAAAGTCTAATTTAAACCTGAAAATAAACCAACTAAAGGATTTTGACACCATTTCTATGTTAGCCATTATGAATTGCTATGGGGGGGTTATACTGTGAGGTTTATATACGTCTCGTGTCCCATTGTATATATTAACCTATTGCTGAATGACTTTTATTTATATTGTAATATGTTTTTACATTACTCTAAGTTTATTTTTAAAATGCCCCTATCAACTGCTGCCACTAATCACTGCTGGCTCATGACACAAATTTGAAAATTTTAGTGACATATGCCATAATCCACTGGCACATCCCACTAAAAATGTGCCATTGAACATAGTGGCACGATTGTGCCGATGGATTCTGTGTGCAAGATGCTATGCCACTTAATATTAAAACTGCCTATCAATGGTGAGTAAATGTTGGCCAAGTGCATCACTTTATCTTCTCATTATCATTTTAGGATAACGAACAATCAGCAGAAGAGAACATATCCAAACCTGCTGGCAGTGCAAAAATGATCAAGGCACCTGAACCATTTGACTCATCACACAGTGACATGGGTAGGAAAACACAATATTCATTTCATCCAAACATTCATGAAAATAATTAGGGATGCACCGATATGAAAATTTTAGCCAATACAGATTACCGATAATTCTTTATTTATTCTTTATTAATCTCAAGACATTTTTAAGATCCAAAGTTTTATCTGTTAACATTAGTTAATGTACTGTGAACTAACATGAACACAAATATTTTATTAACTAACTTTAACGTTAATGCATTTACAAATGAGAACATATTGTAAAGTGTTACCAAAAAAAATCTATTGCCTAAAAAAAAAAAAAAAAAAAAAATTAAATTAAATTCCTAATTAATGCAAACACATCATTGGACAACATTACTTGTGCTATAAAGAAACCAAATGCATGTGCCATGGATAAATAAAATGAAATGGCCTGTGAAGGAAATTATTTTAATCAAACCATATTGTTGATGAAAATGATACGAGAACAATAAAAGTGATAGTTATTAATCATTGCGCATAAATGTTTTTGAAAAAAAATATTAAACATTTTTGATATTACAGTAATAGTAGCATCTTTAATATTACTGTTTCTAATAACATAATTGCTGTTTGAGCTGCGCTGAAGAACTGAATGAATACCAGTAAACTAAAGCGCTTTGATAGAAGGTTAATTCACTTAACAGAACACATCCTACATAAAATAAAACAGATATTTATACAAAATAAACATAATATTACAACTTACATTTGCACAAAATCACACAAAGATGGACTTGAAGTAAGTACGTTGTCAGAATGTGTAACTTCTGTTGTGGATGCTCTCTTCCCGCAAGAAAACACACTGAAAAATGGCAAACCCCAAAGAATTTACAAGTTTTTATTACAATAGTGTATACAATTATAATGTTATGTATATGGAAGTCCCAATTATAGTTATTAATGTTTTGCATTGCTCTTTTAGCGCACACTGTGAAGCAATGAAGCGCTGTTAGCAGGTTTATTAACTCAGTGAAACACATATGATATTAATCATTAATTTATACTACATAAACTTAGTATTAAGACTTATATCTGGACCAAATTCAGATAAATTGCTAAAAGTGACTCCTGTGCTGACTGTGCTGGTTAGAATGTGTAACTCCTGTTGTGGATCTGCTCACAACACGCTGTAACAGCAACTAAACCCAGATAATTCACAGCGTTTTATTACAATAGTGTTCTCATTGTATATGAGAGTCATGTATATGACAGTCCCAATCATAATGTCACAATATTCTTTTAATTGTGTTCTCATTATAATTTTATTTTCTTATTGGATTGATAACAATAACATTAAAAATGACCATTTATCGGCCGATACGATATGTTGGCCGATATATTGTGCATCCCTAAAAATACTCAATGATGATCAGATTTGTTCTGATATTCTGATGAATTTGAGAGCGGTTCTTTTGTGTTTATTTTATATCTCACATTTCCGAATGTGACCGCTGTGTTATTTGGAAACTCTTCATCAGTCCAGTTTGGACATGAAAACATTCTACTTGGAGAAAAACATGTTGAAAGTGCAGAAATATCCAGGATTGTTCCTTTACAGAGGAAGATATCAGAACATTGTGTCTCAGTGATCAACATGACTGGTTTACATGAGGCTGAACTTTACCTGGACTCAGTGGATCATCACATTGGTCAACTAGTGAATGAAAATGAAATCCACACCTTCATCTTTGTTGTGCGACTGGGCCAGTTAACAGATGCTGATAAGATTGGTCTTGAATGGCTTCAGAGAGTGTTTGGAGACAAAGTTCTTCAGTTTGTGATGATTCTCTTCACCTATGAGACAGAAGAAGAGTGTGACTCTATAATTGATGATCTGAAGAACAACCCTGTTCTGGAGCAGCTGCTGGAGAAATGTGGAGGAAGATATCAGACCTGCAACAAGACGATAACCAACCAAACAGAGATGAGAGAGCTGATGAACAAGATTGAGCGTCTGTTTAATGAAAATCAACAGCAGCGCTACACACTAGAGATATACAATACAGCATTAAGACAGAGAGAAGAGCTAAAAAAAAGTGAATGTGAAAGTGGTGAGAAAACAGATTCTTCATTGATATTTCCCATGTTTAGTCAAGACTGTGATCTAGCATTCTGATTTTAGCTGATTTTAACTAAACATGTCATATAGACATTTGTGGATAGAGACAGGGCTTCATGACATATCAGTTTGAAATGTTAATTGAAAAAAGGTGCTCCACCAACCAAGGAGTGTCATTTTCAAAACGTCATAATAATTATAATTGAAACTTATTTCAATTGTTTTATTACAAATAATTGAAGCAGTACAGTTAAAAAAATACAGATAGTATAGTGAACAGAGTCAAAACAAATCCCAACCACCTTATATCACATCTATGGTTGTATGATCTTATATAATACCCAGGTAAGTGGAATTAGGTGCTCTACCTGGATCTAATGAAAGTATGACAGGAAAACTGCTATAATATAGAATGCTATAATATAATATATAATATATACTGCTATAATATAGACTTAAGAAACATTCATATTATTATTTTTTTTTTTATTATTATTTCATAAGATGAACCTTCAATCAATAAAGAAACAAGGGAGCACGCCACAACAGAGACAACAGAAACACACAGGGTAAGAGCTGGTTTACAGTTTGCACACATTTATTAGCTGACTTATATTTGCTACTTGATAGTTACATCATCCAATTCAGTTGTTTTGATGGTAAAACAGGGCTGCCCTGACCAAAGAATTTCCTAATCGACAGTTAGTTATTCAAGCGACACCAGCAAACATTGCCTAAACTTTTATGAGATCAGAATGTGAAAAAAAAAAAAAAAAACCTACGATATGAATAACAGCCTGCAAAAATAATTCCAGCAAGAATGCAAGCTGTTATCAAGGCCAGAGGAGGCCATACAAAGTAAAAATTTATATATATATATATATATATATATATATATATATATATATATATATATATTATGTGTGAATAAAGACTATTTAGTTTTTTCAATTTATTATTATCTTAATAAATTACAATACATTTTTTTGTTGTTGTTTGTTTTAAACAAGTTTTTGACAGATTCCTAAAATATTTGTGAGGTGTAATAAATTTGACAGGTGTTTTAATAAATTTGTTAAACACTGTACATACAGATACTCAACCAGAATGCGTTTTTTGCCACAACGGGTACAACAGCGTTTTCGGCAGGAAATGCATTTCTGCTCTTGACTGCTAAGTGGCACTATAAACCTTGAATTTTCATTTTATAGAGTGGACATATTCGGTCCACGGACCCTCATGTCACACTGTGGGATCTCAGCTGTCATGAATGTCAGATTGTACGACGGTCAAGATGTGTTAAAAACAGACGTGTACATGAAAATTTGTCTGGAGTTTTACATTATCAACCCATACATGTTCAGTGGGACTGAAATGGTGGCTAACAAAAGACATTTCTAGCGTTAATTTTGATCACGGCTTGTCTTGAAAAACAAGTCAATGCGACGTTCGTCATAGAAGTCACACTGCAGGACTGTGTGCCAAATCTTTTGACACTGCCAGAATTTCGTCTGAGGTAAAATTTGATTGCAACATTCATTAATCGGCTGTCTGTGAACATGTCAAACTAGCGATCAAAGACTACAGATTTTAGTCTAAGATTATAAGAATCTTTTAGGATTCTCAAAATTTGTCTTAAATCACCAAATCATGGCCTAAATTGTACAGTGTGCACCAGGCTTGTAATAAAATAAAAAACTATAGAAATGTGAATTATATATAGGCTACATCTTTGCATGGGAGTAGTAAACATGTGCCGCAGCTGTGCTTCTGGTGATCTGAGTTCGAGTCCCCACTCAAGGTTCAGGTTTCTCAAACCAACATCATAGACTGGTCACAAAATTTAGTCTCTACTTTTAATATTTGTCAGAAATAAAAACGTTGGAAATGTACAATTATGAGCATATTTACTCAGCTTTGTTATTCATTGTCAGTCATTTTTATTAGTAGTAGGCATTTATTATCATAACCGTTCTTGATGCTTAGAAATAGGAAACAGCAGATTATTATGGTCAAGCATTTGGTTTAATAAATAATGGCAAATTACAACATAAATTTGTGACATTCCAGTAGAGCCTCTGTTGTTCTGTAACAAGCTTTTTAGCCTTTATTCCTCAGAAGGAACTGAATGCCTTGTTGGATTCACCTTACAAAAAAATAAAATAAAATAATAAAAGAGCGAATAAAGTGAATAAAAGAGCCCTGTATCTCCTGCTCCACTCACATTTGTTTCTAGCAGTGTTAATTTTGACAGCAAACTTTGATTTAGTTTTAGTCATAGTCTTTTGACCAAATTGCCATTTAGTTTATCTTATTTTAGTCATCTGAATTGTTTTAGTTTTAGGCTAGTTTTAGTCAAATAAATATAATAAGATTTTAGTTGACTAAATCTACAGTTGATTTAGTCAACTAAAATCTAATGGGTTTAGTTCAATTATAATGCATTAATTAAGAATTTCTCTAAAATTTCCAAACCCATTATATTAACCTGTTAATATAAATGATATTCAAGTTTGAGCATGCAATACAGACACAGATTTAACTGCTGTGACATATAACATGTCTTTATTTTTCTTAAAATTAAATAAAATCGCTTCTCATATAGAAGAACATGGTCTTCTTTTCAATGAATAATATATTCATTCTTTATAAAAACTTGCATACAACATTCTTTCAAGCAGAAATATTTATTTGTATAAATTAAATATAATTAATTCTTATTAAAGCTATTAAAGAGCAGTAAATGCTTTTCTCTTTTTCTTTTGTTGTTTGATTAATATTAAGGGCACAGACAGAATTAGGTTTATTACGCTGCTGTCACTTTAAGACCAAATGCGTGGATCCAATGCACCATGCACATCCAATATTCACACAACTGTTTACATTCTCTTAAGACATTTTGACATAATGTTGTGTGTAATTGACCATTTAGACGCGAAAGAGAGCTCAATTCAGTTTCACACCACACATGTAAACAGAGTGTAAGCAGCGCATTTTTTTTTTTTTTTTTTGGCGCCCATGTTAATAGATTAGAGCGTTCACACCACACGCAGAGGCGGTGCGGCAGTGCATCAGAGCAGATGCGGCAGTGCTGCGATCGTTTCGTCGCTGGGTCTATTTTCGCTGCCACAGTGCATTGTTCTTGATCAAAATTGACCTGATTAACATGAAAAATAACACATTTCACCATAAAATCATGTAAACGAGCTGTTTCGAGTGTCACAATCACCATATGACATTCAGCGCTGTGAAAAAATAAATAAAATACATGAAAATACATCACTACCAGGAGTTTTTGGCCAAACTTCAAAGGCCTGTTTAAATGATTAAAACTAGAGGCATATCTTAACTTTAAGATTACTTTTATCATGTAACCTACCTATACACAGCATGTTATTTGCATATGTGTATGTGAGACAGAGGGGAACACGGTCACATCGCAGCAGAGTACGCTGCCCATTATAAATCACAGTGGTTGGAGGAGAACACCGAAAAATGTGATAGACTCATCTGTATTTGCAGTACACAAGCCACAGTTCAGCAGCGTGCAGCATACGCACAGCTTCCGCGCTGCCTCCGCACTTCGGGTGCATGGTTTGGGGTGTATACACACAGAAAACCATAACGAACAGAGTTCTCTTTTGCGTCGTCACGCTTATTCAGATCTATCCATATGTCTGCTCTTCTGTTTCTCCATTTACATTTTGATACGTTTTAAGCAAGCGCATGCCAACTCATGTCCCAGTAGATCAACACATTACAATTCAAATGTGCGCATCTACCACACACACAGGACACCAGTTCTGACTGGATCTCTTCCCAAATCGTCCCTGCACAGACAAATGGCATTTCAGCCCGCCAAAAAAGGCTGGGTTGACGGCCTATATAAGTCATGCAGAAATGCCATATCGTCAGAATCTTTCTCCCTTAGTGGGAAGATCATCTCTCACTGCTCCGAAGAAGACTGAAGCCTCTTCTTGCCTCTTCTCGCCATTGAACGAGCCTTGCAGCAGATCAACGATGTTTCAGCAGCAAGCTGATTCAACAGTCTCCCCTGTGGCCATCTGGCGACTGCAAAAAGAGCAAATTTAAAAGCAAATTTCCTAGCGACATTGTTGCAAATGTCTTGCTGCGAATGCGGCTCATGCCTGGGCCGTGGCCACACTGAGCGGCCTTCCTGGACTCTTGCTGCCCACACTGCGGACCCATATGGACCCAGAGTTTATGCGAGTCCTCACTAGAGCATGGCATGCCCCCTACTCAGCACACATCCACTCTTCTTCTTCAGCTGCCAAATGCTACCCATTTCCGAAGTGTCAAGCATTCTTCTGCTTCAGTGTGAGAGACAACTTGTAGTACTTCAACCATTTGCCACTCGGCTCTGGGCATGGGAGGCCATCCCTGGAGTGTTGCGCTGGATTTTTGGGAAAATAAAACAAAGCTACTTGCTCCAGTTCACTTGCAGACTGCCCCACTTTATGGGCGTGATTTACACTTCAGTCTCAGACACCTTATACATGGCGCATGAGCCAACACACCCTCAGGTTGACCCATGGCTGCGTCATGGCCTTGGTCCCTTGGAAATCACCCAGCTTTTACCAGGATGGGGCAATGCTGGGCTCGGTTTCCAGGAGGAAAGTGGTCGTGACAGATGCCTCTAAGATGGCTTGGGGCACCCTGTGCGACAGAAGAGTAGAATTCGGCTCATGGGTAACCCCTATGTCGAATTGGCACATCAACCCCCTAAAAATGATGCAGGTGATTCTGGCCTTCAAGGAGTTCCAGCCAGAACTCAGGGGTCATCCCGTCCTGGTCTGCTCGGACAACAGGACGGTGGTTGCCTTTATAAACCACCAAGGAGGTCTCAGGTCTCACCTCTTAATAGGCTGGCAGGCCATCTTCTCTAATGGGAACAGAGGAACCTCTGCTCAGAGAGGGTAATTCACGTGCCGGGCTCCTCAAATGTAGGAGCAGACATGTTGTCAGGATCAGGGAAGAAAGATGTTAAATTCTTCTGGTGGCAGCACGCCGTTGAGGAGAGACCTTCTCTCCCACGTGGGGGGTGGGGGGGGATGATTTGGAACCCCTAACCAGAGTTGTGGAACCTGCATGTTCGGCCCCTCGATGGGAGCCACCAGGTCTTTCCCAGGAGGTCATGAGAACGATCTCGGAGGTCAGGGGCCCCTTCAACAAGGCGCCTTTACGCCCAAAAATGGTCTATTTTCTCAAGCTGGTGCTTAGCTCAGAAACTAGACCCTGCTAAATGTGAAAGTGTGTCAGTTCTCACGTTTCTGCAGGTCATGCTGGACGATGGGTGTGCTGACTCCACACCACAGGTATATGTGGCAGCCATCGTGGTGTATCATGCCCTGATGGCCGACCAGTCGATTGGGAAATTGACCTGGTCATTAAGTTTCTCAGAGGGGTTAGGAGGTTGAATTCTCGCCGCCCATCCCAGGTGAAAAAAAGTACATTTCAATAATATGTACTCTATTTTCGTGCACTAATTTTGTACTTAAGAACATCTAAGTGTACTCAACTGTGCTATTTTGAGACACCATGAAATATGAACTTAAATGTCCTTTTAATATACTATCTCTGTATTTAAAAAATGTATTTAGATACTACTTATAGTACATTTGAACCCATAGTGTACTACAAGTGGTAACTAAATGTATTTTTTAAATACAGAGATAGTATTTTAAAAACACATTTTAGTTCATATTTCATGGTGTCTCAAAATAGCACAGTTGAGTACACTTAGATGTTCTTAAGATTATCTTAAGAAGTACTAAAGAAGAATTTTTAGTATATTAAGTACAAAATTAGTGCACAAAAATAGAGCACTTTAAGTACATTATTGAAATGTACTTTTTTTCACCTGGGATGCTCGGTCCCCTCATGGGACCTCTCCACAGTCCTTAGGGCACTTCGGGACCCTCCCTTTGAGCCGCTCGAGTCAACTGATCTTCGGTCCCTCTCACTTAAGACTGCCCTCTTGCTGGCGTAAGTCAAGCAAGTTGGAGATCTGCAAGCTCTGTCTGTGGAACCTTCTTGCCTTGAGTTAGGTGCTAACGACAGTAAAGTGGTCCTTAAGCCAAAAAATGTTACATGCTGAAAGTGCTTTCTACCTCGTTCAGAATGCAGGTGATAGCGCTTGTGGAGAAAAGTCCCATCAGGTCCCTTAGATTGTATACTGAGTGCTCTAGCCGATTTCGGCAATCAGAGCAGCTGTTTGTCAGCTTCGGAGGCCACACTAAAGGGCTGCCCGTTTCGAAGAAAAGGGTTTCCAGATGGATTGTGGATGCGATAGTGCAAGCTTACAAGTCTGTGGACTTGTTGTGCCCATTAGGGGTTAGGGCCCACTCCATTAGATGTATGGCCTTCTCTTAGGCGTGGTCCAGCGGAGTCTGTATCGCAGATATCTGTGCGGCGACTGGCTGGTCTTCGCCATCCACTTTCATCAGATTTTACAACCTGGGCATCCCTGCTCTTCAAGCATGGATGTTGTCAGTCATCCGACCGCAGTCTGAGCCTGACTACACAGAACACAAGCATTTTAGCATCCTTGTGTAGCTGATCATGGGGCCCTAAACCGAGCACCCCTAGGCTGCCGGCTTGCAGGTTCTGCACTTGTAGCATGGAACTATTGGATTAAGTTCTCCATTAGCATCAGCAAACTGACACAATGCAAGTAAACTGTATTGAAAGGGAAAGTTTATGGATACTCACGTAACCCTTGTTCCCTGAGATAATGGGAACGAGCATTGCATAGTTTGCCATGCTACTATGATGTGCAGCAAATCATGATTCTGACGATATGGCATTTCTGCGTGACTTATATAGGCCGTCGACCCTGCCCTTTTTGGTGGGCTGAAATCTCCACATATTGGCTGATAGTCAGAGGCATATCTCCATTGATTATCCGTATGACAAACAGGATCTCGGTTTAGGCACAAAGTGACCCACCAATGTCATGAATATGAGTTTCTAGGCTACAGTTTGTATTTCAGATAGTCACTTCATCTCCCTTGGGTGCCAGTTGTTCACCTCATGAACATCAGATCCTATAACAAAGGACTAACACACACTCACACACACATAGAGAGAGAGAGAGAGATACATAGCTTCATCAAGGTTGGAGATGGTTGAGCTCTAGCTCTGATCAGGAAGCTTTCCCAAAACATACTAATAAGCAGGGGTTAAATTGGGCCGGGGCCATCCAGGCACATAGGCTTACCAGGGCTCTACATACGCTTGTCTGGAATAAGTGGATTTTTTGAATTGAAAGAAAATTTTACTTGCCTCCTGACCAGATAAGTAGCTTGATTAAAATGTCAATAACAACCAAAATGTGAGAATGATTCTCTGATTTGATGACATTTAGCTTAAGTGGCGATTGATAGTGAATAGTAATGTACTGGCGGTGATAGCCTATGTATAAAATGCACAACACCGCTGTATGCTGCGTCAAAGGGACATGCGCGCTCACGTAAACAAGCCCAACGTGCATGAGAAGCACATGGCGGAACGAGTGAAGGAGACTTGATGAATGAAAGTGCACGTTTACTCTCTGACAGCAGAGGGCGCTGATGGAACAGCAGAATGCAGCGGTTACCCCGGAAACCCCGCAAACAAAGCAACTGCACTAGTGAAGTTTTTAAAATACTTCAAACAGCCATTCATTTTTTGTAATCTCAATGTTGTATACTTAATACTTAAAGACTTAATAGGCTATTTATTTTCAAACTTAAATTTTTTTATATTTTAATCTGGACTACAACATGATTAGAAATGTTCTGATTATTTGTTATTGTTTAGTAAAACTTTGAGACATACGGCTTCATTAGTTAACATGTTAATTCATTATTACCAAACTGACAATGGAAAAATACTTATAAAGCATTAATTATTCTTAGTTAATGTTCATTTCTTAGTTACTGTTTAATAACATTACTAAAATCAAAAGAACTTATTTAATGGACCTGATATAAAACTAACAATGATCAGTTGTATTTCTTAACTAACATTAACAAAAAATAATACTTTCTGTTACAAATGTAGCTATTGCTCAATCTTAGTTAATGCATTAAATAATGAGACCTTATTGTAAAGTGTTACCTTTTGTTCTTTATAGCCTAATTCTTTTACACTTTAATCTGTTTGAAAATTTTACTTTATATATTTTTTGTGTATTGTATTATTGTATTTAAACATTCAGAGTTCTTTTTGTTATTACAAAGAGTTCTTAAACCTGTTATACTGTGACAACACTTTTTTTGCAACTTATTTCAATACCGTGATAATACCGTATACCATGATAAAAGCTTCAGCAATTAATCGCAACATGAAAATTTGATACCGTCACATGCCTACACACGACCGAAAGCGTTTATTTCCTGAATATCACCTCGATTGAAATTGTGACACTAATTTCATACAACAGTTTAATAAACAAGTAGTTAATAATAATCACTTATGTTTTAGGTGCAGTATTGCCTGTTTTTTGTTCTATTGTAGTAGCGAAAATAGTTCCAAACAAGGCAGAACCATCGCATCTCGCAGCTACGCTCAGTCGTCTCGAATGATTCAGCGTTATTAACGAATCGATTGAGTGAAGATTCAATGGCCCATTCATAAACAACTGCTTCATTCTCGAATAATTCAGACTTTTGAATGAATCGTTTGAATAAATGATTCAGTGGGTCACTCATTAAGATGGTCACTTGCCGCCATCTACTGACGGTTTAATTTCATGTTTAAAAGTATAAATTTCCCACCAACGTTTCTTATTTGTATATTCAAAAATATTTAAAGAATCTTATAACATTATTGAATGCAGTTGTACTTTTTCAGTGTAAATTATTTAATTTGATTGGTAACAGCCCTATAGTGTCTTATTATTTTAATTTAGGCTATTGATCAAATGTAAGAATTTGAAATAAAAGATGAAACATACATTTAATAAGCAAAAAAATGCTATTTTTGACTATTTTTTCCAGACAGGCCAGACAATGTACTTGTCCAAAGGACAAGCACAAAACAAGGCTTAATGTCGATCCCTGTATTTTGTATAATTTATATTCTCTCTTTTAATGGTAGCATCACTCTTATATTTGATATTACTGACACAAAGGAGAGGGCACATGCCAAGCAAGGTTTTATCACCATAGGATGTAGCTTTACACACTGCCAGCATCTAGAATGATTTTGATCAGCATTTTAGTGTTCATAACAGAGGGCTCTCTCAACTTGTTATATTTTACAGTTTGTCAATTGATAACATTTTGTAGTCTTTGCATACACATGCACCCCTTGAAAGCCTGAAACCACAGAACCCCCACCCCCCACATAACAAATCCCAATTTAACCCCTGCAAATAAGATATTTTCTCTCAGTAAGAGAATATTCGTCATTATTCTCTATTGATTGAAGAATAAAAGTACATGCTTTAACTAAGAATTGGTCACAAAGGACCTAGGCTGTCAGGATCATCTAGAAGAGTAAATATATGTGTTGGGTGCTTCTCTCAAAAACAAGGGGAGAAGCACGTTCCAGTGAACAGACACTAAAAACTACCTAAATCTCATTAACTTGAAGAAGTAATTTAATTAATTTATATATTAATATATTATTAATATATTATTAATCAGTATTTAGAAGGATAAATATTGATTAATAACTTGATTACAAATCACTCAAAAGGATATACATTGAAGTGGCAGTGGATTCAAGAATCTACCCCTTCACTACAAAACCAATTGAAACGCTTGGATTAAACACTTCAGTGGATTAAATTTTTTTTTAATGTAAATCCATTACAATATTTATTACTTAAGATACATTTGGACACATCGAAACATTTATCCTAAAACAAACTATGCCTTTGTCAGCAGGGAACAGTCAAGGTCAAGGTCTGTGAAAGAGATTTTTTTACCTCTTTGGGATGGCACCACAAGGCGCCGCTCATTTGCAGAAGGCAAGCTTCTGGAAGACACATAAGTCTGAAGTAGTGAGTTTATGTAAATGGGTGCAGAGCCAGTGATTGTTCTGTAGACAAACGTCAGTGCCTTGAATTTGATGTGAGTGGCAATTAGCAACCAGTGCAATTTTATGAGAAGAGGTGTAACGTGTGCTCTCTTCAACTCATTAAAGACCACTCTTGCTGCTGCATTCTGGATCAGTTGCAGAGGTTTGATAGTGCATGCTGGAAGACCTGCTAAGAGAGCATTGCAATACTCCAATCTGGATAGAACAAGAGCTTGGACAAGGAGTTGTGTAGCTTGCTCCGATAGGCCTGATCCTCCTAATGTTGTATAAGGCAAATCTGCTGGACCAGGCAGTTCTAGCAATGTGGTTTGTAGAGTTTAAGTGATCATCAATCAAGCCAGGTTCCTGGCTGTCCTGGCAGTTATGATTGACGAACCTAGCTGAATGGAGAAGTTGTGATGAAGTGTTGGGTTGGCTGAGACCACAAGCAGTTCTTTCATTGCAAGTTTGAGTTGAAGGTGGTAGTCCTTCATCCAGCAAGAAATGTCTGTCAGGCAGGCTGAGATGCGAGCAGCTACCGTCAGATCATCTGGCTGGATTGAGAGGTAGAGTTGTGTGTCATCAGCATAGCAGTGATAGGAAAATCTATGTTTCTGAATGACAGATCCTAGTGATGACATGTAGATGGAAAAGAACTGTGGTCCAAGCAGTGAGCCCTGAGGTACCCCAATAGCTAGATGTTGCAACTTAGACACTGCCCTCCACTCTGAAGGACGTACCTGAGAGGTAAGACTTGAACCACTGGAGTGCGGTTCCTGAGATGCCCTTCATCATGAGGGTTGACAGGAGGATCTGTCAGACAGAGCAGCAGACAGATCTAACAAGATGAGTACTGATGTTTTGGAAGCTGCTCTTGCCAGTCTCAGAGCTTCAATAATGGAGAGCAGGGCAGTCTTAGTTGAGTGGCTGCTTTTAAAAACAGATGCTTGTTGTCCAGGAGGTTGTTCTGTTTAAGAAAGGTAGAGACTTAATAATGAATGGAAAAAGGGACACTGGTCTGTAGTTTCTAAAAGTTGGGGGTTTTTAAGCAGTGGGGTTATCCGAGCCTGCTAAAATGCTGTGGGAAAGGTACCAGTGTAATTGATATAATTTAGATTTTGTGTTATAAAATTTAGATAACAGACAATTCCAAATAAACTACAATGGCTCTTATAGATCACCCATGTTAAAGGATGACCTGGTCAGCAATGAATGGTGATAATGAACGGTAACTGAAGATGACAGCTAAAAAAAATAATAAAATACCACAAGAAACAGTAAGGTATGCTAACTTTATGAAAGTAATATATACCATATTAAAGTCAATATTCACTGAAAATCTTCCAGAGCATATTAGGGGAAGAGCTGAGAATGATGATAAATAAATACAACAACAAAAAAATTATAGGATATTTTCTCAAGTTGGCTGGTAACTTTATTAGGACCTGAAGCATAATATTTTATTTAATTTGAACAATAACAATGATAGTCTGAAACTTGCTGTTGTATGCAAGTGGGTCAAATGACATACAAAATGTCTACAGAAGAAAACATGTCACATCTTCTAAGGACATTTAACTTTTTCTTTTTTTTTTTTCTTTTTCTTTTTTATTCCGCAGAGTAGTTTCCCCCAGAATTCTCATGTAGCAGTACATGTGTGGAAATATAAGAAACAAAATCATAATGTGCCTTCACATTTTTGTGCAGGTTCAGTCACACATACAAACTAGCAGACTTGCAAGATGTATGTGTTGCTGTGGGTTTATCACAAATAATTTAATATACAAGGATAGAAATAATGCAAAATAGGGCTGTAAATTGCACCATCATTGATCAGGTTCTGTTAGATGGAAAGCGTTCTGTATAAGACCTCTTTTCTAGACTATAAGACTAAAATGTGTAAGTTATTACATTAATTAATTATTGAATTGAGTTAACTGTTGCACATAAACCATTTAAAAAAAAATCTTAATGAACCATCTGTTTTGTTGTTCCTCAATATGTAGCCTTCAGAAAAGCCTAAAACAATCTATATTATATATTTATATGTGGATGTTTTGTTTTTGTTTTTACCAAAAATGTTTAGTAGTGGAAAAATTAGAACCATTTCATTCTCAAAATATGCTACAAATCAGTCCTAAGGGGGGGATTCCAGAAAGCAGGTTATGTGACATACCCGGGTACTTTTAAGGGCAAGTAAGCAGATAACCTCAACCTTTGGTTCCAATATCAGAGGTAACATTCAAGATATGTAAGTAAACCTAAGTAAAGTAAACCTATATATATATATATATATATATATATATATATATATATGTTAGGAGTGTAACGGTACATATTTTGGTCCCGAACCTTACGTGCAGCGCATGTGTGAATGAGCGCTTACTCATACTTATACATAATTATACTTTGAAAGGCTCGTGCTCTCAGCTGTACAAAAAACAGAGCAGAACACAGAAAATTAAGTAGAGGAGGGTTGGGCTTAAGATTTAAATGTTAAAATATAGTTTAAGTGGAGCAAATTGTAACACTCCTAATGCACAAATTTTATTTTTCATTATTCTGTTTATTTTGTACTTTTATAACCATAAGTCGTATTTTTTTGCAGGGCCGATAAAAAACAAAAGGTATTTGGTCACAATCAGCTACAAAACTGAAAAGCATCTTGTGCAAGAGCGCATTCTGTTTACTGCTTAGTGCTTAATACACAGGAGGCTGTACTATAAGTGTGACCATTTTTCCTATTGTACCGAAATAGTACTGAACAGTGACACCAAAACTGAGGTATGTATGAACTATGACTTCAGTGTACCATTACATCCCTAATATATATACATAGAAAAGTTAATTTATTTCAGTAATTCAACTCAAATTGTGGAACCTTGTGTATTAAATAAATTCAGTGCACACAGACTGAAGTACTTTAAGTCTTTGGTTCTTTTAATTGTGATGATTTTGGCTCACATTTAACAAAAACCCACCAATTCACTATCTCAATAAATTAGAATACTTCATATGACCAATAAAAAATAAAATAAAAACATTTTTAGTGAATTGTTGGCCTTCTGGAAAGTACGTTCATTTCTATGCACTCAATACTTGGTTGGGCCTCCTTTTGCATGAATTACTGCATCAATGCGGCGTGGCATGGAGGCAATCAGTCTGTGGCACTGCTCAGTGTAATGGAAGCCCAGGTTGCTTTGATAGCGGCCTTCAGCTCATCTGCATTGTTGGGTCTGGTGTCTCTCATCTTCCTCTCATAGATTTTCTATGGGGTTCAGGTCAGGCGAGTTTGCTGGCCAATCAAGCACAGTAACACCATGGTCATTGAACCAGCTTTTGGTACCTTTGGCAGTGTGGGCAGGTGCCAAATCCTGCTGGAAAATGAAATCAGCATCTCCATAAAGCTTGTCAGCAGAAGGAAGCATGGAGTGCTCTAAAATTTCCTGGTAGATGGCTGTGTTGAGTGGAGAGGCACAGAAACCATGTTGCTTGAGGTCCAGTGTAAAGTTTCCACAGTCAGTGATGATTTGGGCTGCCATGTCATCTGCCGGTGTTGGTCCACTGTGTTTTCCACAGTCCACAGTCAACGCAGCCATCTACCAGGAAATTTTAGAGAACTTCATGCTTCCTTCTGCTGACAAGCTTTATGGAGATGCTGATTTCATTTTCCAGCAGGATTTGGCACCTGCCCACACTGCCAAAGGTACCAAAAGCTGGTTCAACGACCATGGTGTTACTGTGCTTGACTGGCCAGCAAACCCGCCAGACCTGAACCCCATAGAGAATCTATAGGGTATTGTCAGGAAGATGAGAGACACCAGACCCAACAATGCAGATGAGCTGAAGGCCGCTATCGAAGCAACCTGGGCTTCCATTACACCTGAGCAGTGCCACAGGCTGATCGCCTCCATGCCACGCCACATTGATGCAGTAATTCATGCAAAAGGTGTCAGGGAAAAACTCGGATTCAGTTGCAGGTAACAGAAAAGTTTTATTTTGCTCTCACTGCGCACAGGGGGAAAAAACAACAGGAACACAAGAGAGAGAACGTCCAAAATAAAATCCTAGCGTCGCTTGTGACGCAGCGTAGAAGTCACTCTGCCTAGAGCGCTGTCCGTGACGCAGCGTTGAAGTCTCACCAAGCTCCAGGTGAGAGCGTTGAGAATGCAGAGGGGCTGGAGCAATGCATCCAAGTCTCAAAGGACACAAAGATAGCCAGGGCAGGGAGGAGAACAAAAAGTCTGGCGGAATGAGAAAGAACTGTTCAAAAACAAAAGAAACAAAACAGACAACACTTGGAGCCTAAAAGACACAACACGGCAAGACTAGGCAACAAGAAGAGAAGGTCACGAGCGAAGCGTTAGCGCAAACATACAACAACGGTCTGACAAAAGACTGAGCACAAGGGGATCTAAAATAGGGGAAAGCAGACGAGGGATAAGTGGCAACAGGTGAGACAGATCACAATTAAGGATGAGGATAACGAGCGGGAGGGGAAAACGCCACACTGACAGCAGAGCACATGGAGAGCTGTCAAAACAAAACTGATGAGCTTAAAGACAACAGGGCACGCAGACACAGAGACAAGACAACAAAACATGGCAAATTAGACCGAAGTCATGACAGTACCCCAGGAGCTCGGACTATGTGATGCCAGGCAGCGGAGAGCTCGCTCGAGATCCTGGTTGGCTCGCTCAGCCTGCCCGTTGGTCTGAGGGTGAAAACCTGAAGACAGACTCGTTGAGGCCCCGATCTGTCTACAGAACTCTTTCCAGAACCGGGAGACAAATTGTGGTCCTCTGTCGGAGACCACATCAACCGGAAGACCATGGATCCGGAAGACGTGGTCCACCACCACCTGTGCTGTCTCCTTGGCAGAAGGGAGTTTAGTTAAGGGGATAAAATGGGCCGCCTTGGAGAAGCGGTCCACCACCGTCAGAATCACGGTGTTACCTCTCGACGGAGGAAGACCAGTGACGAAATCAAGGGCTAGGTGTGACCATGGACGAGAGGGAATAGGCAAAGGCTGTAACAGACCAACAGGAGAATGGTTAGACGTCTTATTTTGAGCGCACACTGAGCAAGCCAACACGAACTGCCTGACATCTTGGGCCATGGATGGCCACCAAAATCGCTGACGGATGGCAGCCAGCGACCTCCGAACCCCAGGATGACAGGCTACTCTGGACTCATGCCCCCACCGAAGGACCTCAGGGCGCAGCGCAGCTGGCACAAACAACCGACCCCCCGGACACCTCCCCGGGACTTCCTCCCTCCGCACGGCCTCCCCCACCCGCCGCTCGACATCCCAGGAAAGGGACCCCACCACCACCTCCCTTGAGAGAATGGCTTCAGGGGTCGCCTCCTCCCCAGGATCCTCGAACAAACGAGAAAGGGCGTCTGGCTTAACATTTTTGGAGCCTGGCCGATACGAGAGGGAGAAATTAAACCGCCCAAAGAAGAGTGCCCAGCGGGCCTGGCGAGCATTCAACCTCTTGGCCGAACGGACGTACTCCAAATTCTTGTGGTCCGTCCAGACCAAGAAGGGCTGCGCTGCTCCCTCCAACCAGTGGCGCCACTCCCCCAGAGCCAGCCTGACTGCCAGCAGCTCCCTGTTACCTATGTCATAATTTCGTTCGGCAGGGCTCAGACGGTGAGAAAAGAAGGCACAAGGGTGCACCTTCCCATCTCTGGGGAACCGCTGGGACAGGACCGCGCCTACCCCGACATCGGAGGCATCCACCTCAACAATGAATTGCCGTTCAGGATCTGGAAGACAAAGAACAGGAGCAGAGATGAAACGGGACTTAAGAGCATCAAAGGCCTCCTGAGCCTGGGCATTCCATCTGAACGGTACCTTAGGTGAGGTGAGTGCTGTTAAGGGTGCAGCAACCAGGCTAAAGTTCCGGATGAATCGCCTATAGAAGTTGGCAAACCCCAAGAACCGCTGCAGCGCCTTCCGAGAGTCAGGGGTTGGCCACTCAGCCACGGCCCTTACCTTAGCGGGATCAGCCTTGATCCCCTCCGTCGAGATTATATGCCCCAAGAACGAAACAGACTTGGCATGGAACACGCACTTCTCCGCTTTGATGAAAAGCTGGTTCTCCAGCAGCCGTTGTAGCACCTGACGGACATGTTGAGTGTGTACCTGCAAGGAGGGAGAAAAGATGAGAATATCATCAAGGTACACAAAGACAAATCTGTTCACTATGTCTCTCAACACATCGTTCACCAGGGCCTGGAAGACAGCTGGGGCGTTGGTGAGCCCGAAGGGTAGAACCCGGTATTCAAAGTGTCCCGTAGGGGTGTTAAATGCTGTCTTCCACTCATCCCCCTCGCATATGCGGACCAAATGGTAGGCATTACGGAGGTCTAGCTTGGTAAAGACCCTGGCTCCCTGTAGCAATTTGAAGGCTGACGACATCAGAGGCAGAGGATACCTGTTTCTTATGGTGATGTCATTAAGACCCCGGTAGTCAATGCAGGGTCGCAGGGAGCCATCCTTCTTCTTGACGAAGAAGAACCCAGCCCCAGCGGGTGAGGAAGAGGGACGGATGAGGCCGGCATTTAAGGATTCCTGAATATACTTGTCCATGGCCTCTCTCTCAGGACCAGATAGGGAGTACAGACGACCCTTGGGCGGAGAAGTGCCTGGGAGGAGATCGATGGCACAGTCATACGGCCGATGAGGAGGTAAGGATGTGGCCCGGGACTCACTGAAGACCTGACAAAGATCGCGGTACCCCTCCGGGACCCCGGTGAGATCGACCTCCTCAACCTGAAAAACAGAAGACACAGAGCCAGGAGACAAGGCAGCACCCAAACACGACGCAAGACAAGACTGACTCCAAGAGAACACAGAATTACTAGACCAATCCACGTGAGGGTTGTGCTGCACCAGCCACGGGTGTCCAAGGACAACAGGAGCGCCCGGGGAATTTAGGAGGTACAGCTCAATCACCTCACGGTGATTGCCAGATACAATAAGACTTATGGAGGGGGTGGAGTGGGTAATGGAGGAAATGAGGAGACCATTGAGGGAGCGGACAGAGATAGGAGAGGGAAGTGGAATGGCAGGAATACCCCACAGCGCAGCAACCGAGACATCCAGGAAGTTGCCTTCGGCACCTGAGTCAATCAGAGCAGAACAGGAATGGACTGTGTCCTTATACTGAACAGAGACCTTTAGTAGTGTACGTGAGATGGGGGAGTTGTGACAAGGAGTAGTGCCCACCAGGATCCCCCGGGTTACTGATGGGCTCCGGCTTTTAAAGGACACCGGATAGCCTGATGGCCTGGCTTCCCGCAGTAGAGGCAAAGGCCTCGAGTCAAACGATCCTGCTTCTCCTTAGGGGTGAGTCGAAGACGCCCCACTTGCATGGGCTCAGGGTCCGCTGAAGGAGACGAGGAGGAGGAAGCAGCACCGGTGACACCCTCCTCCAACATCCAGGGAGATTGAGTAGTCCACCGCTGGCGTCGACGTTGAAGACGCGGTCAAATAGCTTTATCATCTCAGCTCGGAAGTCCTTGAATGTTGCACAGAATGAAGCTCGAGCATCCCACACTGCCGTTGCCCAGTCACGGGCCCTTCCTTTCAAGAGAGTGATAACGAATGCTACCTGGGACTCTTCAGTAACATAGCGGCGAGGCTGGAGTGCGAAGACAAGAGAGCACTGGGACAAGAAGGCCCGGCAGGAGTTGGGATCCCCGTCATAGGGCGGCGGATTATTGGCATGGGGTTCAGGCTCAGCATGAGATGGCGAATGGGCAAAAGTAGCAGCTGACCTGCTGGCCAAAGCTTTCCGCTGGAGTTCTTGTATCTGTAGATTGAGATCTGCTACTTGGGCTGTCAGGCACTCAACCTCCCTTGAAGTGGTAGTTAACTGACTGGAATGCTGTCCCAGAAGAATCCCCTGTTGACTTACTGCAGCTCTGACTTGGTCTGCACCTGCTGAATCCATCTTTTGGGTCAGACCGTTCTGTCAGGGAAAAACTCGGATTCAGTTGCAGGTAACAGAAAAGTTTTATTTTGCTCTCACTGAGCACAGGGGGGAAAAACAACAGGAACACAAGAGAGAGAACGTCCAAAATAAAGTCCTAGCGTTGCTTGTGACGCAGCGTAGAAGTCACTCTGCCTAGAGCGCTGTCCGTGACGCAGCGTTGAAGTCTCACCAAGCTCCAGGTGAGAGCGTTGAGAATGCAGAGAGGGGCTGGAGCAATGCATCCAAGTCTCAAAGGACACAAAGATAGCCAGGGCAGGGAGGAGAACAAAAAGTCTGGCGGAATGAGAAAGAACTGTTCAAAAACAAAAGAAACAAAACAGACAACACTTGGAGCCTAAAAGACACAACACGGCAAGACTAGGCAACAAGAAGAGAAGGTCACGAGCGAAGCGTTAGCGCAAACATACAACAACGGTCTGACAAAAGACTGAGCACAAGGGGATCTAAAATAGGGGAAAGCAGACGAGGGATAAGTGGCAACAGGTGAGACAGATCACAATTAAGGATGAGGATAACGAGTGGGAGGGGAAAACGCCACACTGACAGCAGAGCACATGGAGAGCTGTCAAAACAAAACTGATGAGCTTAAAGACAACAGGGCACGCAGACACAGAGACAAGACAACAAAACATGGCAAATCAGACCGAAGTCATGACAAAAGGAGGCCCAACCAAGTACTGAGTGCATATACAGTAAATGAACATACTTTCCAGAAGGCCAACAATTCACTAAAAATGTTTTTTTTATTTTTTTATTGGTCTTATGAAGTATTCTAATTTATTGAGATAGTGAATTGGTGGGTTTTTGTTAAATGTGAGCCAAAATCATCACAATTAAAAGAACCAAAGACTTAAAGTACTTCAGTCTGTGTGCATTGAATTTATTTAATACACGAGTTCAACAATTTGAGTTGAATTACTGAAATAAATGAACTTTTCCATGACATTCTAATTGATTGAGATGCACCTGTGTGTATATATATATATATATATATATATATATATATATACATAATATATTTCTCATCTCAACATTGCATTCAGACTGTTTTTTTTTTTTTGTTTGTTTTTTTTTGCAAGAGGACATATAGTTTAAAAATAAATTTAAATTTAAACAAAAATAAATGTAGTCTATAAGTATATAAATAGCCATTAAACGAAAGAAGAAGAAAGTAGTATGGCACGCTTTTTCTTAGCATCTGTTTCCATGGTGACTCATAGATTCCTCACTCTGTTGAGAATGTCTTGTGTGTTAACCGTGAACATACCCTGAGCTGGTTGAACTCATTCCTGGATGCGTTTTTGGAATCAGCATACCTTGAGCAAGTAAGGTTTTGGTTAAAAAGAGTTTAACCAAGAGTTCAGGGTTTGTTTGATGGTAAGATAACATTGCTTTCTGGAATACCCCCTGCATGAAAAGTTTGTTAAGTGTTCACAATATTAATAAACTGTTATATGTGTTCTAATCAAGGAATAATAATAATTAATAATAATAACAATAATAACGGAACAGAGCTTGCACATCAAGTAACATACTAGTCTTTTCTTTCACAGGGAACTGCAGAAGAGCTTAGAACAGACGGAGAGAAACCAGATCAACCAGAAAAAGAAATGCTTACAAGCTCAAAAATACTCTTTGACAGACTTCATCTTGAAGGCAGGAATGATAATAAACTGAGAGCTGCAGATGTTCTTCAGATAACTGAACACTCATTAGAGTCCCATGAGTATTGTGCTGAAGAGGAGCTGGTTCAGACTTTCATTCAAAAACTACTGATGATGGACTATAGAGCGAGATACATTCATGTTAATGAGGCCAATGAATGTGATCAAATACAGCAAAGAAATAATGACTCATCTAAAAATGAGTGTGACATTTTTGAAGAAATGTTTTTGTCTAATGAAGGATCAAGTCAATCTGAGCGTATTCACCCGATGGATGTTCAGTTGGCCGTGTTTCATTGTGCTGATGATTTCCTGAAGCAGCTGATGGTAACTAAACTGTCCCAGTGTCAGTACGCTCTGCCTCTGCTTGTTGCTGATCCATTCACACAACAGATTGAGTTTCCTCTCTGGACGTTTAGAGAAATCACCAAGAGCTGGAAGACGAGAAACACCAACAATGAAACCATCAGTCAAACCCATCCAATCTACAAGGCAGAAACTCCAATGGTGTCTTTCTTCAGGTTTGGCTCTGTGTCTTCATCCAAGTCTCATCTGATGAACAGTCTGATCAATGAGAAACACAACACGTTCTTCCACAGGAACTGCCCAGGCAGCAGCAGAACCAGAGTCCTGATGGATGGAGTGGTGGAGATCGCCTGGTTCTGCCCCTCTGGGAAAAACACGGATAAATTTACTGACTGTGTTGCGTTCTGTAATCTACACGGTGATGCAGGAGACCATGAGAAACAGCTGGAGATCCTCACTGAAATGAGCTCAGTCAATGTTGTTCTTCTACCACGACTTCAGAAGAATGACAAAAACATTATAAAACTTCAACAACTCTACAAGGACTCAAAGTCACTCATTTGTCTTTTTACTGAGGATGTTTCAACTCTTATTGAGACACGGAAAAGAAAATACAAGATTGGTCTAAAAGACAGAAATCAGTCAGATGTATCTGAAGAACTCAGAAGAGCTATAAATGATTGTCTCTCAGAATCATCTTCCACTTTCAGACTTGAAGATGTGTCCAAACACTCAGACATCAGAGTGGATGAGGAATATGATGATGACTGCAGGAGAGGAAGAGAAGCAGCACAGCAGATGATGAGTTTACTGGAGAAGAAAGATCTGACAGAAATCAAAGAATCAGTTCTGCCTCATCAGGGGAAACTGTGGCATCAGTGGTGTCAGAAGAACAAAGAACTACATCGACCTAAAGCAGATGAGATAGAAAAGGAAATAAGTAAAAAACAGACAGAAATGAAGGAAATTCGCCAACAACAGCATAAGTCTGACATCAGTGAGTTTATGAAGTGTTTTATTAAAGAAATGAAATCAGATGCTGCAAATAAGAACAATTTTTTTCTCAAATGGCTCAGAATCCTCCTGGATGAATATACATCTGCTGACCTTTCTAATCTTCATCACAAGTATGATAAAACATGGTCAAAAGTCTTAAAGCTAAAAGAGAACAATGATAAATCTGAACAACTCAAAGATGAACAAACTGAACTTGAGAGAATATCTGAGGAACTTCAAGCAGCAACATTTGGCTTGGAGCACATCATGAGGGAGATCAGTCAGATCTATGAATCATGTTCATCTGTGAAGAAGAACAAGAAAGACCTGCAGGTTCACTTCTCTTCTCTCCCGAGGCTTGCAGCAGAGATGATGATCTCTGGATTTCCACTGGAGCTGATGGATGGAGATGCTGCTCATGTTCCTGTGATCTGGATCTCTGCTGTTCTAGATGAACTCATCCAGAAACTGGGAGACCAGAGAGTCTTTGTGCTGTCAGTTTTAGGGATTCAAAGCTCTGGGAAATCCACCATGCTGAATGCCATGTTTGGACTCCAGTTTGCTGTCAGTGCTGGCAGGTGCACCAGAGGAGCTTTCATGCAGCTGGTCAAAGTGTCAGACGAGATGAAAACACAGATGAACTCTGATGAGATGAAAACACAGAAGAAGTTTGACTATATTCTGGTTGTTGATACTGAGGGTCTTCGTGCTCTAGAACTGGCTGGACGATCAACACAGCATCATGACAATGAATTGGCCACATTTGTTGTTGGTCTTGGAAATCTGACATTGATCAACATCTTTGGAGAAAACCCAGCTGAGATGCAGGACATTCTTCAGATTGTTGTTCAGGCCTTCCTGAGGATGAAGAAGGTCAGACTGAATCCCAGCTGTGTGTTTGTGCATCAGAATGTCTCAGACGTCACAGCTGGAGAGAAAAACATGGAAGGAAGGAGACGACTGCAGGAGAAACTGGATAAGATGGCAAAACTTGCTGCAGAAGAGGAAGTCTTTGATGCAGAATGTTTCAGTGATGTCATTGAATTTGATGTTCAGAATGATGTGAAGTATTTTGCTCAGCTCTGGGAGGGCAGCCCACCCATGGCACCACCAAACCCAAACTACTGTGAGAATATTCAAGAACTAAAGAAATCTATCCTTTCTCATGCTTTAAGATCAGATGGAATGGTGCTGAAAGACTTCAAAGATCGTATTAAAGATCTCTGGGAAGCTTTGCTGAATGAACGTTTTGTGTTCAGCTTCAGAAATTCTCTGGAGATTTCAGCCTACAGGAAACTGGAGACAAAATATAGTAAGTGGTCCTGGAGTCTTCGCAGTGCCATGATGGAAACTGAGAACAAACTACACAACCAAATAGAAAATGAAGCAATTCATAAGGTTGAGGAAACTGTTCTTCAAAGAGAACTGAAGAAGACAAGTGAAGAAGTGGAAAAATCAATGCTAGAATTCTTTGAGAAAGACACAGATGCTAATATACTGATTCAGTGGAAAACATCTTTTGAAATCAAAATCAAAGATGTCGAGGAAAACATTGTGGGAGAAACAAAGAGGAAATTAAATGAGATTCTTCAGCAGCGAGACCTGAAGAAAAAGATAGATGATCATAGGACACATCATGAAAACACTCTCTATGAAAAGAGCAAAGAACTTGCCTTAAAACTCAAAGACAAAGCAAATGATGAAGAAACACTGAAGAAAGAGTTTGATTTGTTTTGGAAAGAGTGTGTGAAGATGATCAACAGAGACACTCCTCTAATCAGAAACATTGACATAATGAGAGATGTGAGAGAGATCCTCAGTGATGTCTATAAAAGTGCTCCTGTAGACCACAGAAAAGAGGGCAGCGAATACAGCATTTTCACTGTGTCGCATTATTCTGAGTATGTTATTTTAAAAAGGTCCACAAAAGGTGGGGTTAAAGAGGCTGTAACGCATACTTGCAGAACAGTTGCAAAAACATTGGGATTTGCTCAAACTCTGTCTCCAGAGGATGAAGCCCAAATAAGATCATTAGTCACTGATATTACTCAGCAGATAGACACAAAGATTCAGTCATTTAACATAACAAAGATGGGTTACAATATCAGTTACATTCAACAGCTTATAGATTACATCAAAGCAAGAGTAATTGAACATCAGGAAGGAACAGTGAAATATGTGTTCAAGAATGAATTCTCCATGGATTTGTTTTTTTTCATCTGTAAGAGAGCAAACAAGGTGATCACTGACCAACACAGGATGTTCAGGGAAGCCAATGATCCTGAAATGTATGTAGAGAAGAAGAGAGAAGAGTACTATAGTATTTTCCAGAAATACTGTCATGGAGCAACATCAGCTGCCATTTTTGGAGAGATTATCTGTCAGAAACTTAAAGAACCCATTGAGCAGAGTGTCTACAAGAAGACTGCCAGAGATATGGCAAGTACAATGAGAGCAAACTGTGAATCACTGAATGGAAACAGATCAGATCTGGAGAAACACATCCTGAAGACACTGGCAGAAGAGGAGGACAAATCCAAATCCTTTGACAAATACATAAACTACATTCATAATCCCAGAGATCACTTTAAGAATTTCATCAAAGATGAAGTCAGTCAGTACATCACTGATAAGTTCAGTGTCAGTATTTTACCCAAGATGAAGAAGAACATTGAACTCCTGCAGCAGATCATCATGGAAACAGCACATGAATCTACTGAACATGTTCAAGTGAACAGTGGAGATGTTGGTTTGTGGTTGAAGAGTTTCACACAGCAGCTCTCAGATAAGCTGATCTTCTCTGAAAAAGACCTCAGTGGAGTGAAACATGATGATGTTAATGATTTCAACCTCCTAGAAGATGTGATAAGAAAAGAACTCACTGCTTTAATGTCTGCCATCAGCAGTAACTTCAGCAAAAAAACATTTCCAGTAAAGCTGGACTATAAGTTCAGGCCAGATGAGATTCTGATTGATCACTTCTGTCAGTGCTGTTGGGTTCAATGTCCATTCTGTAATGCCATCTGCACCAACACCATAGAAAACCATCATGGAGATCACAGTGTTCCTTTTCACCGTATTACTGGAATAACAGGGTTCAAATACAGGAATACAACAAACTTGTCTATTAGTATCTGCACATCAGCAGTAGCAAGCAATCGATCTTTTTATCTCAACAAATCAGATAAAGTCCGCTGGAGTGAATACAGAACAGCAGGAAAAGATTATGCTAACTGGAAAATCACCTCAGATCTCTCTGAACTGCCCTACTGGAAGTGGTTTGTGTGTGAATTCCAGGAAGATCTGGAAAAGCACTACAAAAAAACATTTGAGGGGAGTGGTGAGATCCCAGATGAATGGAGAAAATACTTCAAACATGATGCTTTGGAGAGTTTGGATAAATACATTTAATCAAACAAAATTCAACAAGTGAAGAAGATTCACAAAGAAAGATCTTTGATTCACAAGACATAACATGAAATGACTTTCTGTTCCTTACATCAGTGACTGAAATCACCTAAACCTCAGTTAACAGAATACATCAGAGAGAAGAGTTGGTAACACTTTACAATAACAATACATGAATAATAATGTAATAACTTAATTAATAGTTACTTCAACATGAACCCATGATTAGTGAAGATAAACTAATCATGAACTAATGAAGAGCTATCCTTAACTACGACAGGAGTCATAAGGATTCATGCATGAAAACAGCAGCCTTAACTACATGTTAACACATATTTGATAATTAATGGATTCATTAACATTTAGGGGTTAACTAAATAGAACAGGCTGCATAAGAGCCTTGTGATTTACATGTGATTTAGTACTGTCATAATTTAAACTGTAATATCATAACCTGCCATCTCTTTGTGACAAATTATTGGAATGGCACATGATTATTTAGCCATTAATCGCACAGATCTGTCTAATCAAATGTGGAAAATAGACTAACTACTACTAATAAATTTAATTTGATCTAAACCGTTTTCTGATTTTTATTGTTCATTTATATTTAGACATAGCTAAATAGTCATAGTTTCTTCCCAGAACTAAAGAATGTAAGGTTTGTTTCTGGTGGGACGCTCATTAGTGGTGCACTCTAGGTGTTCTCTTGGCGCGTTTGCAAAGCCAGTGGAAGGCAAGCCTGCAACCTTTAGCCAAAAAAGCATAACAGCTAACGCTAACGCTCCTGGTCTGGCGGTACGGGCGGTACGCAGGGAAGTAGCTATGAACGGCGGGCACTGACGTCATTGCCATTATACAATAGGCTGAGAGGTGCCGCATGCCGTTACGCTTTCTCCAATGGTAAGAGATACTGACCCTCTCATCCCCCTATAATATACAATCTCTGCGCGTTTGTTGTATTCCTTCGGCAAAGAGTGGTAATGCTGGCATTTTAAACTAATTAATGTTGACTGCTTTGGTAAACCGAATTAATAATTAATGACATGTTTACTTGTATGTTTTTTGGTGATTTTTTTGCAGGAGGTTATGTACAGTTATTAACTGAATTTGTATTTTGTTGTTTAAATGCATATGCTTCGATTAGCATTAGCTTGTGGACGCACCCTATTTTGCATGTACATGTGCCTTATGTGTGTCTTTACAGGTATGTTTATGGGTTGCATTTAAGTCCATACATGTTTAATTACATAAATGAAAATAAAAGAAATATAAATATTTTTTATCTCTGTTTTTTTTTTTTTTTTTTTTGTACCAGGGGTGTAAAGGAATAACGATGGTACTCTTAGTGCCACTCTTATTCATATATTAGTTAATGATGTGTAAGTACATCATTGTGTCATGCTGAAAAATCCAGCTTAAACCAGCCTAAGCTGGTTGGCTGGTCTTAGCTGGTTTAAGATGGAAGTAGCTGGTTTTAGTTGGTCTCCCAGCCTGGCTTAGCTGGTCAAGCTGGTCTCCTAGCCTGGGTGAGCTGGTGTTCAGCTGGTCAAGCTGGTCTCCCAGCCTGGCTTAGCTGGTCAAGCTGGTCTCCCAGCCAGGGTTAGCTGGTGTTCAGCTGGTTTAAGCTGGTCTCCCAGCGTGCAAGTTGGTGAACATCTTACCTAATTACGAATTAATCAGATTCTATGTTCCATGTACAGATAAGGTTAAATACCAGGGTAGTTTAACTTCATAGTTAGGCTGGCTAGATGGTACAGCCTAAATTATTCTAGTTGTTAATAAAATAATATATCTGAACAGAAACTTAACGTATTTGTCAGAATAAAACAATGCAAATGGTTGATCATTGACTGATTTGTTCATTGTTATCATTGGTATTTATCAGTGATGTATTTATTATTATAAAAATAACATACTAAATAAATGCAATATTTGACTAATACACAGATGTTTCAGAGAACTTTCATTCAGTACTTTGTGTACTGCTTACAGTGTCTGTTTTTACAAGAATAAAGTTCAACATAATCATATATTATTTAAATACCAATGTAGTGGGGTCTATGTTATTTATCAGTTTTATTTTGATAAACGTGACACAATATAACATTGCGACTACATGAAAAGAGCTTTAACTGTTATAAAAATACAGATTTTTGAGCATTACCCAGCAAACACACCAGTGCAGGCCCACTGTAAGTGTGGGTTTTCTGTGGGACAGTGTGGGCAAGGGCAAACTCTTTGGGGCCCATGTGGGTTTTCTGTGAGCATGCCCACTGTGGGCAAAAACAGAAAACCCACACGGGTCCCCAGGGGGTTAGCCCATGCGGGGCCCATAGCAGTGTTAAAACAGTAATTTTAATTTGTTAAAATACAGTATCTCACAGAAGTGAGTACACCCCTCACATTTTTGTAAATATTTTATTATATCTTTTCATGTGACAACACTGAAGAAATGACACTTTGCTACAATGTAAAGTAGTGAGTGTACAGCTTGTATAACAGTGTAAATTTGCTGTCCCCTCAAAATAACTCAACACACAGCCATTAATGTCTAAACTGCTGGCCACAAAAGTGAGTACACCCCTAAGTGAAAATGTCCAAATTGGGCCCAAAGTGTCAATATTTTGTGTGGCCACCATTATTTTCCAGCACTGCCTTAACCCTCTTGGGCATGGAGTTCACCAGAGCTTCACAGGTTGCCACTGGAGTCCTCTTCCACTCCTCCATGACGACATCACGGAGCTGGTGGATGTTAGAGACCTTGCGCTCCTCCACCTTCCGTTTGAGGATGCCCCACAGATGCTCAATAGGGTTTAGGTCTGGAGACATGCTTGGCCAGTCCATCACCTTTACCCTCAGCTTCTTTAGCAAGACAGTGGTTGTCTTGGAGGTGTGTTTGGAGTCCTGCGGCCCAGTCTCCGAAGGGAGGGGATCATGCTCTGCTTCAGTATGTCACAGTACATGTTGGCATTCATGGTTCCCTCAATGAACTGTAGCTCCCCAGTGCCGGCAGCACTCATGCAGCCCCAGACCATGACACTGCCACCACCATGCTTGAATGTAGGCAAGACACACTTGTCTTTGTACTCCTCACCTGGTTGCCGCCACACACGCTTGACACAATCTGAACCAAATAAGTTTATCTTGGTCTCATCAGACCACAGGACATGGTTCCAGTAATCCACGTCCTTAGTCTGCTTGTCTTCTTTGCGGGCTTTCTTGTGCATCATCTTTAAGAGGCTTCCTTCTGGGACGACAGCCATGCAGACCAATTTAATGCAGTGTGCGACGTATGGTCTGAGCACTGACAGGCTGACCCCCCACCCCTTCAACCTCTGCAGCAATGCTGGCAGCACTCATACGTCTATTTCCCAAACACAACCTCTGGATATGACGCTGAGCACGTGCACTCAACTTCTTTGGTCGACCATGGCGAGGCCTGTTCTGAGTGGAACCTGTCCTGTTAAACCGCTGTATGGTCTTGACCACCATGCTGCAGCTCAGTTTCAGGGTCTTGGCAATCTTCTTATAGCCATCTTTATGTAGAGCAACAATTCTTTTTTTTCAGATCCTCAGAGAGTTCTTTGCCATGAGGTGCCATGTTGAACTTCCAGTGACCAGTATGAGAGAGTGAGAGCGATAACACCAAATTTAACAAACCTGCTCCCCATTCACACCTGAGACCTTGTAACACTAACGAGTCACATGACACCGGGGAAAGAAAATGGCTAATTGGGCCCAATTTGGACATTTTTACTTAGGGGTGTACTCACTTTTGTGGCCAGCGGTTTAGACATTAATGGCTGTGTGTTGAGTTATTTTGAGGGGAAAGCAAATTTACACTGTTATACAAGCTGTACACTCACTACTTTACTCCAGCACTTCACAACATGAAAGTCGCTGGTCAATGCCTTGAACGTCTCTATAAGAAAAGTGGTTTAAGTGTGCATCTCACTGCTTACAAGAACCACATTCAATCATACAAATCTGCTTTGAATACTGCTCGCACTAGTTACTGTTCTACTCTTATTAACAATGCTTCATCCCGACCTAAAGCACTGTTTTCCATAGTTAATAAACTTACCCATCCTCCTACACCTGACACAAATAGTTGATAATACACGTTTTCCAAAATAAAATTAATAGTATATATAATCTCTTTCCGTCTATTTCCTCTTCTGTCCTCTCTGAGAACACTTCCTTTGTTTCCACTCTAGGTAACTTTGCAAACTTCGACCCTCCCACCCCAGTGTATATCTCTGATTTAATCAAGACCTCATTCTCAGTGTCACAGACACGCCAGGCTCCAACACTCTCCAATCACAGCGCACCGATTCCCCAGAGTACTGATCACCTGCACCTGCACCTCATCAGCACCGCAATCACCACAGTATATAACACCCACACTCACACACAGTCTTCATCCGGTCTCGTATGCATCAAGACTTACCTGTATGCTTACCTCAAGGACTCCTACAAACCTACTTACCTGTCTCCAGCGTCTCCTGTTCTCCTCGTGTGAATCCCATCTGTATGTGAGTGTTCTTCGTCTCCAAAGTCAAGTTTCTCCAGCGTCTTCCAAGTTTCCCTGCTTCTACAATCAACAAGGACAGTATTACTTATCTGCACTCTCTATATCATTATTTACTTCACGTTATATTCACCTGCACTGCTGTTTCACGATTGCTGGTATCAATAAACATCCTTGCCTGTTATATCTGCCTCAGTCCCTTCTGTGTTGTAACAGAAGACCGGACCATAACAGCCTGATACCAGCATGAGTCACCCGGATCCCTTCCAAGAGCTCGTGGACGCCCTGCGCCGAGCACTCACCTCCAGCTCACCATCACCCGCTCCAGCGATCACTTCCGCAAACACCGTCTCCACTCCTTCACCGCCGGTTCACGCCAGTCCCATGGCCAAACCAGCGCCCTACTCTGGCTCGGCGGAGGACTGCAGCGGATTCCTCCTGCAGTGTGCACTGGTCCTGGAGATGCAACCGCACCTCTACCCCACCAAAACTACCAAAGTGCCGTTTATAATTTCTCACCTGCAAGGCAAAGCACTTCAGTGGGCAGACTCCATCTGGTCTCAGAACAGCCCAGTCACACAATCCTATTCCAGTTTCGTCACTCATTTCCGGGAGGTCTTCGGGAAACCAACGTCTGACTCTTCGATCGGTGAGAAATTATACAACCTGAAACAAGGCTCCATGTCCGTTAATGAATATGCTTTGCAGTTTAGAACGCTAGCTGCCTCCAGTGGTTGGAATGAACAGGCGTTACTGCCGCTGATGTTTCTCTTCCAGTGGTGGCGCTCCTTGACTCAGGGTCAGCCGGCAACTTAATCTCCGGCGCCCTCTGCAGACAACTCAAGCTCAAGACCACGCCTTCTCCGACCATCTACCAGATCCACTCTGTAACGGGAAAACTTCTCACTAAGAAGCGCATGAGTCGCTGTGCTGGCCCTCTCCAACTGCGGATCGGCGTGCTGCACCAAGAGAACATCCATCTGCTGGTTCTGGAGGATTCCACCTCTGACGTGATCCTAGGGCGCCCCTGGTTGGAGCAGCATAACCCCGTCATCTCCTGGGGCAGCGGCGAGATCCTGAAGTGGGGTGAAACCTGTTTCTCATCCTGTATCTCCAAAATTCCAGCTCCGTCATCTCCTCGCTCTGAAGAAATCTCCCTCTGTGCAACTTCCATCGAGAGCCTGGTAGAGAAACGCTCTGTCGACATTCCATCCTGTTACGCCCCCTTCAGTGACGTCTTCTGCCCGCAACGAGCCTCCAAGCTGCCTCCACACCGTCCAAGGGACTGTGCCATCGATCTGCTTCCGGGTGAGCCAGTGCCCAGGGGAAGGATCTACCCCCTGTCCATCCCGGAGGAGAAGGCCATGGAGGAATACATTAAGGAAGCTTTAGACCAGGGTTACATCCGCCAGTCTACTTCCCCTGCTGCTTCGAGCTTCTTTTTTGTGGCAAAGAAGGACGGAGGCTTGCGGCCCTGCATCGACTACCGCGCTCTGAACAAGATCACAGTTAAATTCCGTTACCCCCTTCCTCTCGTCCCAGCGGCCCTGGAACATCTCCGCGGTGCCACTGTGTTCACCAAGCTGGACCTCCGCAGCGCGTACAACCTCATCCGGATACGTGAGGGGGACGAGTGGAAGACCGCCTTCGTGACACCTACCGGCCACTATGAATATCTCGTTATGCCGTATGGCCTGGTCAACGCCCCCTCCGTATTCCAGGATTTCATCCACGAGGTGCTCCGGGAGTTCCTCCATAAGTTTGTCCTGGTCTACATCGACGACATCCTAATATACTCCCGGAGCTTGGCCGAACATCGCCACCACGTTGCGGAGGTCCTCCAACGCCTCAGGAAATTCCACCTCTTCCTGAAAGCCAAGAAGTGTTCCTTCCACCAGTCCTCAGTACACTTCTTAGGCTACATCATCGACCACAGTGGCATCCGGATGGACGAGGGGAAGGTGGAAGTCATCAAGACCTGGCCCACTCCATCCACTATTAAAGAACTCCAACGTTTCCTTGGATTTGCAAATTTCTACCGCCGATTCATCAAAGACTACAGCTCCATCGCCCATCCACTCACTAACCTCCTCAGAAATAAGCCCAAGTCTCTGTCTTGGACACCAGCTGCCACCAACGCCTTCGAAGCTCTTAAGGAAGCCTTCACCACCGCTCCACTCCTCATCCACCCCAATCCAGACCTGCCCTTCGTGGTAGAGGTGGACGCCTCCACCACCGGAGTGGGAGCGGTACTTTCTCAGCAGCAGGGGAACCCAAGTAGACTTCACCCATGCACCTTCTTCTCCCGCAAGCTCAACCCGGCGGAGACCAACTACGACATCGGGAACCGCGAGCTGCTGGCCGTGAAGTTGGCTCTTGAAGAGTGGAGGCATTGGTTGGAGAGAGCTAAACACCCCTTCATAGTTCTCACCGACCATAAAAACTTGGAGTATCTAAAGGCTGCTAAGAGGTTGAACCCACGACAAGCCCGCTGGGCATTATTCTTCACCCGTTTTGACTTCTCCATCTCCTATCGACCCGGCTCCAAAAACGTCAAGGCGGATGCCCTCTCTCGTCTTCATGCTCCTGACGAACCACCAGAAGAACCAGAAACCATCCTCCCTAAATCCATCCTCGTAAGCCCCATCACCTGGTCGGAAGAGACATTACCCTCCTCCAATGCCTCCACCAACACTCCATCGGGTTGTCCTCCAGGCTTGCGCTACACCACCAGGGCACAACGCACCCCACTAATTCACTCTACCCACACGTCACTTGGCACTGGCCACCCGGGGGTCAATGAAACCCTCTCGTTGCTAAAGGAGCGCTTCTGGTGGCCCAACATGGCAGCTGACGTCAGAAGGTACGTGCAGGGCTGTAGGGAGTGCGCCATCTCCAAGAGCCCACGCCATTTTCCATCCGGCAAGCTCCATCCTCTGCCCGTTCCCAATCGACCCTGGTCACACCTAGAAGTTGATTTTATCACCGACCTGCCAGTATCCGATGGTTTCACCTGCATCCTCGTCATTGTAGATCGATTTTCCAAGTCATGTCGTCTGATTCCCCTGAGGGGCTTACCTACTGCCATGGAGACCGCTGAACTTATGTTCAATCACGTGTTCAGATACTTCAGAATCCCCGAGGACATTGTCTCTGACAGAGGACCCCAATTCACCTCACGGGTATGGAAGGCCTTCTTCTCACTCCTAGGTGTGGCCGTCAGTCTCTCATCGGGCTACCACCCCCAGTCGAACGGGCAGACGGAGAGGAAGATCCAGGAGATCGGCCGCTTCCTCCGTACCTTCTGTTACGGCCACCAGAACTCTTGGAACCAGTATCTGGGTTGGGCCGAGTACGCGCAAAACTCCCTGCGTCAGCCATCTACTGGACTCACCCCATTCCAGTGCGTACTCGGCTACCAACCCCCACTGTTCCCCTGGACCGGGGAACCATCGGACGTTCCAGCAGTTGATTACTGGTTCCGAGAGAGCGAGAGGGTCTGGGACTCTGCACACCATCAGCTACAGCGGGCCCTGCGCAGACGCAGGATGACGGCCGACCTTCGCCGTTCCAATGCTCCCTCCTACCAACCGGGACAGAAGGTCTGGCTGTCAACACGGGACATCAGACTGCGTCTGCCCTGCAAGAAACTGAGTCCCAGATTCATTGGCCCATTCACCATCACCAAGCAGATCAACCCTGTCACGTATCAACTCCAATTACCTCCACAATACCGGATTCATCCCACATTTCATGTTTCCCTCCTCAAACCTCACCACCCTTCTGTTCCTCTCTCCACAGGGCCTGGCGTAGCAGCTGCCGAACCCCCCCTTCCACTCATCCTGGAGGACGGAGCTGCATACGAGGTTCGTGAGATCTTGGACTCCCGACGCCGTGGTGGTCTATTAGAGTATCTCGTGGACTGGGAAGGCTACGGTCCCGAGGAACGCTCTTGGGCCCCCAGAAACGACATACTGGACCCCAACCTGCTTCACACCTTCCACTCCAACCATCCTGACAGACCTGCCCCACGTGGAAGAGGACGGCCACCACGACGTCGGGGTCCTAGGCCCTCAGGAGCGGGCCGTGGAGGGGGGGGTACTGTCACAGACACGCCAGGCTCCACCACTCTCCAATCACAGCGCACCGATTCCCCAGAGTACTGATCACCTGCACCTGCACCTCATCAGCACCGCAATCACCACAGTATATAACACCCACACTCACACACAGTCTTCGTCCGGTCTCGTATGCATCAATACTTACCTGTATGCTTACCTCAAGGACTCCTACAAACCTACTTACCTGTCTCCAGCGTCTCCTGTTCTCCTCGTGTGAATCCCATCTGTGTGTGAGTGTTCTTCATCTCCAACGTCAAGTTTCTCCAACGTCTTCCAAGTTTCCCCGCTTCTACAATCAACAAGGACAGTATTACTTATCTGCACTCTCTACATCATTATTTACTTCACGTTATATTCACCTGCACTGCTGTTTCACGATTGCTGGTATCAATAAACATCCTTGCCTGTTATATCTGCCTCAGTCCCTTCTGTGTTGTAACAGAAGACCGGACCATAACAGCCTGATACCAGCATGAGTCACATTATTCGTCGTCATGGCTTTAACTTTCATTTCTATGCAGATGACACACAATTTTACATTAGATTTGTAAGACTTGATTTTCCTGCTAAGACAAAAACTGAGATCAAACACTCTGCAATAAAGCAATAAAACACATCTGAAGAGAAGATCTCAACAAAATGCATAGGACAACGCCTTGCCTGAACTTCTCATCTCACTCATCAATTTCACAGCAGTCACTTATTATGAGAAAGATTGAAAACTGAAGATTGAGAATTCTGTTCTCCTTTTTCAGTGTTGTTATTTCAAGATATCTAATAACCCACTCTCCCCCCTACACAGGTGTTGGTGTAGTAAATATTTACTTTTGTTCTGGTCTGGGTATTTAAGGGAAAGAGCAGAGCAGCCATTTGGGACCTTCTGTAGCCAGAGACCCCCACGCAGTGATGTGTCTTAAAAACACTAACCCACCACTGTGTGTATATGCATTTCTTACTCTAAGAGTCATCTTTGAGTGGTTGATGTTATGCATTTATTATTTCTGAATTGGCTTCTAATTGTTTAATTGTGTAATTGGCATGATACATTTTGACTTGACAAATAAAATGTGATATATTTGATTCATTCTGGACTCTCCTGAAATCATTATAACCAGTAGATTATGAGGAGGCTGATGCTACCGCAAATCTGTGTTCAGGATAGATCAAACTAAAGGCTTATGAATGAATGGAGCAGTAGGCATGTCATCTGAAGACCTTTAGATTTCTGTCTATCACTGATTTAGCAAGTTGTATGGAAGTGGCTAAATAAACTACACTTTTTGTACGAGTGAACAGTAGGCAACCGACTAAAAGGTATTGGCTAACCCTACAACCTCTGACGAAGATCAGACTGGCGAGTTTGTGTCCATGAGATTACCACAAACCTGGGGCACGTATATCTCTATGCGGCATCAGGTCCATAAAGAACGAATAATTGAAAGTATGGGATACCCAGAATAATCAAATATCTAAGTTAATATATGACCAATGATTAATTCCTAATTAGAAACACAATCTAAGAGTAATAATCATTTGAAATTGGAGTCAGATTAAGCGCACAGCTAAAGTAAAATTGAAGCTAAATTCTAAAAATGAAGTGAACTTCACAGGGGTGCTGAAAAGACATACACGCATTATACCTTTGCCCAGGCCGTCGGAATCAGTTCTTTGGGCTGACGGGTGGTCCTTACAGTTTCAAACATACTGCTCCTTTCCCTATAATGATTTCTCATGCTCAAACATCGTTACAAAAACTTTATCATAAATGTGGTTTATCATGCTCAAATAGCATTACAAAAAGCGTATTTTTCAGGCTTGAGCAGCTCAGAACACTGACTGAGCTTCAAACGGCAATTGCAATTACAATATAACTATTCGTCTTTTATTTGGGAGGGAATTATTCCGCCATATTGTGCGTTGCACTTTCTCCCATTCATAGTAATACGAGTGCACCCTCTTTGTGTATATAAAGTCTTTGTGTACATTGATATTTTTAGGTTATTCCTCCTAACTCAGGCTATACATCTACTGCCTGTATAATGTATCTGCTATTTTTCACACTTCAGAATTAATGCAATTAAAGGACAAACAGACAAATATAACTTGAGCCTATAGTGTAAATAAATACATAGCTACATTTTTTTTTAAATAGGTGAGTTGGTGAAGATTTTCATGTTACAGTTTTCATGACTTTACTATTATTCTAACATGTGAGAAATAGTTATGATAAAGAATGAGTCAAAGCAGCATAAATCATCATAGCAGTATTCTATATCACCCAGGCCTTATGTTATGTATTATTGTCATATATGTAAGGAACAGCACATTCTAGAGCCAAGTTTTATGGCGGGGCCCCTCTCTTACTGCAACAGTGGAGAAAGATTTGCAACACTTTGATTGGATCTTGGTGGACTAGCACAAACAAATGTCCAACACCTTCAGATAAGGATGCTAGGACAACTGAGAGACACATTAAAATAACATGACTCAGTGTTCATATGTGTGCACACTACAGAGTGTTAAAGTACCACTGCTTGTATTGAAGTTAATGAGATAATTAAGTGAGACTTTCAAGCATCAATGATGAACATCTGCTGTTAACAAACAAAATCAATGAAGAAAAGAGGAACAACAAGAACAGAAAAAAGCGAGAGAAAAGACTAGCAGAAACACAATAACTACAACTCGTCCTCTTGGAATTATAAGGTTCTATCTGACATTTTTGTCAAAATTGAGTTATTCACATATTCATATTCTGTGACAACTTATTTACATTATGTGATGTTTCTTTTTTTAAGTTGTGTACATTTTGGTACTTTTTTTTAAGAAACAAAAAGGTTCTATCTACAAAGTTGCACTCTAACTTGGCTCTATAACGGTTCTATCTGCGTGAGCAAATCAGCACTTCGAATGCACACACAAGGACCAATCAGGATCAGCATTCTTTGTCATGTTGCCACGATAGCAGAAGAGATCACATAAAAAGCTAAATCAGTGAAGAGAAGACTAAATAATTTCACACAATGCAATGTTTATTAGAAACCTCATGATCGACTATTTTATTTATGATCTTGTCAATGACGGCAGCCCAAATTCCAGGGAATTACAGTCTTTTTGTGTGTTTTGCTGTATCTGATTGCTGAGGAGTTATTTTCAGTTAGACACCACACTAGCCAGCAGCGCTATTAAGAGGATAGGTCTGGGTTTTGTAGTCTATTTGCTTTATTCCAGTCACGTCATTGTTATACAAGGGAAAGTTATGTATATATTAGGTTATGTTTTAACCTTGATCCATCCTGTGTACTTGTACTGAGCTGTATGTACTATGTAGCTATAAAGCTATACGCTATGGCACACTGGATTAAAGTTAAATTAAAGTATATTTAAATTTTACATTGTTGGTAAAAACGTCTCGGTTACGTATGTAACCCTTGTTCCCTGAAGGAGGGAACGGAGACGTACGTCAGTAGTGACAGACGAATTGGGATATCGCTAGAGAGCCCTATCAGCTTCGAGTGAACTACAACAGGCCAATGAAGTTGGCGTGCGATATTTGCATAATGCGCACCGCCCCCGCCAGGTGGTATAAATAGGGGAGCAGATGCCATCGCACTCTGTTTTTCGCTGAGGAGACAACCTAGTCCGCACTACAGCGAGGGTACAGCAACTGTGGCGACGGGACGTACGTCTCCGTTCCCTCCTTCAGGGAACGAGGGTTACATACGTAACCGAGACGTTCCCTTTCAGTCGGTCACGTTCGACGTATGTCAGTAGTGACCGACAAATTGGGATCCCAAATAAAGCGCCACAGTATGAACCCCTTCCAGTGCCCAGCGCAAGCTCTAGCCACCCAGCGCACCAGTGGGACGGGGAAGGGGCGAGCTGACGCCGAGAGAGTCTACTGCTGTTCCGATATACCCACTAAGTAAACTAGACTACACTGGGGAAGTGAACCCGTAGGGGACGCTGCGGAGACCACTACCCACCCGTAGGGGAGGAATTTACGTGGAGAGTACACATATGGACTGGCCGTGGGCAGTACACATATGGAGTCTCCACCTGGGTAAGGGGAGACTCAACTGACAGGTGACAGCAGAGCTGGCTCTGCTAGGGAAAGACACAGGCTCGCCGTAGGGAGTTGACCGTGGACAAATACACACATGGGACCACTCACGTGGAGGGGTCGCAACATGTGGAACCCAGCCAAACGTCAGCGTCGGAGCCGAAGGGGGAGGCGGAGGAACTCGACAGGGTTCACCAAGCGGGGAACTCGACTGGAGTAAAAAATATGCACGTATCTGGCCCAGGGGGCGGGAGTGGCATTGCAAGCCGACACTAGAACGGGCTCTTCGCGTCTACCGGCTGGTGGAAGCGAGTACACGGGAAGATACCGGTTCTACACGAAGGCTATAGAATCTAGCGAACGTGTTAGGTGTCGCCCAGCCCGCAGCTCTACAGATATCTGTCAGCGAGGTGCCGTGCGCCAGCGCCCAGGAAGAGGCCACTCCTCTGGTGGAGTGGGCTCTCAACCCGAGCGGGCAAGGCACGCCCTGGGATTCATATGCCAGGGCGATGGCGTCCACTATCCAGTGGGCCATCCTCTGCTTGGAGACAGCCTTTCCCTTCTGCTGGCCTCCATAACAGACAAAGAGCTGATCTGAGGTCCTAAAGCTTTGCGTTCTGTCCACGTCCACGTGCGTTCTTGTCCCAGTTGACCTGAAGACCCAACCGGCTGAGGTGAGCTAACACCATGTCCCTGTGTTCGCACAACTGCTCCCGCAAGCTGGCCAGGATGAGCCAGTCGTCGAGGTAGTTGAGGATGTGAACGCCCTGTTCCTTGAGCGGAACAATGGCCGCCTCCGCAACCTTCGTAAAGACACGGGGCGACAGGGCCAGCCCGAAGGGTAGGACTTTGTACTGACATGCCCATCCCTCGAACGCAAACCGTAGATGGAGTCTGTGAAGAGGCAGAATCGAGACATGAAAGTACGCATCCTTCAGGTCGATCTCTTCAAACCAATCCTGGGGACGGATGCATTCGAAAATGCGCTTCTGCGTAAACATCTTGAACGGCAGCCTGTGAAGGGACCGACTCAGGACACGCAGATCCAGGATTGGCCGTAGCCCACCGCCCTTCTTGGGTACAATGAAGTAGGGGCTGGAGAACCCTGACTTCATATCGGCTGGAGGAACCGGCTCGACTGCATCCTTCGCCAGGAGGACAGCAATCTCCGCCCGGAGAACAGGTGCATTGTCCAGGGACACACGAGTGTAATGGACACCCCTGAACACCGGGGGATGCCGGGCGAACTGAATCGCATAGCCGAGTCTGATGGTATGAATGAGCCAGCGAGACGGGCTGGAAAGCGCTAGCCAGGCTTCCAGACACCAAACCAGCGGGACCAAATGCACCACAGATGTACCAGGTGTGGGGCAGCGAGGTAGAGTGCTGGGACCCAACTCGGATGGCATAGCGGCCCGTAGTGGGGTCAGACTCTGCAAGGTGGCAGTGTGAATGGGAGACGGCACATGGGAGGCGGCCTCAACCAACACACTGGGACCTGCTGGCGAAGTGAGGGGGCTGAGAGTGGCGAGGTGGGGCCTCGCGCACTGCCAGCCGTGCCCTCTTGGGACCTGGAGGGTTAGAAAACAGTTCTGCTTCATGGGTACCGCTGGACTCCGGAGAGCCAGCGGCGGAACAAACCAAAATTCTCCACCCGGCCCTCCTCCGGGGAGGGAGCGATGCGGGCATCGTCTCCCGAAGAACTGTTTACCTCAGCTCCAGGTCACCCGTTTCTCCAGGACCGCTTCTCACTAGCCAAGTGGCTTGGCTGCAGGCTGAGCGGGCTGGATTTTAGGCCAGCTTGTGAGATGAGAGCATCGAGAAAGCATACTTACACGATGACACACCTCTGCAAGGCTAGCCAGGGGTGTTTCTGGACCACCATGGTGGACATTGTCTGGCGAGGGGCCTGCGCTATGACTTACATCATGCGTAGCTCAACCCTGACTCAGAACTACCCATATGCAATGAGTGCTTTGGCCTTCCACAGACTTGCCGGGGGCCAAGACCCATGCAGGGCAGAGGTGGTGTGCCCGTAGCACTGCCACCCCACCACAGAGACGCTCTCCAATGTAGCAGTCGACATCTGATCCTCTGCTGGAGCCCTGACTAAGATGCTAGGTCCACCATGAGAAGGACCAGCAATCCACCCAGAAGCTACCAGCCATGTGGGACAGTGAACGTGGTCATCTAACTGAACGACACACGGCGCTGAGCGCCGACGTGGCCATGTTGTTACCAAACATAAACCACGAACACAGTCACAACATGTTTGCGATGCATTAGAGGAGTGGGGGGCCCACGGAGATTGGCTCGGCGGGTATTGCCCCACTGTGATCCTCTGGTCACCCTGGCTTATTCACCAAAAGTAGTACTTTTCTGATTCAGAAAGAGAAACTAGATCGGGGAATAGGTGAGGGGACTCCACCTCATTTGAGGCACTCGAGTCTCGACCATGCATCTAGAGCGGCGAACAACGCGCTGGGTTGCCATGGCAACGCGTGCTGTCAGCCGGCAGCTCAACGGCACACGGCGCACTGAACGCTCAAGCCCTTACGAGAAAGGCAAGATGAACAACGCGCCGACGTGGGCATGCTCTTTGTTTTACAAGAGAATATGAACCACCCACAAACACAGTCTCAGCACACTAAGCAGACATGAGAGAAAGTGATTGTGGCCGTCAGTGAGGATAGGAAACGACCGCCTCCAGAAACGCACAGACAGAATGACGTCTTGAAAAAGACGCAGTGTCTGTCTGTGAAGCTCTTTTAGAAGCTCTTGTTCTTTGTGCCGAAGCACACAGGGAACAGCCGCGATGTGACTGCAGGTACACTTTTCACTCCCTGAGTCACAGACACAGAGGAACCGGCCCAAATCGCAACCCAAACGGGGCAAATAATGCTATGAAAACAGCAGTTGAGAGCTGTATAACAGCTCGAGAAGCTCACTCTGGGAAAGCTCGCGGCCTTGCTGTAAGGTGCTATAAAGCCAGCACTGTAGAACAAAAGCTCTTCAAAGGCTTGCGAAGTCACTCTCAGACTAATAGCAGGAACACACAGGTTGGCTCTGAAGCGAAAGACAGAGTGCGATGGCATCTGCTCCCCTATTTATACCACCTGGCGGGGGCGGTGCGCATTATGCAAATATCGCACGTCAACTTCATTGGCCTGTTGTAGTTCACTCGAAGCTGATAGGGCTCTCTAGTGATATCCCAATTCGTCGGTCACTACTGACGTACGTCGTTGTCTGTTTTCTTGCAGTTTTTTAGTCTTAAAATGCCTTAAAATTTTACAATATTAAGGCTTAAAGGTCAAATACTCAAAATTTAATTGATGGGGTCTTAATTACAACAATATACGTTAGCATGTTATTTCAGCCATACTGATGTCAAAAGAAAGCCATTGTACATGTCCCACTTTCTGTGGAATAAAGTCCTGCTCAGATGTATTACAGTAGCTGCTTTCTGTCTAAACAAGAGGAAAGTTAAACTTATGGTTATGGTTCCTGCAATAATGTGTTAAATTACCCATCATATTCCTACCTAAAATTTAACATCTGCACTGGACAAAATATTTAGCACTGCCTTTTATGCTTAACTTGAACAAGAAAAAATATATATTTATTTAAAATATGAAATAAATGTCATAAAAACCATTAAATTTAACTTTCTTATGCATGTCAACACATTGTTGCAGCACTAATTTTGTGTTTTAAAACAATTTATAAGTAAACTGTTTGTGTTTCTTGAAAAGTATTGCTTCACTTAACTTTTTGGCAGATAGAACCTTATAATTCCAAGTGAAAAGTGTTTTTTTTTTAGAATTAGAAGGTTCTATCTGTGTTTGACCCGTTCCAAAAATCCCCATTTACAAATTTGAGAGGATTTTGATATTGTACATTTAGAATAAATGTCCCTGTCATTTTCATGTTTGAAAGAAACTTGTTCCCCATATAATTTTTGCTATATGGAATGCAAAAACTTTGAAGATCAATATCTCAAAACTGCTCAGAACACAGATAGAACCTTATAATTCCAAGGGGACGAACTGACTTCCAGCCACAGCCTTAGATGAAATCAACTGAAGATAAAAGACAATAAATCACTCAAGATCTCAGCAGAGGAATATTAAACAACTCCAGAAACAGCATTACCAGCTTCATTTATTACTAACCAGTTTGACTTTATTTCTGTCATTTTTGTTTTATTGAAAATAATCGTTTCATTTGAAGTCATCATTATGGAGATCATTTTTACTTTAGTTGGGCCCTTGACCCTTGTTTTTTCTCTGGCTGCTGTAACTCTGTGTTTATGCAGCACATTTGTTATGGCATGGAAAGCCAAGAGGAACGGTCATAGGGTGATGTTGGCTTTTTATTGATTGATGATGACATAATCATCATGTAGTGGCCTGAATCACTGATCTTACTGATCTCTCAGAGTCTAATGCTCTGATTATATACAGTAGTTAATGACAGTAGGTAATGTGTTATTAATTTTGTAGTATTCATAAAAGTAGCCATGTGATCCTACAGCATGAAGTCCATCAATGTTTTGGTAATCAAATGATATGAAGGATTTTAAAAACATTTACTACACAGCATTACTTAGACACGCACAGACATCAAGAATCAGAGTATGAATCTCAACACTGGTGACAATCAACAAAATATTCAGATAAACAGATCAACTCTGAACATAAAACAAGCTACTAAAGTCACAATTAAAACAGCAAAAGTAAAAGCAAACAGTAAGAAGTAAAGAAAATTAGTCAGACAATTCACCTGCATAATTTATTAATTTTGCAATGCATGCTGGGAGCCATGGGTGAGTTTTGATTGGTGACACCCAGAATGCACCATGGCTTCCTGACCTTCCTGCACTGCCATGGCTTCCAGAGCTTCCTGCACAGCCATGGCTTCCTGAGTTGCCGGTGCCATCCATGAGGTGTCCCTATCACCTGACACAGCTCCAGGACACCCACCCTGGATGGAGTCCATTTTTTGCGCAAGGTCGCGCTTTCCGAGAGGGGGAAGTAATGTCACAGTCACCAGCTCAGTCACCTTCAGCGCTACACTTCCCATCATCCTCTCTGGCTCACACCTGTTCTCACTCTCAAATCACCTGCACCTGCAAGCCATTCCCCTATTCCGCACTCACTTTATCTGCAGCCACTTTCCTCACCTTAGTGTCTGGTCTTAACTTTGTTGTTACCAACCATACAACTTATCTTTAACCCTTACCTGCCCTTGAACCCATTGAGATTCCTGCCAGTCTACGTCCTTCATTGTCGTTGTCCTTCATGGTCCTTCATCTTCTCTCTGCTTATCAGCCTTCACAATCCCATCACCTGCAAAGACACAGAGACTGTTACCTTCCAGTTAAGTATGCTGTACCAGCCATTGATATTGATTTTTGAGAAAGTAGCCTACAGGAATATACTGTAAATTAAGACGCTCAAAGTTGACATTCAGAGGTTGTGTTCCTGTTACGGAAGTATACTCAAAACACAGAGATATCGATGAATGGATGTGTAATGATGGGTCGACAGAATGTGGATCCATTTGCAGCTAGTTTATTAAAAGTACTTACAGAGTAGACAGGGCAAAGGCAGAGGCATAAACAGTAACAGGCAATAGTCGAGGCAGGCGGCAGACAAACAGAATCAGGGTACAGGCAAGGATCAGGGCAGGCAGCAAAGCAATCACAGTCCAGGAAACAGGCAAAGATCAGGGTCGGCAGCAAAGGGTCGCAGGGAATAAACAGTCCAATCGATAACAGGTAAACAGTCCACAGAAAAACGCTCAGAAATGATCACCAAGGCAAATCAAGACTTCGCGATGTGTGAGTGTGTGTGTGTGTCTTAAATAGTGTGAGTGTGATGCGGTGCAGGTGTGTGTGCAATCAGTCCCAGGAATGAGGGCCCATGGGAAACGTAGTCCGAATGAGAACTGATCAGTATTCCGGTGATGGCTCCCTCTGGTGGTCCGGAGGAAGGGCCGAGGGAGCCACATTCGTGACAGAGCCCCCCCCCCCCCCCCCCCGAGCGGCTCCAGACGCGAGGAAGCAGACGCCGGGGTCTACCACGTGGTCGAGGGGCCGGTCTCTCCGGGTGCGTCCGATGAAATTCCTCTGTGAGTGAGGGGTCCAGGATATCATCCGCATTGACCCAGGATCGCTCCTCCGGGCCGTACCCCTCCCAGTCGACTAAGTATTGTAGTCTCCTACCCCGGCGCCTGGAATCGAGCAGCTCTCGTACTTGATAGGCTTCCTCGCCTTCAATCATCAAGGGTGGGGGGGAGCGGACCTCGGCTCCCTCTGGCTCCCCTCTCGGACCCCCGGCGGGTTTCAACAGCGAAACATGAAAAGTGGGAGAGACACGGTAATTAACAGGCAAATCTAAACGAAATGATACTGGAGTTATTTGTTTGATAATTTGAAAGGGCCCTACAAACCTGGGACTGAGTTTTCTGCATGGAAGCCTTAGCCGGAGGTCTCTAGTGGACAGCCAAACCCATTGTCCCACGGCGTACTGGGGATTGGGACGTCGGTGACGATTAGCCTGCATCTCCTGCCTTCTTACTGCGCGTTGTAAGTGCTGATGAGCTTGGTCCCAGGTTTCCTCGCTTCTTTGCATCCATTCAGTGACAGATGGTAGATTGGATGGTTCCCCAGACCAAGGAAATAATGGAGGCTGGAAGCCCAAGACGCATTGAAAGGGCGTGACACCAGTGGCAGGTTTTTGTAGGGAGTTTTGGGCATACTCCGCCCAGAGCAGATAACGACTCCAGTCCGTCTGGTTGCGTTGGCAGTAGGTGCGTAGAAAACGTGTTAATTCCTGGTTCATGCGCTCTGTTTGGCCATTGGACTCTGGATGGTACCCTGAAGTGAGGCTGACATTGATATTGAGGTTTTTGAAGAAGGAGGACCAGACTCGAGATGTGAACTGTGGGCCTCTGTCTGACACAATGTCCTCGGGTAGTCCATAGAATCGAAACACATAACTGCAGAGAAGCTCGGCCGTTTCGAATGCTGTGGGGAGCTTGGCCAGTGGTATGAGTCTGCAGGCTTTTGAGAAATGGTCGATGACGGTGAGAATGGTGGTGTGGCCCTGGGATTCTGGGAGATCAGTGACGAAATCAATGGCGATATGAGACCAGGGACATTGGGGAATGGGTAGCGGTTGCAACAAACCGGCTGGCGCTTGATGTGATGCTTTCAGAGTGAGCAGTTAGAGATGAAACGGGAGGTGTCGGATAGCATAGAGTCCCACCAGAACCGGTTTTGTAGCAGGTGGAAGGTGGCTGTGACACCTGGGTGACCTGAGCTTGGGAAGTCGTGCACATGATGAAGTAGCCTATTTCGGAGCTGTGCTGGGACGTAGGTGCGATCAGGTGGGCATGTTGGAGGAGGAGCGGTCTGTTCGTTAGCATGTGTGATCTCTGTGATAATGTCCCATTGAACTGGAGCAAGCAGTAAAGTGTCAGGGATTATATTCTCTGCGTTCTCTGTCCGTTCCACCTCCTCATGCTGCCGTGACAGCGCGTCTGCCTTGGTGTTCTTAGAGCCTGGTCTATAAGTTACCGAGAACTGGAAGCGTGTGAAGAACAAGGCCCATCTAGCTTGCCGTGGATTTAGACGCTTGGCGGAACGCAGGTATTCCAGGTTTTTAATGGTCTGTGAGAATGGTGAACGGATGTTTTGCTCCCTCCAGCCAGTGACGCCACTCCTCCAGTGCTGCCTTCATAGCCAGTAATTCCCGATTGCCCACATCGTAATTACGTTCAGCCGCCGACATTTTTCTAGAATAAAAGGCACACGGGTACATCTTCTCTGGGTTACCTTGGCGCTGAGAAAGGACGGCCCCTATGCCCGTGCTGGAGGCGTCCACTTCTACAATGAAAGGGAGTTCAGGGTCTGGGTGACGGAGAATGGGTGCTGAAGTGAAACGCTCCTTTAGCTCCTGGAAAGCCTGTACTGCTTCAGAGGACCAGGTGAGACGTGAGGACTGCCGCTTGGTCATGGACATTAACGGGGCTGCAACGCCGCTGAAGTTCCGTATGAATCGCCTGTAGAAGTTGGCAAACCCCAAGAACCGTTGCAATTCCTTCAGTGTGCGAGGTTGTGGCCAATCCAGTACCGCCCTCACCTTACTGTCATCCATGGCCACGCCCTCACGGCTGATAACGTAACCTAGAAAGGTTGTGGAGGTTTGGTGAAATTCGCATTTCTCAGCTTTTGCATATAGTCTGTGTTGTATCAGTCTTTGAAGTACTGCCCGTACGTGCTGAACATGTTCCTCAAAAGAGTTGGAATAGATGAGGATGTCATCTATGTAGACTATGACCCAGCGATTGAGCATGTCACGGAAGACGTCGTTAATGAAGGACTGGAAAACGGAGGGACTGTTGGACAGCCCGAACGGCATGACGAGGGTCTCGTAGTGACCAGTGGCTGTGGAAAAGGCTGTCTTCCATTCGTCCCCCTCTCTGATGCGGATTAAGTTGTATGCACAACGGAGGTCCAGCTTGGTGAAGTATGCGGCTTGTCTGAGTTGTTCAAGGGCTGGAGGAACCAAAGGCAAGGGGTACCGGAACTTGACAGTGATGTCATTTAATCCACGGTAATCAATACAGGGCCTTAACCCGCCGTCCTTTTTCTTCACGAAGAAGAACCCTGATGCTGCTGGTGATGTGGACGGGCGGATAAACCCTTTGGCTAGTTCCTCCTCAATGTAGGTTTTCATTGCTGCCGACTCGGGTTGTGACAGGGGGAAGATCCTGCCCTTGGGAGGCGTGGTACCAGGCAGCAGGTCGATGGCACAGTCACCGGGATGATGAGGAGGTAGCTCAGTGGATTTGTTTTTACTGAATGCCACAGCCAGATCAGCGTATACTTCGGGTATGTTAAGTTTTCCGGTGTCAGAATCGTGGAGTGAAGCAGTTTGAACTGGCAGAGGGGTGATTTGTTTCAAGCAACCTTTATGGCAGTTAGCGTCCCATTGCACAATCTGGCCATCTTTCCAGGAAACGTGAGGGTTATGGGTTCTGAGCCACGGTAGACCAAGGATCACTGAGTTGTTGGGTGAGTGAATAACATAGAAGCGGATTTGTTCATGGTGAAGAGCTCCTACTTGCAAAGCGAGCTCGGCGGTGATATGGACTACTCTGCCTCCACCGATGGGCTTCCCATCTAGCGCCTCCACTGTTAACAGGGAATTACAGTCTGTTAGAGGGATGTTATGATCTTTGATGAATGAATCTGACATGAAATTCCCGGCGGCTCCAGAATCCAGTAGGGCGTGAGTGGATAGATTTTTGCCATTAACGGTAATTTGAATTGGGATTTTGAAGCAGTTGGAAGAGTAGTTAAAGTGCTGTGGAGAACTCACCGCTTTGGGATTGGAAGACTGAGGTCGTACGGGGCAATTGATCTTGACATGGCCAGCCTGGCCGCAGTAGAGACACAGGTGTCGTTGTCGTCTCCTTTCTCTCTCTTTGGGAAGTAGTGGGGTATAGCCAAGTTGCATGGGTTCCAGAGCGGGACTGGCTGAGGAGGATTGCCGGACGGGGTGTCGGGTTCGTAGCAGGTTGTCAATGTGAATGGCAAGTTCAATGAAAGCGTTGAGCGAACTTCCCTCATCCCGGCATGCGAGTTCGGCCTGCAGTTCCAGTGTTAGGCCCCTTCGGAACAACAGCTTTAGAGTGTCCTCAACCCAGTTCGTTTGAGCGGCCAGAGTACGAAATATCAGCGCGTACTCGGCTGCTGTTTGTTTACCTTGGCTGAGAGAAAGTAACTGATCGCCAGCGCTTCTGCCTCCTTCGGGATGTTCAAAGACTTCTTTAAAGTTTCGCAAGAAAAGTGGAAAACACGGGGTTGTCATCCCTCCACACCGCGGTGGCCCAATCCAGTGCTTTGCCGGTGAGCAAGGAGCACACAAACGATATCCGACTGGATTCGGTGGGGTACAGAGACGGTTGCTGGTTGATGAACAGGGAACATTGGAGAAGGAACCCCTTACATCTGGCTGGAGTGCCGTCGAACTTTTCTGGGAGCGCTAGGCGAGGATTGACTGCAGGAGAGGCCGCGAAGCCTGGATTGGCGGGAGCAGCAGGCGGCGGCGTGGCGGTTTCGGCAGGACTGAATCGGAGGCCTTGAAGCGTCTTCACCAGCTCTTCAGTAAGGGAAGTTAAGCGGTTGAGTTGATGTTGATGCACCGCAAGCTGGTTGGCCTGGGCAGTTAATTCAGATGAAATCTGCATGAGGGCTGCTGGATCACTGTGTGGCGAAGTCTTCTGTAATGATGGGTCGACAGAATGTGGATCCATTTGCAGCTAGTTTATTAAAAGTACTTACAGAGTAGACAGGGCAAAGGCAGAGGCATAAACAGTAACAGGCAATAGTCGAGGCAGGCGGCAGACAAACAGAATCAGGGTACAGGCAAGGATCAGGGCAGGCAGCAAAGCAATCACAGTCCAGGAAACAGGCAAAGATCAGGGTCGGCAGCAAAGGGTCGCAGGGAATAAACAGTCCAATCGATAACAGGTAAACAGTCCACAGAAAAACGCTCAGAAATGATCACCAAGGCAAATCAAGACTTCGCGATGTGTGAGTGTGTGTGTGTGTCTTAAATAGTGTGAGTGTGATGCGGTGCAGGTGTGTGTGCAATCAGTCCCAGGAATGAGGGCCCATGGGAAACGTAGTCCGAATGAGAACTGATCAGTATTCCGGTGATGGCTCCCTCCGGTGGTCCGGAGGAAGGGCCGAGGGAGCCACATTCGTGACAGGATGTTTATAGACAACAATGGAGCTGAGTCAGAATATCAGGTCACTAAACAGAGCAATGATACTTTAGCAGAGATGATGTTGATGATGATAACAGTCTTGTCTTACAGGTTTAGGAGATTGTAGATGAGCAGATGGAAGATGGATGCACACATACACACGCTGATTTACTTTATTGTATCACAATTGTTCTTAATGAAACACTATTGCAAGAAGAAGTCATTTAACAAAAGTCAAGGGTCAAGTGCTCAACTAAAGTAAACACTTTTCAGAATCAGAATCAGGAAGACCTTTATTTATTAATTTGTCTTGGTGACAGAGCTTCACAATACAAACAGAATGACAGTGACAAGACACTGTTAATAAAAAATAGAATAAAAAAAATAAACTTTATAAAATGAAACAATATACAAATAGACAATATATGTATGTACAGATATGTTATACACAAATGCAGGGAAATGTAAATAAAATGTATAAATAGTGTTATTTATTGCACATGTTTATTACCCAGTGGGGGTATTAACTGTTCATGAGGTAGATGGCCTGAGGAAAACAAAAAAAAAAACTTTTCTTGTGTCTGGCTGTTCTGGTGTTCAGTGCTCTGTAGCGCTGACCAGACAGCAAAAAGTTCAAAGAGGAAGTGGCCTGGGTGTGAGGTATCCAAAGTGATTTTGACAGCCCTTTTACACATTCTGGATGAGTACAGTTCTTGAAGAGTGGGGAGGGGTGAACCAATGATTCTCCCAGCAGTCTGGACTATCCGGTGTAATCTTTTAAGATCTGATTTCGTAGCTGAAATCAGATCAGGGCAGCATTTCCCAAAAGCATTGTAAGCTTAAGTTGCTCTATTGCCACCAATGGAGCTATGATCAACTTAGGCTTACGGTGCCATTGGAAAACGCTGCCCTGATTCAGTGACTGCAGAGTAGAACTGTATCAGCAGCTCCTGTGGTAAGGTGAACTTCCTAAGCTGGTGAAGGAAGTACAGCCTCTGCTGGGCCTTTTTGACAATGGAGTCTATGTGGAAATCCCACTTCAGGTCCTGAGAGATGGTGGCCAGGAACCTGAATGATTCCACTATTGCCACACACAGTGCTGTTCATGATGGTGAGTTTGGGGAGGTCTCCTTAAGTCCACTTTCATCTCCACTGTTTTGAGCTTGTTCTGCTTCAGGTTGTTATAACTGCACCAGACAGACAGCTCTTTAACCTCCTGTCTGTAAGCAGACTCTTCACCATCCTGGATAAGGCCTCCGATAAGTGTGGTGTCGTCTGAGAACTTCAGGAGTTTGACAGAGGGTTCTTTTGCGGTGCAGTCGTTGGTGTACAGGGAGAAGAGTAGTGGGAAAGAACACATCTTTGGAGTGTTGGATGAGGATTTTACCAGTCTCACTAGCTGCTGTCTGTCTATCATGAAGTTGGTGATCCACTGACAGATGGAGGTGGGCATATGGAGCTGGGTAATTTGGACAAGAGGAGGTTTGGGATGATGCTGCTAAAGGCCAAACTGAAGTCCACAACTGTTTGTGCCTCACATAATCCTCACATAAGTCCCTGGTTTGTTGGATATAATGCAGTCCCATGTTGACTGCATCATCCACAGACCTGTTTGCTCGATAAGCATTCAAAACATTTAAGCTGGCTATTATTAAACCTCTTATTAAAAAACCACAACTTGATCCTAGGGAATTAGTCAATTACAGGCCGATCTCAAACCTTCATTTTCTGTCAAAAATACTAGAAAAGGCAGTATCATCAAAACTATGTTCCTTTTTAGAAAGAAATGGTATCTGTGAGGATTTCCAGTCAGGATTTAGACTGTACCATAGTACTGAGACTGCTCTCATTAGAGTTGCTAATGATTTGCTCTTATCATCAGATCGTGGTTGTATCTCTCTATTAGTGTTACTGGATCTTAGTGCTGCATTTGACACTATTGATCACAATGTTTTTTTAAATAGACTCGAAAATTATGTTGGCATTAGTGGAATTGCATTGTCATGGTTCAAATCATACTTATCTGACCGTTATCAGTTTGTAGTAGTAAACAAAGAGATGTCATATCGATCACAAGTTCAATATGGAGTACCGCAAGGCTCAGTACTAGGACCGTTGCTTTTCACTCTGTACATGCTACCCTTGGGAGATATCATAAGGAAGCATGGCGTTAGTTTTCACTGTTACGCTGATGATACTCAGCTCTATATTTCTTCGCGCCCTGACGAAACTTACCAATTCACAAAATTAACAGAATGCATAGCTGATATAAAAAATTGGATGACCAGTAAGAAAAAACAGATATTCTAATTTTTGGACCAAAAACTTCTTCACGTAATAACCTAGAATACTGTCTAACCCTTTTGCTGCTCTGTTAAGTCTTCGTCGTCAGTTAGGAACCTGGGTGTGCTCTTTGATACCAATCTTTTATTTGAAAACCATGTTTCTAGCATCTGTAAAACCGCATTCTTCCATCTTAAAAATATATCTAAACTACGACATATGCTCTCAATGACAAATGCAGAACAGTTAGTTCATGTGTTCATGACCTCAAGGCTAGATTACTGTAACACTCTACTGGGTGGTTGCCCTGCTTGCTTGATAAATTGCTTGAAAAACTACAGCTAAAGCACTAAATGGTTTAGCTCCCCAGTACCTGAGCGAGCTCTTTTAAGCGTGAGTTTAAAATATTCTAACTGACCCCCCAGAGTGTTTTTCAGTGTTTTAAGGTGACCATTATTTTAGAACGTTTGCCTTTATTGTTTCCATAGCGACGCGTCACGCACGTCACGTACGCTGAACACAGCCACAATAACACTGTATGACAGATAGATCGCTATTATTTTGTTTTTCATTTTTATTTAAAATATTCACAAACTTGTTTACCATGTCATTAACTATCAGATATTCCAATTCTCAAATATGTGAAAGTGAGTGTGTTTTGTCGTTTTAAAACCTTTATAAATGATCTTTATCTTGATCTATAACGCGAGATGGGCGCCGCCATCTTAGTTTGCCCCGCAGTTCGCAGAGTCCTGTCAGTCGGATTTACAGCAGGTGAATTCATCAGTTTCTCCCGAAATATATGCAAGTAAGTGGCTGGTGAACTGGAAGAATAATAGACTAAACTTTATAGTTACTTAGGCCCATTATGTGTGTCTGATATGAATAAATGTCGGCAAATTATATTTGAATGGATTGTTATTGCTGCTTCTACTGATGTCTGACATCAGTGTGTATTTTATAAACTCTAAATGTATTGTTTTACTGGTGCTTATGCGTATTTAAATGTCCGAAACCTTAAAAAAACATTATGTTGGCTGAAAACACTGCATAGTTGTGATATATGACAAGAGCTGAGCGTGTCCGTCTCGCAGCCAAAGCGCGAAAGCACAGTTTGAATCTGGCAGTTATGTGACTTCGCTGAACGTTCTAAATCCCATATGTGGGACCATACGCCCAGGGGCACAGAAATAAAAATCCCATATGTGGGACCGTACCGCTCAAAGGGTTAATGCATTATAGTCCTTCACGTCTTTTGCGATCTCAGAATTCAGGCCAGTTGATAATACCTAGAATATCAAAATCAACCACAGGCAGTAGATCCTTCTCCTATTTGGCACTGAAAAATCTGGAACAATCTTCCTAGAATCAGAGACACACATCAGTTTAAATCTAGACTAAAAACGCATCTCTTTAACCTGGCATACACATAACACGTTATCAATTTATGTTTTCAAATCCATTAAAGGATTGTTAGGCTGCATAAATTAGGTCAGCTGGAACCGGGAACACTTCCTATAACACCTGATGTACTCGTTAGAAGAATGGCATCTACGCTAATATTAGTCTCTCTGTTTATCCTGAGGTTTACTGTAGTCAGCTGGATCCGGGCTGTATCCAGGTGAGATCGAGGGCTTGGCTTGCTTAGTTGGGGATACTTGACATTTGATATTCATCAGTGTTTTGATCTGCCTGCATTGACACCATTGTATGCGAACTGAACTGAGCTGGATGATGACATCACTGTTTTCTCCAGTGCTGATATAGATAAATTAATTAAATGAATAACTATTGATTCTTACAACGGAATGAATCAATACTGAATTTACTTAAGATGGATAATGACACCATTTTCTTTAAGAGCTGCTGTGCAGCCAAAATTATATACCAGTTATCAATGTAAAGCTGCTTTGACACAATCTGCATTGTTAAAAGCGCTATATAAATAAAGGTGACCTGACTTGACTTGACTTTGGGATGGGGATGATGGTGGAGTGTTTGAAGCAGGAAGGAACTTTGCACAGCTACAGTGATCTGTTGAAGATTTGTGCAAAGATAGGGGCTAACTGGTTGGCACAGAATTTCAGATAGGCTGGTGTAACGCCATCTGGGTAGAGGGGGGTTGCCAGAGGTGTTAATGAATGTATGTGACCGGATCCGGGTGTGGGGTGTGAGACCGGGTTTTTCAAACCTGAAATAAAATTCATTCAAATCGTTGGCCAGTTGGTGATTCAACACAGTGCTGGGGGGTGGTGCCTTGTAGTTGGTGATGTCTTTCAGTCCTTTCCACACTCATGCAGGGCCATTGCCTGAAAACTGGTTTCTCAGCTTTTCAGAGTAGTTTCTCTAAGCCACTCTGATCTCCTTTGCCAGTATGTTTTTGGCCTGATTATACGACTCCCCCGTTTCTGTAGGCATCTTCTTTGGCCTGACAAAGTTGTCTGAGTTTTGCAGTGAACCACAGTTTGTTTTTCATTGTTGTAAGTGAAATGAGTCCTGTTAGGGATGCACATATCCTCAGGGAAATTGATATATGATGTTGCAGTCTCTGTGAGCTCATCCAGATTGGTGGCAGCAGCCTCAAAAATCCACAGTCCAATCAGTGCACTCGAAGCAGGCTTGTAAATCCAGCTTTGCTTCATTAGTTCATCTTTTTACAGTCCTTGTTACAGGTTTAGCTGATTTCAGTTTCTGCCTGTAGGTCTGTATAAGATGAACCAGACAGTGATCAGAGATCCCCAAAGCAGCCCATGGGACAAATTGATAAGCATCATTTATTGTGGTGTAACAGTGGACCAGAATGTTACTGTCTCTGGTAGGACATGTAATGTAAAATCTGTATTTTGGCAGCTCATGGGAGAGATTTGTTTTATTAAAGTCCCCGAAAATGATTATAACAGAGTCTGAGTGTTGCTGCTCTGTCTCTGTGATCTGATCAGCCAGCAGTTGCACTCTTGCAGAGGAATGCAACACTTATGAGAATGAACAAGGAAAACTCCTGCGGCGAGTAGAAAGGCTTACAGTTGATGAAGAGTGCTTCCAGATCGGGGCAGCGCATCTTCTTCAGTGTTGTTACATCTGTACACCACCTTCCGTTGATGTAGAAGCATGTCCCACTGCCATGCGATTTCCCTGTTGATTCTGCATCATGAATTGCTCTGAACAGCTGGAAGCCCGGCAGATATAGCATGCTGTCTGGAATGGCTTCATTCAGCCAGGTTTTCGTGAAACACAGAGCAGCAGAACTTTACTTTACTGGTAATTACTTTAGTTACTTAGTTACTTTATTTGTCATACATTCTGAAATCATCCTTTTCCTTTTTTTTTTTTTTTCTTACAAAATCAAACTAATGAAGGAAAAAAGCAACAGTTCTGAAAATTATTAAAAACTGAATAAATACAATAACAGGGTTTGAAAAGTCATCAGTTCCTTGATTTATTACTTCATAGAGCCACCTTTTGCTTTAATTACAGCCATTATTCTTTTTTGGATATGTCTGTACTAGCTTTGCACACCTAGATTGGGCAATATTTGCCCATTCTTCCTTGCAGAATTTATCAAGTTCAGTCAAATTCTGTAGTGAGTGGCAATGGACTCCTCTCTTCTAGTCCATCCACAGATTTTCCATCAGATTTAAGTCAGGGCTCTGACTTGGCCACTCAAAGACATTCAACTTCCTATCCTTAAGCCATTGTATTGTTCTTTTGCCGGTATGTTTAGGATCATTGTCGTGTTGGAAGGTTAATGACATGCCCATCTTTAGCTGTCTAGCAGAGGGACGGAGGTTTTCTTCCAGAATTTGGATGTACCTGGTAGCATCCATTTTCCCTTCAATCCTGACCAATCACCCAGTCCCCACTGAAGAGAAACACCCCCACAACATAATGAGGCCACCACCATGCTTCACAGTAGGTATGGTGTGCTGTGTTTGCTTTTCGCCAAACATAGTGCTTGGACTTCAGTCTAAAGCATTAATTTTGGTCTCATTAGACCATAGCACCTTTTGCCAGATGACATCAGAGTCTTTCAGATGTGTTTTTGCATAGCGCAAACAAGACTCTTTCTTGCCACCCTGCAATACAGGCCAGCATTGTGTAAAACTGTGAGATAGTTGAGCACAGAATGACCAGTCCTAGCCATAAATCCTTGTAAGTCCTTCAAAGTTGCCTTTGGCCCCTTGGTAGCTTCTCTGATCAATGTCATCCAGTTTGGACAGACAGCCTGATCTAGGAAATGTGTTAGTGGTGCCATACACTTTTTACTTCTTAATGATGCTCTGAACAGTACTCAGAGGAATAGCTAAAGCCTTTGAAAAGTTTTTGTAGCCTTCTCCTAACTTGTGCTTTTTTACAACTTTATCCTGGAGGCTTTTTGAAAGCACTTTCCCAACCATGGTGATTTCTTTGCAGTTCCATGCACTACTAACTGTGGAATATTCAAGAAATAGCTGGTTTTATTTTGAAGTAATCAAAACCACTACAATTGATGTCAGGTGGGGAAATTAGCCTGGTGTTTGATCTGGAAGTTGATTGGTTGGACCTGAGTAAATTTATAATGGTATACTCTAAGGGGCTGATCACTTTACCAACCCAGATATTTCACTAATTATTTTTTAATAATGTTTTAAAGTGTTATTTTCACTTTGATGATGATGGTTATACATCCAGCTAAAAAAGAAAGTTAGACTTTATTTTATTTTCCATGATGTAATGTGACAAAGTGTAAAGATTTTCACAGGGTATGATGACGTTCTAAGTAATTAAAACTTGAAGTCCGTGGAAATGGATAAAATTTTAGTTCACCTTACTTTCATAAAGTTAATCCAACTAAACAATATAAGTTCAAACAACATTAAATTTGTCAAGTTGAACATACTTAATATTATACATAAATACAACTTTACTAAGTCAGTGCAAAAAGTTAAGTTGAGTGAATTAACTTTTTTTACAGTTTTATCTCTAATTCATGTTTTCTTTCATTTATTTCAGCATACAGAGATTATTTCATCTTTCATGTTGTCTTTTTTGTTATATTTCTCTTTTTTTAAGATGAGTACTTTCCTCTCAATCTGTCAATCAAGTCTTTGTTTGGAGGGTTGGTTAAATCAAGACAACATTCTTTGTCTGTTTGAATTTGTTTTGAATTTGTTTGAATCAGATTGATTTTAATGCACCTAACTTATGACTGATGTCTCCTTTGTGTGCATGCAGGAAAGAAACAAAAGAAAGTTTCTTCATAGATTAAAGCAAATATTATCATAAAATCAGTGAGTCAAATCAGTTACAGCCTTACATGTGTTTTAATAACTTTACTGTAATTTTTATTTGAAGACATTGGGTCATCAACTTTTATACAGACATTACAGACCTCTAATTAGCCAGCTGCACATACGCGTATCTGCGGCTTTATGCAGAGCTACCTCGCAGCTTGAGCTATAACGCACCTTTTTTTACTCTTTTACTGATTGGCCTATACAGGTATATGATGAAATATAGCCTATTTATTATCTATGTTTAAAATCTGATTAAAATTTAAAATGGGTTAAGGTGTATGGGATGGGTCAACAGTGTAATTATAAATGTAATTAAAAAAAATTAATTACAGATGTAATTACATGCAGGTATTTTCTAAAATATAATTACAATGTAAAAACATGTATGCACACAATAACTCCATTGTATCAAATGATTAATTTAAATGTAAGTTTATAGTAGTTAAGGCTACTTAATATAAAGTGGGACCTGTTTTTTTTTTTTATACAAACATTAAAAAAACAGTTAGGTAATAGTTTTTATTATTATTATTCTACAAGTATCTGTATCTTCTGGCTGTGATTAAGGACAGCACAGTAGTTCAGTGGATATGTCACAGTCACCATCTGTCTCACCTTCCCCAGACTCCATTTCCCAGCATCCCTCTGGTTCCTCACCTGCACTCATCAATCACCTGCACCTGCAAGCTATCACCATTGTTAGCACTCATCAGCACACCACTGCTTAAGCCCCATGTTCACTCCACCACGTTGTCTGGTCTCGTCTATGGATGACACGACGTCTTACGTACCTGGACTCCTCCCCTGTTACTCCCCTGTTACTCCCCTATGACTCCCCTGTGACTCCCGTATCCTCTTCCATTTGTCTTCTGTCATCTGCTCTCCGTTCCCCGTGGATCCTTCTCCTGCAAAGACAATCATCTGTTAATTCTCTAGCTAAGTGACTGTTCTAAAGTGCTTGTTCATTGACTCTCCTGCATTCTCCGTTTGCCAGTGTCTGTGCCTCTGTTTAAATAAACACCTGTTGATCACTTACCTGTCTGCCTTCGTCTGTGTCCTGACAGGATAACACTATCACCTCATAGCTAAAAGATCCCTTGTTTGAGTCTCAGCTGAACCAGAAAGTCTTTCTCCTTGTGTTGGAGTGAATTTTCACCAGGTGATAGAGAGTGACAGAGCCAATTCAATGGATGGGGATTATTAGGAGGCCACGGTTGATACGGGCCAATGGAGGCAATGTTGCCAGGACACCAGGGTAACACCCCTACTCTTTTCAAGAAGTGCCATTGGATTTTTAATGACCACAGAGAATCAGGATCTCGGTTTAGCCTCTCACCCGAAGGACTTTTTTTTTCTTTTCTTTTTTTTTTACCTTTATTTATATAGTGCTTTTTACAATGCAGATTGTGTCAAAGCAGCTTTACAGTGATAACTGGTATATAATTTTGGCTGCACAGCAGCTCTTAAAGAAAATGGTGTCAATGCAGGCAGATGCAAAGCACTGTTGAATATCAAATGTCAAGTGTCCCCAACTAAGGCGACAGCGGCAAGGAACCCAAACAACAACAGGTGACATCAGGTGGCAAACAGGTGGCAAATAGGTGTTAAAATGGAGAAGAAAAAAAAACCTTGGGAGAAACCAGGCTTAGTCGGGGGGCCAGTTCTCCTCTGGCAAACAGTGCTTTGTTACGATTCAGGTAGCTATCATAAGTCCGATGGGATCGGCAGTTCCATCCAGTTGAGGATCATTTTCATCACGCCGGTATGGATGGTTTGTTGAGGAACTGTGCCACTGGCTGTCGTGTCGATGAGGCCTTCACAATAGATGATCTAGTTGACTCAATCTCTGCTGATACTTCAGGGCTGCGTTGTGGTCGTGTCAAGGCGCAGGTCCTCGATCTCACCTGGATATGGCCTGGATCCGGTTGACTACGGTAAACCTCGGGATAAACAGAAAGACTAATATTAGCGTAGATGCCATTCTTCTTCTGATGTAACGAGTACATCTGGTGTTATAGGAAGTGTTCCCGGTTCCGGCTGACCTAATTTATGCAGCCTAATATAAATTGATAATGTGTTATGTGTATGCCAGGTTAAAGAGATGCGTTTTTAGTCTAGATTTAAACTGACAGAGTGTGTCTGCTTCCCGAACAATGCTAGGAAGATTGTTCCAGAGTTTAGGTGCCAAACAGAAGAAGGATCTACCGCCTGTGGTTGATTTTGATATTTTAGGTATTATCAGCTGGCCTGAATTCTGAGATCGCAATAGACGTGAAGGACTATAATACATTAAGAGCTCGCTCAGGTACTGGGGAGCTAAACCATTTAGTGCTTTGTAAGTAATTAGCAAGATTTTAAAATCTATACGATGTTTAACAGGAAGCCAATGCAGTGTTGACAGAACTGGGTTAATATGGTCATACTTCCTAGTTCTAGTAAGAACTCTAGCTGCTGCATTTTGTACAAGCTGTAGTTTATTTATCAGCGAGCAGAACAATCACCCAGTAGAGCGTTACGGTAATCTAGCCTTGAGGTCATGAACGCATGAACTAACTCTTCTGCATTTTTCATTGAGAGCATATGTCATAGTTTAGATATATTTTTAAGATGGAAGAATGCGGTTTTACAGATGCTAGAAACATGGCCTTCAAATGAAAGATTGGTATCAAAGAGCACACCCAGGTTCCTAACTGACGACGAAGACTTAACAGAGCAGCCATCGAGTGTTAGACAGTATTCTAGGTTATTACGTGAAGAAGTTTTTGGTCCAAGAATTAGAATCTCTGTTTTTTTCTGAATTTAGTAGTAGGAAATTACTGGTCATCCAATTTTTTATATCAGCTATGCATTCCGTTAATTTTGTGAATTGGTAAGTGTCGTCAGGGCGCAAATAAATATAGAGCTGAGTATCATCAGCGTAACAGTGAAAACTAACGCCATGCTTCCTTATGATATCTCCCAAGGGTAGCATGTACAGAGTGAAAAGCAACAGTCCTAGTACTGAGCCTTGCGGTACTCCATATTGAACTTGTGATCGATATGACATCTCTTCGTTTACTACCACAAACTGATAGCGGTCAGATAAGTATGATTTGAACCATGACAGTGCAATTCCACTAATGCCAACATAATTTTCGAGTCTATTTAAAAGAATATTGTGATCAATAGTGTCAAATGCAGCACTAAGATCCATTAACACTAATAGAGAGATGCAACCTCGATCTGATGATAAGAGCAAATCATTAGTAACTCTAATGAGAGCAGTCTCAGTATTATGGTACGGTCTAAATCCCGACTGGAAATCCTCAGAGATACTATTTCTTTCTAAAAAGGAACATAGTTGTGATGATATTGCCTTTTCTAGTATTTTTGACAGAAAAGTGAGATTTGAGATCGGCCTGTAATTGACTAATTCTCTAGGATCAAGTTGTGTGTTTTTTATAAGAGGTTTAATAATAGCCAGCTTAAAAGTGTTTGGTACGTATCCTAATGATAAAGATGAATTAACGATATTAAGAAGAGGATCTATGATCTCTGGAAGCATCACTTTCAATAGCTTAGTCGGTATAGGGTCTAACATACATGTTGTTGATTTTGATGATTTAACAAGTTTAGACAATTCTTCCTCTCCTAAAGCAGTAAATGAATTGAATTTTTCCTCAGGGACACTACAATGTACTGTAGTAGACGGTTGCATGGTTATAATTTTCTCTCTAATATTGTCAATCTTGCAAGTAAAGAAGTTCATAAAGTCATTACTGCTGTGCTCTTTGGAAACATCAGAAGTTGAAGCTTTATTTCTTGTTAATTTAGCCACTGTATCAAATAAATACCTAGGGTTGTGCTTATTTTCTTCTAAAAGTTTTGAAAAATAGGCAGATCTAGCAGTTTTTAAGGCCTTTCTGTACTCAATCATTCTCTCTCTCCACGAAATGCGAAAAACTTCTAGTTTTGTTTTCTTCCAGCTGCGCTCCATTTTTCTGGCTGCTACCTTTAGGGCCCGAGTGTGCTCATTGTACCACACCGTTGGACTAATTTCCTTAATCTTTTTTAAGCGCAAAGGAGCAACTGAGTCTAATGTGCTGGAAAAGACAGAGGCAATAGTTTCTGTTGTAACATCGAGGTCTTCTAAGCTGTCTGGTATGCTAAGGTGATGAAACTGATCAGGAAGATTATTTATAAAGCGATCTTTAGTGGTAGAAGTGATGGTTCTACCAAATTTATGGCAGGGAGGCAGTTTAGCAGCCTTGACTAAATGTAGTATACACGAGACTAGATAATGATCTGAGATGTCGTCACTCTGCTGCAGAATTTCAACAGCATCAATATCGATCCCATGTGACAATATTAGATCTAAAGTATGAATACGACAATGAGTGGGTCCTGACACGTGTTGTCTAACTCCAATAGAATTTAGAATGTCTGTAAATGCCAATCCCAATGCGTCTTTTTTATTATCTGCATGGATATTAAAATCACCAACAACAAGGACTTTATCTGCAGCTAGTACTAACTCCGATAGAAAATCAGCAAATTCTTTGATAAAGTCTGTATGATGTCCTGGTGGCCTGTATACAGTAGCCAGCACAAATGTCAACTTACATAATGTTACATAAAGTACCATCACTTCGAAGGAATTATATTTGAAAGACTTTTGACTAATACTGTAAATATTACTATAAATTACAGCAACACCTCCCCCTTTGCCTTTCTGACGAGGATTGTGTCAATAATCATAACCTTGAGGGCTAGACTCATTTAAAGTAATGTAATCGTCTGGTTATAGCCAAGTTTCTGTCAAACACAGCACAGCTTTATCATTTGTTTATCATTCTTATCTCTATTTTTTATTTGTTGAGCATCAATTAAATTTTTACCATTAAATGGGTTTGGAAGTTTTTTGTTTTAACTAATTTGGGGTACAGACATAGTCTCTATGTGATAATATCTAGGTGTAAGAGTTTCTATGTGTTGGGAATTATCTGACTTCTGTAACCTGAGGCAGCTAGCAGAAGGTCGGTTTAGCCAGTTTGTCTGCTGCTTCCTGACCTGGGCCCCAGTTTATCATGTTTAAGCTCTTTTGACAGTACAGTGTCCCCATCACTATACTGAGGTGTTAGAACCCACACAGACCACAGGGTGAGCACCCCCTGCTGGCATCACTAACACCTCTTCCAGCAGCAACATGGTTTTCCCAGGTGTTCTAGGTACTGACCAGCCTCAACCCTTAGCTTCAATGGGCAACCAGCCTTTGGCTACAGGGTGATATGGCTGTGGCTCAAGTCTCTAGTCCAGATCTGCATTGTAAATGTTTTGTTACAATTCATTTATAATAATTGTACTAAAATTATTTTAATTATTTTAAATATAATTATTTTACATATTAACATCTGCAGTTACCACAATTCGCAACTATCATTGCATCATTATGTCTTAAACATGGATTTAATGCATTGGCACACACCCTGTGCAGACATGTCAGTGTTTTGTATTCATCGTCTTGATCTTGACTATCTTTTTTTACTCCCTGAGATGGAATCTTTGTTTAACCGGTAAGTCACTGCAGTGTGTGAATCTCTTTCTGACAGAAGACTTTTTTCAAGAAGACTTTAGGATTTGTAGGATTTAGGATTTTTCTACATCTAGAACCAATTGAAAGCACATGTATGCAAAATCACAATTTGCAATGGACACAGAATGCATGCATGTGATTTTTAGTGAATCTTAGTTCACATTCACAAAAGAAAGCACTTTCACTTTCTGATATGTCATGTGACAGCTATTGTAAAGGTCAGCGGAGAACATTCATTTGCTATTTTTGAATTCAGGAAATATTAAGATGACATCGGCAGATTTCCACACTCAGGTTTGTCTTTATTGCTGAATAACACCAATTTCATCAGCTTTTTTCTTTCTATTATTCAGAATCCAAATTACTTAATGGCAGGGAAAGAGTAGATTTATTGTGAAGGATAGATTAATGTGCAGGAAAAGGTTATAGCACAATAAACAATGCTGTTCAAATGACAGGTGTCTGGCATAACATGCCATATTACATGACAGACAACTAGCATTAACTGAATTAATAGAATAATACTGTTGAATCGGTACAATATGAGGAGACGGGTGTTGTCACCTAGATTTTAATAAATTACAGATCCTCATTGCAAAACAGTAAATTTGCAATAATAAGCCATTCAGGGGACAACTTAAAGAGAAATTGATTATAGTGTAGATAATGAAACTTTTATTAAGAGGTACTACTGCATGTGTTGAAAGGGCGACATTGTCAATTTGACACCTTTTCATTTAGTTCCTTTGTATTATTAAAAAAAAAAAATAATAATAATATATATATATATATATATATATATATAATGTCTGATGATGAAAATATTGAAGGCAAGTAAACATTTAGTAATGAATAATAAAAAAAACAACACTGCATAGACTTTTGTATGAATTATATAGCCTTTACATGGATTCTTATTAAAGTTACAGAAGTTCTTCATTCAAAAACAGTTAGTGATTTTCTCTTTGTCTTTTGTTGTTTGATTTAGATTAATGACGCAGCAGGATTATTAGGATGCACTAATGTGCATTGTGTGAAACGGAACACTCATGGGAAATAAGCAGTAAGAGAACTTATTTTTTTCGATACTGTCTGACAAATGGCTTTTTGTTGCACTTTCAATAACTTTGTTTTTGACACATTAACTTCTTTGATTAATATTTTTAAAACAAATAATTAATGAAATTAATGCAGCCTCTGTTTACCCCCACTTCCTGTGACTAGTGTTGGGGGGAAAGTGTTCTTAAAACTTTCTGCTCTATACAAACTGCCCATTATATTTCTGGATTTAAGTCTAAATCTAATGATAAGTGACTGGGTGTGTGGTCCACACAATGCAGTTATAAACATATGCAAAAATTAATATAAATGCTCCATAATTTTGAATCACTTTGAAGAAACATTTTCTGTTTTATGTGCTAAATAAAAAAGGAAAATCTTATTTAATTTAATGTACTCATGTTTTACTCCAAACATTTGTTGAGATGTATTCATTTAAAATCACAAATTCAGGGGCCGGATTCACAAACATTCTTAAGAATAAAATTCTTCTTAACTGACAATTTCTTCTTATTTTCTAACTGAAAAAAGAGGGTATTTTGTTTTTGCCAAAAACTTTTCTTAAGATTGTTCTTATCTTTTTTCCTTAAAGGGGTCCTTGATTATGATTTCACTTTTTTTTTTTTACTTTAGTTAGTGTGTAATGTTGCTGTTTGAACATAAACATCATAAGCATAAACAGCATACTTGCTCTTGCTGTTTGAGCATAAACAACATACTTGCCTTTGGCAAAATTTCAAGGGCAGGAACAGCAGACAGAGCAGGCATTATGTGCTTAATGGGGTGAGATGGAAAAGTTATACTGTGTGGTGTAACACATATGAGTCTAGTTTTAACTGTAACATTAGGTACAAGTTTGTTGTACAAGTTGTATTGTCAACTTTGTCTTTAAACTTTATGGAAACAGTGGTTTTGTGATTGTTTCTTATAGTTGCTTAAATGTTAATAAGGGCTACAAACATTAGTTTGTTTATGGTTTTAATGCTATCAACATGTTGTGTGGTGCAAGACTTGAGCTGTTTTACTGTTTGTTTCAGAGATATATTGACAGATCCAAATCAAGATGATGCAATGGACACTTCTGAAGAGACAGAACAAGAGAACAGCAAAGATGACATCAACCAAACTCTACACAATTCAAATCTAGATTTAAAAGAACTTACTGAATGCAATGTGTGTGTCTCTGACACATCAGATAGCAGCATGGGTAAGAAAACAACAATCTTTAATTTTTTGCAATGTTTTATAAGACTTGTCCTTACGTCGCAGTGTATTAATGTGTTTGATAACAGTTAACACAAACTTTGGTGTTTATTCTAGATTTCCTACTTCCCAATCTGTCCGTTGTGTTATTTGGAAACTCTTCATCAGTCCAGTTTGGACAGGAAAACGTTCTACTAGGAGAAAAACAGACGAATATGGAAAATACAGAAATATTCAAGATTGTTCCTTTTCAGAGGAAGATATCAGAACGTCACGTATCTGTGATCAACATGGCTGGCTTACATGAGACTGAAAATTTGGATAATCTCGTTGATCAAATAGTGAATGAAAATGAAATCCACGCTTTCATCTTTGTTGTGCGACTGAGCCAGTTAACAGATGCTGATAAGATGGGTCTAGAATGGCTTCAGAGAGTGTTTGGAGACAATGTTTTTCAGTTTGTGATCATTCTCTTTACCTATGAAAGAGAAGAAGAGTGTGACACAATAATAGATGATCTGAAGAACAACCCTGTTCTGGAGCAGCTGGTGGAGAAATGTGGAGGAAGATATCACACCTGCAACATGATGATGAACAACCAATCAGAGATGAGAGAGCTGATGGACAAGATTGAACGTCTGTTTAATGAGAATAAACAGCAGTGCTACACTGGAGACATGAACAACACAGTGTTACAAAGGCAAAAACAAAACAAAAATGGTAAGTAATCAGTTTGTTTTGCAATGTTTTTCCTGTTTTTGTTTTTTTTTGTGTTTCAATTTTTTTTACTCTTAACATTATAACTTCAGTATAATTTGGCGGTACAAAAGTGAGTTGTGAATCAAGCACTGGAATTACAATTTCACCAAATATTACTTACATTTTCTACTGGTTCTCTTGTTTAAATTAAAGGTAAATTCATAATCAAGAAAGAAAACATGGAACGCATCACTACAAGTGTGAGGAGACATGAACACAAGGTATGTGCTGGCTGAATTTTAACTGTGTAATAAATGCACAATGTCAAAATGAAACACTTTAAACATTTATGTTGAATAAAACCTGAATAAAGGGTGAGATTAGATTATTCAATATTTCTTTATAACATTTTATCTGTTTTAGAACAAACATTTGAGATGCAAAATTGATTGATGAATATACTGTATGTTTTACTGTATGGGAAGCAACTCAAGTAGGCCTACACATATCTAGTAAACAAAAGTAACATCTAGAAAAAAAAACACATTATTTTGCAAAAAATCCAATCAAATTAAAAAAACATTAATGTCCAATAAATAAATAAATAAATAATATATATTTTAGAAATTTGTAACAATTAAGTCTATGTTCAAACTTTTGGTTCCATTATTAATATGACACTCAAAACTCAAACCATGTCAAAAACAAACCATTCTTTAAGCCAGTGTTTCCCAATATTTTTCTCGCCACGGCACAGTTTTGATAAGTAAAAAATCCCACGGCACACCACTAAGCACTAAAATAACAAAATTGCAGAAACATGCATTGCTTAAAATGGCATATTAAAACTTTTTTTTTTATTATATTAAAAGTTGCACTCACATTTAAGGTGAAACTTGAGCTTAAGTCAGGTAGAAACACAATAAGGTCATATAAGTAGCTATACAGTGTGTTGGTGATGATGATAGAACAATAAATTTACATATCGCCACTGTTGGGCGGAAATCTCGTATATTTAAAATAAACAATGTAATTGGCTTTATATATGGTCAGACACTTTCATGTGTCATTATAATATTAACATTTTTAGAAAATGAAGATCAAATGGAGTTATGAGGTTTTTTTACCAATGAATGACAAAGATTAGTGTTTTGTACGTCATTAGAACGGCCGCACCTGAGGCAGTAAGTGCATCTCTTTATGTTTTTATCAACTTATAAAGTTTATTTTAGTTATATGGGTGCTCAGTTTTTCTTGTTGTTGAATATATTTGGCCAAAAATTATTCGCTAAGCACAGGACATTTCACACAGTATATTGGCTACAACGACAGCAAATACCACACTAAAACTCTTCTCCACTTTTCAAATACAAAAAAAAAATTAAAGCTGCAAGAAGCATTTACCGGGGTTCAAGCATTTAAGGCTTTTAAGCACATAAAAAGGTATTATATTTTATTTAGCAAACATGTAAACACTTAGATCATAGAAGACCATTTACAGCAAATAGAGGCAATTTAGTAAGGAAAAATATGTTTTTTAAAGGTTTCTTGACAGTTATAGCGCCACCTATTGCCCGATCTGCACCACTTTTTTTGGGTGTCCTCAGAGTGTGCCCATACATATGTGTGTTAATTTTGGTCATATCTCATTTCGTTTTGAAGTTATAGATACTTATATATATGAGAGCATAAAATATGACCCAATAATGTCTTTGATTGGATTTTTTTGCCACTTCCTATCAAAATTTTGACATTTGGGTTTTCACATTTAATGAATCAACTTAGGTTCCGTGTTCCCTACGCTGGTTTCGTCTCGATCGGACGGATCGGTTTCGAAGATATCCGCAAAAGTTTTTTAAGTGCTAAATGACAACGTAGCACAAACCATAAGACGAAACCTACCAAGTTTGGTATCGTTGGACTGGGCAAGGATTCAAGAGTCTAAAGACATGACTCCCATGAAAATAAGTCGACCACATCCAAAGTTATATATATTTTCATCTAAAACCATTAAAAACATATGTTTTTTTAAAGTTTTTTAACAGTTATAGCACCACCAATGGTCCGATCGCCATAAAAGTTAGCATGCTTATTTAGAGTCATATGCTGCATGTGCTCCCTTAATTCCGTGAAGTTCTGAGTTTTCTTTTAGGATTTATAGGCTTTTGGGTATATTTAGCCACGCCCATTCTCTAAATGACCCTGTTATAGCGACCCAAAGGGTACAGTTCAACCTTTTTTTGATAATTATTGATCTAGAGTGTCCAGAGAATTGTCCTGCACTGGTTTCGGTCCGATCGGGCAAAAAACCTAGGACTAGTTTGCAAAAGTAGGTTTTTCAGCTATTTGTGAATAATTAATGAACGATTTGATTGACAGCATTGGTTCTTGAGGCAAAGTTGTTCAGTATGAGGAGATATATCAAATGATATGCATATTGTGTGAATTTATGAAACACCACGTGATTACTGAGGCGTAAAACTCGTTAGCGCCAACTAGTGGCCGATTTCTTTCAAAATTCTTACAGACCTCTAGGACCGTGAGTCGAACATGCCCGTTACATGCCCGAACATGTCCGTTAACCTTGTCTAATAGGTGCTCGAACTTCATGGGCTGATGGCGGCCATGTTTTGAGATACGCCATAGACTGTCATGCCCCCTTGGACCAAGACACTGCACGCCAAATTTCAGGTCGATCGGACTAACGGTTGCGTAGTTACAGCTGTTTTCATGTTTTTTTCAAGTTATAGCGCCACCTAGTGTCCAATCGACGCAATTTTTTTTATCATGACCAAAGATTGAGCCCGTACACACGTGAACCAAGTTTGGTGCAAATATCTCATTTCTTTCTTGAGTTATAGCCATTTTAGTAGAAGTGGCTTCACCCACATCGTACCTTTTTGGCCCCCTTTGGCGAATGTGAACCAAAATGTCGACTTTTTTTTAATAATTATTGATATTCAGACTCCAGAGAACATCTCTGCACTGGTTTGGTTCCGATCAGGTCAAAAACCTAGGACAAGTTCGCAAAAGTAGGTTTTTCAAAAAACCCAAAATACCCGAAAATTTTGCCAAGGTGACGAGCGAATCCGAGACATGCATCTTGTCCGCCTTGAGCCAAGGATTTGACCCAACGATATAAGACACTTGAGCCTGGGCCTAACGGTTCAGGAGTTATGAGCCATTTCGTACTTTTGACCGCAGTAGCGCCCCCGTCAGGCCGATCGGGGCGAGCCTTGGTGACGTTGTAGGCGGTATGAGTACTACCAGCCCTCAAAGTTTCAAGTCTCTACGACTTAAAACAAAAAGGTTTTGTCTGCCCGATCACTTTTAGGAGAGAATGCTGATGCTTGGAAAATTTAACAATTACAATAGGGTTTCAGCGCTACGCGCTTGAACCCCTAAAAAAAAAAAAAAAAGCCTTTATAGACAGAGTGTTTCTTGAGTATAGAAAATGCTGTACTTATTCAAACATCAGTTCTTTATTTACCTTTGCATCGCAAACAAGCAGAGAATGTCCAAACTGTGTGCGGCACTTCATTCATGATAGAGGGGGTGGAGTTAGTGGATGTGTTTTAGTGTGCGCCGGCACAGGGGTTGGGAAACACTGCTTTAAGCTCTTCTACAGGAGATCAAGCTTACAGAGTTTAGAGGCAAACAAAATCATTTTTTAATCAGCATGGGAATTTGTGGTGAACTCTTGTAAACAAACTTCATCAGTGTGACTTCACGAGCGCATGACTCTCATCTGATGGGGTTTCAATGCTCACAGCATCGGACAGGTAAGCCCTGCTGGCAGTCAAAAGGGGAAAGCATGACCGTTTCGACTGGGAGGGCTACCGCAGCATCCGACAGGAGTTTAATATTCATAGCATCAGACGGGTAAGTCCCGCCGGCAATCATGCGGGAAAAAGCCTGGTCGTTTGACCGGGAGGGCTCTCACAGCATCTGACGGGAACTAACAAGCTCACGGCATCAGATAGCTCGGCCCCGCCGGCTGTTGAATGGGATGCGCACTTGAATAGGGGTTTTGTGGAATTGGATCTGGACTGCGATTGACTGGGAGGGCTCTAACAGCATCCAACAGGAGCTTAGGGTGTTCACAGCATTGGATGGGTAAGCCCTGCCTGCAGTCGTACGGGGGCAGCCACTGCATTCGGTCGGGAGGGCTTGACCAGCATCTGAAGGGGCAGGGCAAACTGTAACAAATTGACTCCATCACTGTCTCCAAATGGGGAACCTACACTGCAATTCAAAGAGGGGTGCCCGGTGGTGAAAAGGGACAAGCTCTCACTGCATCCGAACAGATGGGCTCGAACTGCGCTTTGCGGGTGCATTTGAGGAAGCCCGTGAACGGGAAGTCCCGGCAGCATTCGAATGGGGGAGCCCGCGATTGCTGTTGTTATTATTGGAGTTTGGTGTGCTGAGTACGGTGGAGTTTAAAGAGGGCCGATACGGTGAATTTGAAGTTTCTTAAAACATGGACTGGTTAGCTGATGAGGGCTTGATGGGCTTTTTTGACATGGAACCAATTAGACATTTTATAGCTTTTGAACGTGTCTGATGACCATCGACCGAGAGTTTGTATCTGTTGCTGGGAGAGGCCTTTTTAGGCTGTGGTTGCTGCCCCTATGCGGAATGAGTGACTGGAATACTTTTCTGCTGGGACACCTGTTTGAACAAGAATTGATTTGAGATGTTTTTGGAACCAAAAACATGTAACAAGGTGACTTAGCCTGGGAGTTTTTGAAATGAAGGTAAGATAGACTGGAATGGTACGGCTGGATAGGTGATGGGAGGTTGAAGATGTAAATGAATTGAACTTTTTCAGCTTGGTCTGTCTTTGTTTGATAAAAAAGGAGATGGTTTCACTGTCGAGCGCTGATAAATCTGCGATGCTAGGGTGGAATTTAGGGTTGAAGTTGGAAGCAATGGCAAGTTCTGAGCATCTGAGAAAGCTGAAAAAGGCTAAAATAAACACACTGTCAAGAAGACAGGCATTACTGAAGGAATGGTATCCTAATTGGAGAGTGAAGATACAGTTGGTGAGTCTCTCAAGTGTTATGGGATGGGATTGTTGGATACCTTTGATCAGGAGGGAGGTTTGTGAATTATTTATTTTAGGGTAGGAAGTACTGTAGATCAGCTCATGGAAAAATTGGATACCGCTTAGGTTACCTTTGACGGACCCAATTTGGAGGCATTTAATGCTGTTGAGATAAAACTATACGGTTATACGAGAGATGGAATGCTTTAAAACACCTCTATGCTGTTAGGTAAGATTGAAGGGTTCTGGGGGAAATGGCTTAGAGGATGGAGTCGAGCGATGCGTCAAGGAGGGGTTTTAAACGGGTGGGTTATGGGAATATTAGCTCTAAATAGTGAGGAACTGGAGTTGGGGATGGGTCCACCGCTGGAGCTAGCAGCCTTAATTACTGAAACAGAAAACGAGAGAGAATCAGCAATATGATTTTTGGAACTTGTGTGTTTCGCGGTTATGATAAACTTATCACTCTCTGAGATCCAGATGAGACGTCTTAAGAGTGGCATCAGAGAGGGGAAGTGAGAACAGCCTTTATTAATGCACTTAATGATTGCTTCGTTGTTGCAATGACCTGAAATCCTGCTCGCGGTCCATTATTTCCCCCAAAGGAAGGCTGCTACGACAAGAGGGTGAAGATCAGTGCTGAAGACTGTGGTGTGTCTGAAAGCTGGTGGGGGGCACGGAGATGCGAACCAGTGACCTTGATAGTATCCCCCAAAACCGACAGAGGGGGCTGCGTCTGTGAACGGCTGGGAGGGAAACAAGGTTGTTGTGGAAAAAGGACAGGCCGTTCTAGGAAGGTTATGTCAAGTTTAGCAAGCCAAGCGCCGTGACCCACATTTTTTATCATAAAAAAAAAAAATCACTTGATCTATGTTGTGGTAGTGAAGAGAATACTGATCTAGAGAAATGAGGCTGTTTATGGTCGGGAACAGGGAATTACACAGGGCTGACCGATCGATTATCAGGTGTTTTTATTTTTTTTAACCAAGAATTTCCTAGTAGCCACTCAAATAGGGGTGATATGGCTGATCATGAAGACTGATTCAACTTCTTTTTTAATTAGACTGTCTAATTCAGGGATGGGCAACTGGCAGCCCACAGTGTCTTTAAATAAGGCCCGCTGGACCACTCGGATGATCAATTTTAAAACATTTGAAAAGTAAGAAATGGAAAGGTTGCGTTCAGATTATGATGTTAATACTAAATCAAACCAGGAGAGGTCACTATTTCCAGCCGATCCAATGTGCACGCTGATGTGAAAGTTTACTAAAATTAGCAAAAATAAATGAAAAATTGCAAATATAAAATAATGTTTTCCAGTTGAGATGTTAAACAGATTATCTTTTTACCAAGTTCAAGGAGTCACCCATATGTTTGGTTTGTTTGGAAACTAAATCTGTAATGAAAGATTTTAATGTAAATTGCATTACAACACTGCAGTGCTTATAAAATCCACTTTTCCACTGTCAGGCCTAATGGAATGGTAAGAGACGGTTCCAGTTGTATTTCCACTTGAGCCTGGTTTGGCACGACACAATTAAAAACCGCTCTCGGCCTGGAATTAGTCAACCGCGCTAAACCGTGCTGCTAGAATGCGAGTAGTGATGTCGCCACTCAGGATCGGTTACTTGTCTGTTGCCTGGCTACTAGTTTCTCCGTAGCTTGCTAAATATACTATTTGGGCAATGTGAACTCAAATTAATCATACAATTAAAAGAAATAACTGATCATCCTCCATAACACGGTCACTATTTACATCGCATATCGTGTATAAACTTATGTTACCAAGGTAATGACTGACTCATTTGTATTACATCCTAAGAGCTCCATTATAAGCCCCACAGTGGGAAACAAAACCATACATACTGGCCGGCTCGACTTTGTTACTTCGACTAACGAGAAGTATGAAAGATACACCTGCGACGCCAGAGTTGCACTTGTCTTTTAAAGTTAAAATGCATAGTCAACAAAACCTTTTTGCCAGATATATGAAAGAAATGTATGCACTTAATCATGTTCTTATAAATTTTTAAAGAATAGTATTTTCATTCATGGTAATATCATGTGGAAATATTTTTTTGAATAAGCACCTTTTAACTGCTCTCTGAGGTTGAGTTGAGAATATTCTCTAGGCTTGTGTTCAAAAATAGGACATTGTACATTTGTTTGTTGCAAATTTACAGACAATGCAATTGAGATGTTTACATTTGCTTGTTGGGGTAATATTGCTTGTCAACTGTAAACAGTTTCCCATTTGTATTAGCATAATTGCAAAGTTTTATGGTTAATAAAATCTTTAAAAGCAAATTACATTAATTATACATTGATATCCCTTAATAAAAAGTAAATTGAGTAAGACGGTGTAAAAGGTGTGAGTGTGGATTAGTAATCTGGCCTCTTGGTATGAAGGAGAAAAAATGTTGGCTCTTAATTACAAATTGCCTATTACATTTACATTTAGTAGACGATTTTTTCCAAAGCGACTTACAAATGAGAACAGTAGAAGCAATGAAATCAACATGAGCGCAACAGTATGCAAGTGCCGTGTCAAGTCCCAGTGGAGTATGGTTCCTGAGATGCCCTTTGTCATGAAAGTTGACAGGGGAATCTGGTGGTTAACTGTGTCAAAAGCAGCAGACAGATCCAACAAGATGATTACTGATGATTTTGAAGTTGCTCGTGCTCAATCTAACGGTTCAGTAACTGAGAGCAGAGCAGTCTCAGTTGAGTGGCCACTCTTGAATCCAGACTGGTTGTTGTCAAGGAGGTTGTTCTGTGTGAGATAAGTAGACAATTGGTTGAACACAGCTCTCTCAAGTGTCTCTGCAATGAATGGAAGAAGGGATATCAGAAGAAGGGTTTCTTAAGCAGTGGGGTAATCCTAGCCTGCTTAAATGCTGTGGGAAATGTACCAGTGTGAAGAGAAGTATTAATAATGTGAGTGAGTGCAGGTACAATTGAGGAGGAGATGGCCTGTTCAGAAACTTCTGCCTCTAAAAGAGAAGAGAAGGAGGGGAAAATGTGTGTTTTCCATTAAGATGTGATTGTCAGTATGTGGTGTGGAGAATTGGCTGCTGATGGTTGTTGTTTTTAAGATCAGTAGGATCTTTAGATTTGCGCCACCTTCTCTCTGCAGCCCTGAGTCTAGACCAATGCTCATGGAGAACATCGGTAAGCCAGGGGGCAAAGGGTGTGGCGCAGGCTGGTCTAGATGAAAGGGGGCAGAATTCATCTAAGCAAGATGTTAGAGTGGAGCAAAGAGTGTCAGTAGCAGTGGTTACAACGTGTAGCATGCGATTTACGAGTGTTAGTAATAGTAGGAATTTGGAAGCACATAGCTAAAACAGGTCACAAAAACAAACAATAACAACCTGTATAAAAGAGGAAGAAAAGAGAAGGAAAACAAAAAGAGCAATACTCAAGGTAGAGTCGCAGGTCTTTACACTCTTCAGTATTCACACGATGAGGGCTTCACACAAAGGGCTGCCGTGTCCACTGCAGCAGTATATTACACAGTTTTATACCCACTTGATACAACGTTATTTATTTTAGCTGGCCATGCCTTATTAACTGAGACCAAAACAAGATCAGATATGAAATGGTAAACAACGAATGAGATATGAACACAGTAAACAACGTATCCTTAGCAACGAGAACAGCGTGAAAATCAAGTGAGAAAGACACAAAACACTTACAGTATGTTGATCCTCCTGTTGCTTGACTGCTTCTCTCTAATAAATGCTAAATTACAACTGTTTAAGTACTATTTGCTGTATGTTGATGTTGATCCTCCTGTTGATCCTTCTGATGCTTTACTGCTTCTCTCCATTAATTAAGCTGTTTCTTTTACAGGGAATGGAAATGAATGAAAAAACAAATCTATTCGACAAACTACATCTTAAAGGCATGCATCATAAACTGAGACCTGCAGATTATCTTCAATTAACTGCATATTCATTACAGTCCCATGAGTCTTGTGCTAAAGAGGAGCTGATTCAGACTTTCCTACAAAAACTACTGATGATGGACTACAGAGCAAGATACATTAATTTTGAGGAAAATAATGAACAGCATCACATACAGAAAAAAGACAATGATTCATATGAAGATGAGTTTGATATTTTTGATGAAATGTCTTTGTTTAATGTTGGAAAAAGTAAATCTGAGCGAATTCACCCGATGGATGTTCAGATGGCTGTGTTTCATTGTGCTGATGGTTTTCTGAAGCAGCTGATGGTGACTAAACTGTCCCAGTGTCAGTACGCTCTGCCTCTGCTTGTTCCTGATCCATTCACACAACAGATTGAGTTTCCTCTCTGGACATTCAGACAAATCAACAAGAGCTGGAAGATCAGAAACACCAAAAATAAAATAATCAGTCGAATCCAGCCGATCTACATGGCAGAAACTCCAATGGTGTCTTTCTTCAGGTTTGGCTCTGTGTCTTCATCCAAGTCTCAGCTGATGAACAGTCTGATCAATGAGAAACACAACACGTTCTTCCACAGGAACTGCCCAGGCAGCAGCAGAACCAGAGTCCTGATGGATGGAGTGGTGGAGATCGCCTGGTTCTGCCCCTCTGGGAAAAACACAGATAAATTCACTGACTGTATTGCATTCTGTAATCTACATGGTGATGCAGGAGACCATGAGAAACAGTTGCAGATCCTCACTGAAATGAGCTCAGTCAATGTTGTTCTTCTACAACAACTGGATAGGAATGACAGAAGTGCAGAAAAGATTCAAATCCTGTCCAAGAACAGAAAGCCACTCGTTTGTCTTTTTACTGAGGATGTTTCAACTCTCAATGAAACAAGGAAACGAAAATACAAGATTGGTCTGAAGGACAGAAATCAGTCAGATGTATCTCAAGAACTCAGAAGAGCTATAAATGACTGTCTCTTAGAATCATCTTTCACTTTCAGACTTGAAGATGTGTCCAAACACTCAGACATCAGAGTAGATGAGGAAGATGATGAAGACTGCAGGAGAGGAAGAGAAGCAGCACAGCAGATGATGAGTTTACTGGAGAAGAAAGATCTGACAGAAATTAAAGAATCAGTGCTGCCTCATCAGGGGAAACTGTGGCATCAGTGGTGTCAGAAGAACAAAGAACTACATCGACCTCGAGCAGATGAGACAGAAATGGACATCACAAGAAAACACTCAGAGATGAAAAAAATCCGTCAACAGCAGCATGAATCTGACATAAATGCTTTTATACAGTTGTTTTTTAAACAAATTCACTTTCATACTGAGAATAAAATATATTTTCTGAAATGGCTTGAAATCTTCCTAAATGAATGCACCGCAAACAATATTTCTGTTCTTCCTCACAATAACGAAAAATCTGAACAACTCAAGGCTGAACAAACAGAAACAGAGAGAATATCTAAAGTTGAACTTAAAAATTCAAACTTTGGTCTGGAGCACATTATGAGGGAGATCGGTCAGATTTATGAATCATGTTCATCTGTGAAGAAGAACAAGAAAGACCTGCAGTTTGACTTCTCTTCTCTCCCGAGTCTTGCAGCAGAGATGATGATCTCTGGATTTCCACTGGAGCTGATGGATGGAGATGCTGCTCATGTTCCTGTGATCTGGATCTCTGCTGTTCTAGATGAACTCATCCAGAAACTGGGAGACCAGAGAGTCTTTGTGCTGTCAGTTTTAGGGATTCAGAGCTCTGGGAAATCCACCATGCTGAATGCCATGTTTGGACTCCAGTTTGCCGTCAGTGCTGGCAGGTGCACCAGAGGAGCTTTCATGCAGCTGGTCAAAGTGTCAGACGAGATGAAAACACAGATGAACTTTGACTATATTCTAGTTGTTGATACTGAGGGTCTTCGTGCTCTAGAACTGGCTGGAAGATCAACAAAAGTTCATGACAATGAATTGGCCACATTTGTTGTTGGTCTTGGAAATATGACATTGATCAACATCTTTGGAGAAAACCCATCTGAGATGCAGGAGATTCTTCAGATTGTTGTTCAGGCCTTCCTGAGGATGAAGAAGGTCAGACTAAATCCCAGCTGTGTGTTTGTGCATCAGAACGTTTCAGACGTCACAGCTGGAGAGAAAAATGAGGAGGGAAGGAGACGACTGCAGGAGAAACTGGATAAGATGACAAAACTTGCTGCTAAAGATGAAGTCTATGATGCAGGATGTTTCAGTGATGTCATTAAATTTGATGTTCAGAATGATGTGAAGTATTTTGCTCATCTCTGGGAGGGAAACCCACCGATGGCACCACCAAACCCAAACTACTGTGAGAATATTCAAGAGATAAAAATAACTATTAATACTCATGCCTCAAAATCACATGGAATAATGCTGAAAAACTTAAAAGATCGAATTAAAGATCTCTGGGAAGCTTTACTGAATGAACGATTCGTCTTCAGCTTCAGAAATTCTCTGGAGATTTCAGTCTACAGGAAACTGGAGACAAAATACAGCAAATGGTCCTGGAGTCTTCGCAGTGCCATGATGGAAACTGAGAACAAACTACACAACAAAATAGAAAATGAAGCAATTCATGAGGTTGAGGAAACTGATCTTCAAAGAGAACTGAAGAAGACAAGTGAAGAAGTGGAAAAATCAATGTCAGAATACTTTGAGAAAGACACAGATGCAGATATACTGATTCAGTGGAAAACATCATTTGAAATCAAAATCAAAGAGATTCAGGAAAACATTGTGAGAGAAACAAAGAGAAAATTAAATGACATTCTTCATCAACGAGACCTGAAGAAAAAGATTGATGCTCAGAGGACACATCATGAAAACACTCTCTTTGAAAAGAGCAAAGAACTTGCCTTAAAACTCAAAGATAAAACAAATGATGAAAAGACACTGAAGAAAGAGTTTGATTTGTTCTGGAAACAATGTGTGAAGAAGATCCTCACAGACACTCCTCCAATCAAAGACATTGACATAATGAGAGATGTGAAATTCCTCCTCAGTGATGTCTATGCAAGTGTTTCTGTAGACCACTGGAGCGAGAGCAGGGATATTTTTTCTGTGTCAAGTTACTCTCAATATGTTCTTTTCAGGAAGGAGTTCAAAGAGTCTGAAATCAACTCTGGATCTGGATACACTCAAACATTGTCTCCAGAAGATAAAATAAGAACTTTTATCACAGATGTTGTTCAGCAGACAGACAAAATGATTCAGTCATTTAACATTTCAAAGATGGGCTACAACATTATCTACATCCAACAACTCATAGATTACATCAAAACAAGAGTAACAGAACATCAGAAAGGATCCATGAAATATGAGTTCAAGAATGAATTCTTCATGTATTTAGTTCTTTCCATCTGTAACAGGGCAAAGGAGATGATTACTGACCAACACAAAAAGTTCAGGGATACCAATGATCCTGTAATATATGTTGAGAAGAAGAGAGAAGAGTATTATAGTATTTTCCAAAAATACTGTCATGGAGCAACATCAGCTGCGATTTTTGGTGAGATCATCTGTCAGAAATTGAAAGAGCCCATTGAGCAGAGTGTCTACAAGAAGACTGCCTTAGATCTGACAGACAAAATAATGAAAAACTGTGAATCACTAAATGGAAATAGATCAAAATTGGAGAAACACATCCTGAAGACACTGGCAGAAGAGGAGGATTTTGTAAAATACACTGACTACATTAACTATCCCAGAGATCACTTTAAGAGTTTCATCAGAGATGAAGTCAGTCGGTACATCACTGATAAATTCAGTGTCAGTGTTTTACCCAAGATGATGGAGAACATTGAACTCCTGCAGCAGAAGATCATGAAAGCAGCACATGAATCTACTGAACATGTTCAAGTGAACAGAGGAGATGTTGGTTTGTGGTTGAAGATTTTCACACAGCAGCTCTCAGATGAGCTGATCTTCTCTGAAAAAGACCTCAGTGGAGTGAAACTTGATGATGTTGATGATTTCAACCTCTTAGATGATGTGACAAGAAAAGAACTTCCTGCTATAATGTCTGACATTAGCAGTAGATTCAACTCAAAAACTTTTCCAGAGAATCTAGATGATAAAGACAGACCTGATGAGATTCTGATTGATCACTTCTGTCAGTGCTGTTGGGTTCAGTGTCCGTTCTGTGGAGCCACCTGCACCAACACTATAGAAAGCCATCATGGAGATCACAGTGTTTCTTTCCATCGTAACATTGGACTAAATGGAATACATTATGAAAATACAACAAACTTGTCTGCTCATATCTGCACATCAGCAGTAGCAAACAGCACTCTATATTTTTATCCAATTGGATCAGATGATAAAGTCCCTTGGAGAGATTACAGAAGAGCAGGAGGAGTTTACGCAAAATGGAGCATCACCTCTGATCTCTCTGAACTGCCCTACTGGAAGTGGTTTGTGTGCAGATTCCAGAAAGATCTGGAAAAATACCACAATAAAACTTTTCAAGGACAGGGTAAGATTCAAGAAGAATGGAGGAAATATTCAAAACAAGAAGCTATTGAAAGTTTGGATAAATGCATTTAAATGAAATGAAATAAGTTTTTTTTTTTTTTTTTGGATTCACAGAATCCAATTTGAAATGGGTTGAAATTTTTGTTCTTCACTGCAGTGAGTTCACAGAACACATAAGAGTGAAGTTCAGACTTGATTAAAATGCACACTTTTAAAAGATTATGCCTGCGAGTATAAGAGGGTGCCTGTAATACGTGTCATCAGCTTTTTTATCTTCAGGAGGCTAAAGTTGTTGGGATTGTAGGTCAATCTGGCTGAGGAGTTCGAAAAAAGTATGGCTCTTTCGGATTCTGTTGGATCAGGATGTGCAATCGCTAGCATTATCTGATCCAGCATATAGCATCCAGCCAGGAAGAGGCGGATGTGGCTGAGGAGGGCAAGGATAGTATATGTAGTAAGCCCTCTCAGCCTGCTAGCCCAGCATATTGGGGAGTTACACTGGTCTACAGCCAAAATACCTCTGAAATAGATGTAGTAAAACTTTACTAACTCTGGGTCACTAAGAACGAAAATGATGCTTAAATTTTTGATTGGCTCTACTTTTCAAAAAAATGCTATTGGGTCAGTATACAACCCTTGACTTGGGAATAGCAGAATAGTATAAGTGAGTAATTAAGTGAAGGGAACTCAGTTTAAACCAGAAATTACTAAAATACATCTCTGACTGGATCTATGAATAAATCTATGATTGTGTTTGGACAGTACTTGCTTTTTAGGCAGAACAATGAATGATAAAATCTAGGGCTGCTCAGTTATAGCAAAAATCATAATCACGATTATTTTGGTCAATATTGAAATCACGGTTATTTAACATGATTATTGATGGGCAATATAATCAAAGTCTTATTTCATGATATGAGTAATTTTAAATATTTAAAATTTCATAATTATCGATATTTCAGAAAAAATTAATACTAGGTTAACTAATGTAAGAAAAAGGTCCTTAAAACAGTTAGAGAAGACAAGTAAACAGTCAGCAATACAATAAGAACAAAGAAACTAATTACAAACAAAACCGACAAATTAAGTAACAAAAATAAGTAATTCAGACAAGTAATATGGAAAACATAAATTTAATAAAGTGATCAAATGTAAAGTAACTGCTGTATAAATAAAATATAGACAAACCTTATTAAAACTACAAAAAAAAAAAAAAAAAAAAATTCATTCTAGTGCGGTGAGTGATTTTATCTTTGATTTTTGTTGTTTGATAAACATTAATGACTGCAGCAGGTTTATTAGGCTGCTGTCACTTTAAGAGGTGCACGGATCCAATATAATGTTACACACATGCTCTTTCTCAGTATTTACATTCACTTAAGACATAACCGAATGAGTTTACAAGGATACTTAACAATGGCATTTCAACATATTTGTGTATAGGCTATTTGACTGTTTAGGCATGAATCCGAAGCACACAGTATACTTTGCTTATGCGCGTTTCACCTGGTCTTGGAGCACGTGCATAGAAAGCCGCATAGGGAACAGTATATTCTACGCCAGATGTAGCGCTGTGTGTTTTTTCCAAATAATTCAATCTTAGTTTCATCAGCCCACAAAACATTTTGCCAATACCGCTGTGGAGTGTCAATGTGCTCTTTTGCAAACTTCAGGCGTGCAGCAATGTTCTTTTTAATAAGCAGTGGCTTCCTTCGTGGTGTCCTGCCGTGGATACCCTGCTTGTTCAGTGTTTTACGTATTGAAGACTCATGAACAGAGATGTTAGCAAGTTCCAATGATGCCTTCAAATCTTTGGCTGTCATTCGGGGTTGTTTTTTTTACCTCATTGATGAGTCTTCGTTGTGCTCTTGGTGTCATTTTGACTGGGTGCCCACTTCTTGGTAGAGTAGCAACAGTCCCAAAGCGTCTCTATTTGTAGATTGTTTGCCTAACTGTAGACTGGTGAATTTCTAAAGTTTTTGAAATAACTTTGTAACCCTTTACAGCTTTATGTAAAGCAACAATTCTTGATCGTAGCTCCTCTGAAAGCTCTTTTTGGTGAGGCATGGCTCACATAAGCGGGTTTTTATCAGTCAAAGTAGCTGTAGTCCTCCAAACGTATTATCTTAACGAGACTCCAGGTGTGCTAAAACTTGACTCCAATTAGCTTTTTTGAGGTCATTAGCTGTGTCCCAATTCAGGGGCTGCACACTTCGGAGTGCATGAAAGGGGTGGGGCTTTGGAGTGGAAGGTTGCCAGGTCTGCGCAACAAAACCATCCCAAAAGTAGAGTAATCACAGCACAAGTGTAAAAGTATCCCAATCCCAGACGTGGCAACAATGAGCCGAGCGTCGTTACATGGCTAGCGGCTGTGTGACAGACAGCTGACAGTTGACGTTTGTGAGTGCATTTTAAAGTTTTATGACTTTCTATTGGGTTTTGACATGCTTCACTGCCGGCGACGACGGGACACTGGACCAAAATATGTATGGTTAAACTATGTAATGTTAGTTTTATATTGTTAGCAACTAGATAACCTTATTTGTTTTTTATGTTAAATGAAACGTTAACTGTGAAAATATATACATTCATATTTATACATTTACTCTGTATTTAAGCTGTATTTAAGTCTAAATTTAAAGTACAGTACTTTAGGATTTTATTCAACTGCACTCCATCTCAGAGACAAATATTGTATTTATGAAAAACTGACATTTTGGACATCATGGATATTACAGTTTGATTTAGATATTACATATTGGTGAAACCAGGGCATTACTTACATTTATGTGAATTCACACAGCGCAATGAATTGTGGGACCGCGAAGTGTCTTGAGATCGACGGGGAAACGGAGAGGCTGCACTTGAAGTCGCTTTAGAATTACGTCAGCCCTCCTCGCGCCGCGGTGACAATCGCACTTCAAAGGGTTTAGAAAATGTTATATTTGGTTTTACTAATATCCCCCCAAATAAAAGAAACGAATACTATATTATAAATTTAATTTTAATTTTTGCTAAATCTCACATACATAAATGTAAGTACAGTAAAACTCATCCTTTGTTTTTGGTTCTTGAAAAAGAAATGCAAATATATATCAAGACTATTCTTCATTCACATAATAAAGCAATTAAAACTGTTTCTGTCTGTGAGTACTTTAATATATTTATATAATTTTATAGCCTCCCCCTGGCTGTCTGTTTTCTCTGTATGTATATGTATTGTAGTTTTGACTGTACATTGACTTTGTTTTATTTTAAGTTCTAATAAAAAAATGAAAACAAATCGCACTTCAAAGGCTGCTTCCCACAATAATTTTTTTGTGTAATTATTTTTAGACACATTATGTTTGTCAATACTCTTGACTTAGATGAAGATCAGATCACATGTTATGACAAATTTATTCAGAAAATCATGAAATTCCAAAAGGTTCACATACTTTTTCTTGCCACTGTAATTCGCTGCATAATGTTAAATAACTGAATAATATTCTCTGGAATATTGGAATATAACAAACAATCGTATTTTATTGCATTTCTCAACTGGTATGTTATATCAGAATTATTAATAATGTTTTTGTCGTTCTAGATTATGAAATATCTGCCAACAAAGCGCTGTTTATCTATGCATTTACACAGATACTCAAACTGCGATTGCTCGCGGAGATAATAAATATATAATTATAATAATTAATAATTAATTTCCATAGAGTTGTGTTTACTTGGATGTTCATTAGCGAATTAATCGTAATTATTTAAACATTTACTTTATAACCGTGTTTTAAACAAGTGAAGCTTATTAAAAGTTCCATGGCCGTGCTGGAGCATTTCCTGTAGCTTACATCATCCCGCTGAAAATGCAGATGACTTCACGAGACTAATGATGAGCATAGACAACAGAGAGAGAGAAATAAATCCAGTGCTTTTATTTCCAACATGTGCTCATTCATGGCTGTATTATTTAATTCATGCAAAGTTACGTCTTTATTGGTACAGGACTTGACGGATTATCGTGTGTGACTCTGTGAGCTTGTAGACAAGCTGCATAAACTAGCTACATTTCAGGCATTTATGTAACACATCTAATTTGTGCATTAATGGATGTTATGTTAAATAAAGTTTACTAATTACAGCAAAGCAGGTAAGTATACTTTACATGTGCATACAGTTGTCTAGTCTCCCCTCAGATGCGCTGTAATGGCGATCCTGCGCACAGTTCTCAAAACACCCAGAAGATGGCTGCGTTTATCGGTAAATCCGATATTACAAAACCGATAACCGATTATGGTAAAATGCTTAAATAACTGGAAAAATATAGGTAATACGATATTTATCGGTCGATCTCTACTGATGACCAGCATCATCATGAACCCCCCTCAACACGGTCCCCACCAACAGTTTTGGGACAACATACTGGAATGTCTTTTTCTTTGACACTACAACTCTGTAAAGTATCCCTGCTTTCATCACAAACTTATTCCAGGATCTGAGCAGCCTTACAACTTCCACTGGCTCCCGTTTACACTCACGACTAGATGGTTTCTTACCCCTCTCCACAAAAGAAATCACTCTAGCCAAGATGCCGTCTGTCTGCTGCTTTTCTGCCAACTCTTCGTGGGACAGGCCCTTCAGTTTTGGTTGATCTGTGGGTACAATATGGTTAATCAACTGTGGTAACAAAAGGTCACAATGTGGGGTAACCACATTAGACCTCTTCGCCTCCATGACTGCAGACACTTCCATCACAGACCATGAACCAGATGGCCCACTTACCAGACTCAGTGTCAGGCTCAAAAGGGTGTGCAGACCATCTGAAAACTTCTTGCACTTATTCCCCCTGGACTGCCAATGCCTCCTTCAACAGTGAGTTATAAGATACCCTAGTAAGACGATGCAAGGCACACTGCTTCACAAAAGGCTCTCTGCTAAGAGCATCTGCAACAACATTCCTTGAACCAGCTATGTACCTAATATCAAACTGATATGGAGCCAACTTGGCAACCCACCTATGCTCGCAAGCATCCAGTTTCGGCTTTGTCAAAATATATGTCAGTGGGTTGTTATTGGTCCATATTATGAAGGGCCGACCTCTCAACCAGTGACTAAATTTGTCAGATCCATAGTGGAAAAAAAAAACATTGCCACCCAGCGCAGCTAAAGCGTCAGCTTGATGTGGCAGTGGATGAGCGTCCTTTACAGTTCGAGCATTGAGCCACCTAAAATCAGTGCAAAGTCTTAAATCTTAAACACACATTTTTCACACTCTTCACTAAAATCCAACACTTTCCTCGATATTGAATATATATATATATATATATACATACACACACATGTTGCTCTTAATGTGTCACACATTTCATTGAAAATTACAGAGCTGTCAATCACACGACTTCCTGCTGGCCTTACACACATGAACTGATAAGTGCAATAGAGGGTGCACACAGTAAGAACCAGCCAGCCAATAGGAAACCCTGTTAACCCTTATTCTGTCATGAACTTTCCAGTCACCAGCTCACTCACTAAGTATTATTTGAAAATATTTGCCATCATTTTCACAATTTCCATGACTTTTTGCAAGTCCTTTGTGATTACAGTTTTTGTAAATAGATTTCATAAATTCATTATTTATAGATCATAATACATCTATTTATAGAGAGAGCACTAATATTTTGAATTTGAGCACTACAAGTTTTATGAAAAATGATGTGACTTACATTCATGGTGACAAAATATTTGCACATTTTTTATGCCAACATTTGCACATTTTTTTTAATTGCCAACAAAGGTGTAAAATAACCTCTGTGCTTGTCTGACAGGATGTGAAAGGAGAAGACTCCACAATTGTTTGCATATATTCCCTTTTCTATGCCCTAAAGACATAATTCATCAAAAGGAAATTTTGTCAATTTACTTACCATCATGTAGTTTAAAATCTGTATGACTTTCTCCTGTGGAGTGAATATTCACTCTGTTTTTTTTGTTTTTTTTTTCAATCTGTAAAGATGAGTGAGTTGGAGCATATTTTCATGTTTCAGTTTTCATGATTTTACCATTATTCTAACATGTGGAAAATATTCATCATAAAGAATGAGTAGTGTCCACTCTCAATAACGCAATGTGTCAAATTCTAAAAAAGCAGTATAAAATCGCCATAGCAGTAGTCATTTCGTATATAACCCAAGCCTTAAATATTATTATCATATAGACCAAAATTTAATTGGTTACTCACTGATAACAGATCCTCTACACTCTGCAGTGGCTCTCCTTTCTTTTTCATATTTAAATTGATGGGTAAGGAAACGCTTGACTGTGGGTTGTGATGTGTTTCGTAACTATAAAAAAAAGAAGAGCTCGTAAACAATTACGACATGCATTTTTTAATATAAATCAATTATAATATAGGACAATAAAACATAGTCCCCTGGTTTCACAGACAAGGCTTAAGCTAGTCCCAGACTAAAATGCATGTCTGAGCTGTTTGAGCTGAAAACAACTTGCACTGACATATTTTAAGATATGTCAGTGCCATTGATTTGTCTCACGATGCACACCAGTAATGTTTTTTTTTTTTGCATTTTTTTGCATTTTTTTCTGAATATAAGCCTAAATTCAATCTGTTCATCATATAAAGTGTGTCTCTTCAGAAAATCTTGGACTAAACTGCTCAATTCATATGGATTATTTTTGCGATCTCTTTATGAACTTTTTGAAGCATCAAAGTTTCAATTGCATATGGATGTCTCTGGAGGGACAGAAAGCTCTCAGACTTCATTAAAAAATTCTTCATTTGAGTTCCAAAGATGAACGCAAGTCTTACAGGTTTGGAAATGACATGAGGGTGAGTACTTAATTTTTATTTTTTTCAGTGAACAATCCCTTTAAGGTAGCAGACCAAGTTTTAAATAGCATTGATGTTTAGGCCAAATCTAGCTTTGTCTTGGTACTTCTGGTTTGGTTTGTGTCATTCTAGCCTATTTCAATATGCTTTTGTCAAACAGCAATGGACTGAATAATGGTGTGAGTATGGTCAGTATGGTATAGGAAACAGAAATATGAATTGTTCGTTGTTAATTTTCTTGCCTGATGATGAAGCAAGAAATTAAGTTTAATGATAGGTAAATGATGCCTTATAAAAACATGAATAGATGGATGCTGGAAACAGATAAAATATTTGCTATTTGAAATTTGAATTATGGTTGATAGTGTGATTGTTTATGCTGGTTCTGACTGTGAAGACAGCGTTTCAGATGTGTTATAAGTTATTGAATGTAACAAGTGTAGCAGTAGAGAAGTGTCTTCTGTTTTAGCGTGCAGAGGCAAAGAGCATGTGAATGCAGGACATGCTGAACAGCAGGACTTGAGAATGAAAATGAATTAAAATATATACCAGGAGTTGTGCAACATTAAGAATTTAATTTTTTTTTTTTTTCTTAAAAATGAATTTAATTATTAGGGTGACCACAAAATATGGGACAGTCCCGAAACTGGGAGCTTTGTCTCACGTTCCACAAGATGTCAGCAGTGTCCTGTATTTTTGTATTATTTCTGTATTATTTTTTTCTTCCCTGAAATTACAATAACACAATAAGAAATATAATACTAAAAAAAAAAAAAAGTTTGGTGTTTAAAAATGTGCTCAGCCATCATGTTCTAGCCAAAGCAGGTAAGATAACCAACGCATTTATATAGAAGATTTTTTTCTGCTGATGACGACTGCGTGGATGGAGCAAAGGAATCAGTGTGGACCTAATTAAAAGTTGTTAAAAAAAACAGCTACACCAGCCAGGACATCTTCTAGCCTACTGGATAACATCCTGATTAAACCTGCCAGATCCAACAAAAAATACAAGTTCAAGATGCACTGAATCACATGTACTGTCAGCATAGTCTAATAAAGGAAAACAAACTAGTTGCTACTTAAGGAAATTTTAGTATAAAATGTGATTTTTACCTACTAGCCTGTTATTCAGTTCATTATATTAAGTAGTCTGAATATTTTACCCATAGAGTTGTCATGGACTGCCTGGTTTGTTTTTGTTTTCATGGACTTTTAGTTTGTTTCTCTCAGTTACTCGTTTTCCTTTGTTCCATTTTCCCACTCTTCATTTGTTGAATAATTAGTTGTCATCACATTAAGTTCATTCACCCTGTGTATTTAAGTTCCACATTTCGTTCAGTTCTTTGGCTGGTATGGTTCGTGTGTTGTGTTCTATATGCTGTTTTGTTTATTAAGGGTTCAAGCGCGTAGCGCTTTCCAAGGATCAGCATTCTCCCATAAAAGTGATCGGGCAGACCAAACCGTAAGTCGTAGAGACTTGAAATTTTGAGGGCTGGTAGTACTCATACCGCTTACAACGTCACCAAGGCTCGCCCCGATCGGCCTGACGGGGGCGCTACAGCGGTCAAAAGTACGAAATGGCTCATAACTCCTGAACTGTTAGGCCCAGGCTCAAGTGTCTTATATCTTTGGAATCCTTGGCTCAAGGCGGACAATATGCATGTCTCGGATTCGCTCGTCACCCAATTTTCGGGTATTTGGGGTTTTTTGAAAAACCTACTTTTGCGAACTAGTCCTAGGTTTTTGACCTGATCGGAACCAAACCAGTGCAGAAATGTTCTCTGGAGTCTGAATAACAATAATTATCAAAAAAAGTTTGGTTCACGGTCGCCAAGGGGCGCCAAAACGTACGATGTGGGCGGAGCCACTTCTACTAAAATGGCTATAACTCAAGAATGAAATGAGATATTTGCACCAAACTCGGTTCATGTGTGTATGAGCTCAATCTTTGGTCATGATAAAAAAAATTGTGTCGATTGGACACTAGGTGGCACTATAACTTGAAAAAACCATGAAAACAGCTGTAACTATGCAACCGTTAGTCCGATCGACTTAAAATTTGGCATGGAGTGTCTTGGTCCAAGGGGGCATGATAGTCTATGAGGACACTGCGTATCTCAAAAAACATGGCCGCCATCAGCCAATGAATTTTGAGCACCTATTAGACAAGGTTAACGGAGGCTGACCGGAACGAAACTCGGTGGGCATGTTCGACTCATGGTCCTAGAGGTCTGTAAGAATTTTGAAAGAAATCGGCCACTAGTTGGATCTAACAAGTTTTACGCCTCAGTAATCACGTGGTGTTTCACAGATTCACACAATATGCATATCATTTGATATATCTCCTCATGCTGAACAACTTTGCCTCAAGAACCAAAGCTGTCAATCAAATCGCTCATTAATTATTCACGAATAGCTGAAAAACCTAATTTTGCGAACTAGTCCTAGGCTTTTCGCCCGATCGGACCAAAACCAGCGCAGGACAATTCTCTGGACTCTCTAGATCAATAATTATCAAAAAAAAAAAAATTGAACTTTACCCTTTGGGTCTATATCAGGGTCATTTAGAAAATGGGTGTGGCTAAATAAACCCAAAAGCCTAAAAAACCTAAATGAAAACTCAGAACTTCACGAAAATGGGCGAGCACATGCAGCATATGACTCTAAATAAGCATGCCAATTTTTATGGAGATCGGACCATAGGTGGCGCTATAACTGTTAAAAAGCTTTAAAAACCATATATTGTCAATGGTAAATTGCCTGTTTTGGCTGAAAATGGTCAGTTCCTTCAATGATTTAAGTGGTTACATGCTTGCTGAAAAAAACAATATCTTTTCTCAAATATATGTGCTTAAAGGCCTTAAATGCTTGAACCCCGGTAAATGTTGCTTGCAGCTTTAATGTTTGTTGCTATTGGATTACTTGAGTTACTTTGATTAATAAAAGAACTTATAATTACTTTGTCTCTGCTCATCCTCCTCTGGACTAAAACGGTGACAAGAGTAATCTACATTGTATCACTTTGACCTGGGCAAATTGAGTGCCAATCCAATTAACAAAGTCTATTTGTCGATTTAAAATGTTATCATCCAGTAACCAAATCAATATTTACATAGTATAATAGTAGTAAATTTATCTCTCACACATGTCCCGAATTGTCCTGCAAAATCACATACTGTCCTGTTCTGCAACAGAGCAATAACCAGTTGGTCACCCTCTCCAAACTTTGCTTGTTATGGACTGAAGCAAATACCTAAAATTACAACATTACTTTTTCCAGCAGTAGTCAAAATAGTCAATAATATTGCTTGCATGGATTATTGTGTAAAGAATGTTGCAGAAGGTAAGAGTGGTAAGAGATCTTGCTGCTCTTTGTTGGAAAGGATGTTTTTATCTGACAGAATGCATCAGCAGTAGCTACAAAGTGTTACAGTCAGTTCTTAGACCGAATTATGACATCTGATGTCTGATGTCATAATTAATGGAGTATAATAATGACTGAAGTCTTTGATACAAAAAAAAAATTAAAAAAATCACTAATGGGAAAAAAACACAGAATTACCAGTGCTTGATTGATGATTTTGACTTCACTATATACCGGGGATTTTTTTAAAAAATAAAGTCTTGTAAACACGGTTTACATGCAATGCCAGATTATTGGATTGTAAGGTAAGCCCGGGACAACAGGTTATTTCAATAAGCTAATTTTTGTGAGCAAAATTTAATCAAAAAGCCACTGTTACCCATGTTACCCAACCGATCTCTGACTACATTTTTTTTTATTCTGTGTACCATGGATGAGAATACTGCAGGCTCCCCTGCTTACCATAATTGTATAATACCTATAACTCAAGAAAAACTTTGACCCCAAATTAAACATTAATCACAGAAACATGATTCTGATAAGATCTGACATCTACACACTGATGTCTTTCTCTTTTCTTTTAAACAGTGATTATGTAGAATGAAAATTTGTACAACTGTAATGAAAGCATGAGGTCAGGTTTTGAAAGAATGACTAGCTGTGTTACAAGTGTGATCAGTTTGGATTTTTGTACTAAGAGTTTTGAAAATAAACACCTTACATGTGAAAATAGTACCAAAGCATATAAAAAAAACTGTAACTGATGTATTGATCTATAATTATGTATTGTCACCCCTTATAGTTATGTCCCAATTCAGAGGCTGTATCATTCAGAGGCTGCTTTCGAAGACCGATTGTGTCACATTAGTGCAACAAAGGCTGTACCAATTCGAAGGCCGTTGAACTTGATATTTAAATGTCTATTTAAATATTCCTCTATTCAGTTTTTATTTATATGTCCTCCATAGTCTGGTTAAACCTCTTTAACTTATGAACTTTTTGTTTTTACCATTGTAAACACACACACGCACTTATACACACACACACACACACACACACACACGCACACGCACGCACACACACGCGCACACAAATAACTTTGGTGCCATTGTAAAATTGTTTAAATTCCACAATTAATGTCTACGTGTTCTGAGAAATGTATTCAATTTATTGGAGATTAATTTTGTTGCTGTAATTTACATAAGCAGATTTATACACAAATACATTGTTTCTTTATTGACCACTACTATACTCTAAGTTAAAAATTTGCACACAAAGAAACCCCATAGAAACTTTGATGGGCAGACACAAAGATACACATTTGGAATTTATTAGATAGTACTGGATATAAAACTTGTATTAGTTTTTAGAATAACATAAAACTAAAGTAATTAGTAATATGAAATGGAAATAAAAGACTAAAATATGTTTCCCTGATTCCAAAACTAGATAAAATAGATAAAATGATCATAAATTAATTTTAGATTTAGATACACTGTATATTGTAAATTCATGAGTTTGAAATATTCACAACTGGACTTTATTAAATGTAAAACCCACTAGATAGTGATAAACAAGGCTGCCAATCAACATTTAGCAATTAGCAACTTCTAATTACCACATTTATAAATTATCTTAATTAAACAATTCAATTTACCAGCCCTCACAGAAAAATCACCAGTGTTAAATTAACACCTAGGTGTACAAACTAAAGGCTGGTTCACACTGTGCGATTTTGGCCACGATTTGGTTGTCTGAGACAAATTTTGCAAATCCTAAAAGATTCCTGTAATCCTAGCCTAAAATCTGTAGTCTTTGATTGCTAGTTTGACATGTTCACAGACAGACGATTAATGACCATTGCGATCAAATTTTACCTCTGACAAAATTCTGGCAGTGTCAGAAGATTTGGTGCATAATCCTCCAGTGTGACTTCTCCTACAACGAACATCAAATTGTCTTCGTTTTTCAACACAAGCCGTGATCAAAATTAACGATAGAGATGTCTTTGTTAGCCACCATTTCAGTTCTGTGTGTAATGCAGCTCAGTCACCGAACGTGTGTGGGTTGAGGATGTAAAACTCTGGACAAGTTTTCATGCGCATGTCCGTTTTTAACATGTCTTGACTGTATTACAGTCTGACATAAATGACAGCTGAGATCCCACAGTGTGACATGAGGATCATGTTCGTACAGTCTGACAAGCAACCATCGTAAAGGACTATTATAAATCACACAGTGTGCACCCGGCTTAACACTGAAGCAGTGTAGGATCTACTCTTTGTAGTGTTAAATGTTGAAATGCTCATGCAGTTAATTAAATCAATTAACATTAACACTTTACATGTGATGATTAGCCATTAGTAAATGATGACATCTGCTGTTAATGAGCTGTTTAGAGCAAACACACATACACATATATGGATAATTCAACTTCTTAATGTCATGACAGGATGCTTAATACAGCTTTAAACAGTCTTGCCATAATCACATAATAAAAGTAAGTTTGGGTGTAAAAGCTTTTCATTTACAGTTCAAGGTTTAGCTTTAGTTAGTCTCAGTTTGAAATACTTCAAATGTGAAGTCACCATTATGTTGATTGGTGTTCAAAACTACAATCTGACTTAAATTCACTTATCACAATTAGGATGGCAACAATTAATGAAGGCACTTTATACACTTGGTTCAATGTTTTTTTTTGTTGTTTTTTGTTTTTTTTGTAACTGATGCACAGGCATGGAAATAATTAATTTAATATTAACCAAACTCTAAGTACCCTACCAAATTAACACTAATTAACATAACATTAACTTGAAATGTTCAACAAAACAACATCAGCAGGTCTCAATAAAGCTAAACAGTGGCAATTCCACAGACTAGAGATCTCATAGAAAATCGCATAATCAAATGTGACTTCAGAAGAAAAACAAATATGGAAGCTCAACGTCGTCAGTTGGCTAGACACTTTATACTTTGTACAACATATTATAAAGGCTATAAAGTAGTACAAGTAGATATTAATTCTCAGTACTCCACTTTCACGTTTGACATGTTTGTAGCTGCCATGTTTCAGCTCCAAAAGCATGCAAGATCCGGTTGGTGAAGCACACTCACTTTCATTAGATATTGCGGGTATCCCGTCGGAGGCAGTCCGATCAATTGATTCTGCATGTTTGATATTTACGAATTAGGATGGGGAGGCTCCGACTGGACTCGAAATTATCATTATCCCTCTTTCCTTCAGTTAAACACTGTTCAGTAACAGCAGGTGTCATCAGTAACTAATGGCCAATCATCACTTGTGAAGTAAACCTAATTGATTTAATTAACTGCATTAACAATTCAACATTCAACACTACAAAGGCTACGTTCACACTGTTAGTCCAAATCCGATTATTTGTGTATCCGATTGGAATCTGATCTAAAATGATTGACTGTCCACATTTTATATCGCAACTGTTCAGATCTGATTTGTGTGTCCATGCCGCTCTTTCATTTTCTGGAATATCTGCATTGGTTTCTATGGCAATGACGTTTCACACTTGCTGAATTTGATCGGATTTCAATCGGATATGCTGTCGGGCCAAAAAGCCAGCATGCTAGTGTGTGCCAGGGCCAGTCACATTTCCATAGTCACTTCTAGGGCTTGATCAGGCCTCCTCAGGGCTTCTTTGGGGCGAACAGCCAGGGTTTTTTGGCCCACCGAATACCTTGGTCCAAAGCAGGCCAACTGGCTTGAGGAGTGATTATAAATAAAGGCAGAGTTTATCTGATTCAGGAGAGGGTCAACACTGCTGATCATTTCCCATGTTTTCATATCAGGCTACCAGCTAACCATAACATTAAAGACATTAAAACAAATTTTAGCTCAAAACTCCCTGTCAGACACCAGCAAGTATATAGAATAACTTTGCATTGTGATCTGCTGGAGATTCTGATCAACATATCAGAAATATATTTATATGCAATGCTAAATGCTATGTATGCTATCCATTACCATAATAAATTCACATATGATTATGGAAAATAACATATGTATAAATCATATAACTCCTGTTTTCTCTACTTGAGCTCCATCTGTTGCTCTGGCTTAAAGGATATAATGAGACAGGAGAGCCCAAACCTCATCAGATCACATAATTTTGTGGAAAATGAATAGAAATGGTCATTCTTTGTAAAGAATAGTGATGTAAACATATTTTATCAGTATTTTTCCAAATGTTTCAGCCTTTGGACTTAAAAGCCTTAATGGAGTCATTTTATGCATTACGGTGATCACAAATGGAAGCAGGCATGACTGAAAAAGTATGTTGTGTTTTCTCTGTTTATGTGAAATAATGATAAATATGGTTCGATTAAGCATGATTGATGTGCACTTCTGACATGAATTGATAAATTACTGTCACTGTAACATTTTTTTTTTTTTTTTTTTCACAAATCATTGGTGAAATTAGTCTTAATTTATGTAAAGACCAAACGTCTTCTTCTGTAATGTTCATTTTGCGATCTAGCTAGTTTAGTTTTCAGTCAGCTAGCTGGGGCTGTGTGACATTGTTCTATGGAAGCTTGATTTTGGCTTTGCAGCTTGAGGTCAGAGGCTATTGGCTTGCCCGACACATAGTTAGCCCTGGCTCACACTGGCCCAACAGTGGAAGGGCGTCTATATATACACACCTAGTAGTGTACATTTAACCTGTGATTTTGCTGCGTAAACTGCTAAATCGAAAAATAAAACAAAATATACTAAATATACTAAATATAACAACTGAAACAACATTTAATGCTTCACCCCAAAATATGAAAATTCTCTCAAATTACTTTCACTCTAAAAACACTGGGTTATATTTTTTTGCTACCCAAATGCTGTTGGGTCGTTTTGGGGGGATTATTTTTTCTATGGTTGGGTTATTTTTCTGTTACCCAGCCATTGGTTTAGTGACTGCATCAATCTCACTGACAGTTGAAACAATACACCCCTCCCCCACCATCTGACATAACAAAAACCCAGTGGTTCCCAATCCTGGTCCTGGAGGTACCCCAACACTGCACATTTTGCATGTCTTCTTAACGCACCTGATCCAGGTTATCAGCTTATTAGTAGAGACTCCAAGAACTGAAAAGGGTGTGTCAGAGAGACATGCAAAATGTGCAGTGTTGGGGTGCCTCCAGGACCAGGATTAAGAACCACTGCAAAAACCAATGTTACTATAAAACAAACCAGCTGTTGAGTCTGCCTGTTGGGTCATTTTGTTGGGTTATTTGCACAGTGTTGGGTAGATTTCAGTAACCCAATGCTGAGTTAAGTTTCACCAACACTGGAAATGATGTACCTCCTTACAAACTACCCAGCCTGCTGGGTTATAGTAGCCCAGTGCTGGTTTGTCAAACTAGATTAAATTTTGTCAAATAACTTTAAGGTTTGTATTCACTTGTGTATCAAATAAGTACTAGACAGACAAAAAAAAAAAAACTTTCACTTGTTTTTTTTAAATTAAATTTCCGTTGTTTGCTCCATGATGGGGAGACACAAAGTGTTTTTTTTCCTTTGACATAGCAAATTTGAATATTGCCATTTCTTTGTTGAAACAAAAATTTTATATACTTTATTTAATCTGTAAAGTTTTTACTGTGCTGTAAATCATTTTTTTTTTTTTTTTTTTTTTCATGCAACGCAACAACGCCTTTGTCCTTGCATAAATAAACTGATTTTATTTGTTATAATACTGAATCTAATTACTAAAATATTTTTGGATCTTAAAATATATATTACTGTTTGTGTATATGCTGGTTATAAGGAGCGGTTGTGTATTCCTGTAAAAAAATAACTAGCATAAATCAACCCATAATGCTGAGCTAAATGAGCAACCCAACATGCTAGGTTTAAATAATGCATGTCCATAACAATGGCTTGTCCATATTTGACCCAGCAGTGGGTTGCAAAACCCCCCAAATTGGTTATTTTCAACCCAACAGATTTTAGAGTGTACCCTCATGCTGTTCCAGTCCTTTAAAAGAATATATTTTGAGAAATGTCTGTTTTTTGTTTGTTTGTTTTTTGGTCCATACAGTGAAAGTCAATGGTCACCAAAATTGTTTGGTTACCAACATTTTTTTAAAATATCTTCTTTTGTGTTGTGCAGAAGAAAGAAATGCATTCAGGCTTGAAACTGCATGAAGGTGAGTAAATGACAGAATATTCTTTTTTTGTGAACTATCCCTTTAACTAAAAAAATAAAAACAAAAAAAAATAATTAGAAAATGAACATTTTAGGTATTTTCTCTAAAATAATATGTTTTCTTACAATTATTTTGTGTCAACATCTTTAAGTAGAGATCTGTTCACAGATGGAACAGATAGTCTTTTGAAAACTCTTCTTTTTAATGTATTCTGGGCAAAGATATTTACTTTAGATGTTTTCAGACTCATGAAGTAAGAAACAAACTAATTTCAAACTGTGTTGTGTAAATCTAAAAGAACATTATTTCATTTGTTCAGTTAAATGTATGTATCTAAACTGTCAAAGGCATCCTGTTTTGAGTATTTTCTCCATTCATCTGGTATGACACCACTCCCCTCAAATGTTTTCTTGTAGTATTTTTCCAGATCTCTCTGGAATCTGCACACAAACCACTTCCAGTAGGGCAGTTCAGAGAGATCAGGAGTGATGCTCCAGTTAGCAAAAACTCCTCCTGCTGTTCTGTAATCTCTCCAGGGGACTGACTTATCTGATTCATGAGGATAAAAAAAATCATTACTTGCTACTGCTGATGTGCAGATATTAATAGACAAGTTTGTTGTTCCTATGTAAAACCACCCATTCAGTCCATTATTACGATGGAAAGGAACACTGTGATCTCCATGATGGTTTTCTATGGTGTTGGTGCAGATGGCTCCACAGAACGGACACTGAACCCAACAGCACTGACAGAAGTGATCAATCAGAATCTCATCTGGTCTAAACTTGAGGTCCAGGTTTTTGATGTTGAACTCCATGCTGATGTCAGACATTATAGTAAGTTCTTTTACTATCACATCTTCTAGAAGGTTAAAATCATCAACATCATCATGTTTCACTCCACTGAGGTCTTTTACAGAGAAGATCAGCTCATCTGAGAGCTGCTGTGTGAAACTCTTCAACCACAAACCAACATCTCCTCTGTTCACTTGAACATATTTAGTAGATTTATGTGCTGCTTTCACGATCTTCTGCTGCAGGAGTTCAATGTTCTCCTTCATCTTGGGTAAAATACTGACACTGAACTTATCAGTGATGTACTGACTGACTTCATCTCTGATGAAACTCTTGAAGTGATCTCTGGGAGTTTTAATGTAGTTCATGTATTTGTTAAAATCCTCCTCTTCTGCCAGTGTCTTCAGGATGTGTTTCTCCAGATTTGATCTGTTTCCATTTAGTGATTGACAGTTTGATCTCATTTCATCTGTCAGATCTCTGGCAGCTTTCTTGTAGACACTCTGCTCAATGGGCTCTTTCAGTTTCTGACAGATGATCTCTCCAAAAATGGCAGCTGATGCAGCTCCATGACAGTATTTCTGAAAAATGCTATAATACTCATTTCTCTTCTTCTTCAAATAGAGAACAGGATCATTGGCTTCCTTGAACATTCTGTGTTGGTCAGTGATCATCATATTTGATCTGTTACAGATGAAAAGAACTAAATCTATGAAGAATTCATTTTTGAACTCATATTTCACTGATTCTTCCTGATGTTCTGTGACTCTCTTCCTGATGTATTCTGTGAGTTGTTGAATGCAGCTGATGTTGTAGCCCATCTTTGAAATGTTAAAGGACTGAATCATTTTGTCTGTTTGCTGAACAACATCTGTGACAAAGGTTCTTATTTGGGTTTCATCCTCTGAAGACAGTGTTCGAGTAAATCCAATTTTTTCTTTGATTGTTTTGTAAGCACTCCTTACAGCTTCTGTAATAACTTTTGTTGTTGGAAATTTTTTGTGAAAACTATTTGAAGCTTTTTTAATCCATCCGTTTGAAGATTTTCTGCAAATAACATATTCATCATAACACTTTAAATGGAAAATGTTGTTGTACTCACTGTCCTCTTTGCAGTGGGGTACAGGAATACTCTCATAGATGTCACTGAGGAGTCTTTTTACATCTGTCATTATGTTAATGTCTTTGATCGGATGAGTTTCTCTGTTGATCATCTTCACACACTCTTTCCAAAATGAATCAAACTCTTTCTTCAGTGTTTCTTCATCATTTGCTTTGACTTTGAGTTTTAGAGCAAGTTCTTTACTCTTTTCAAAGAGAGTGTTTTCATGATGTGTCCTCTGAGCATCTATCCTTTTCTTTAGGTAACGCTGCTGAAGAATCTCATTTAATTTCCTCTTTGTTTCTCGCACAATGTTTTCCTGAACATCTTTTATTTTGATTTCAAATGATGTTTTCCATTGAATCACTATAGCAGCATCAGTGTCTTTTTTGAAGAATTCTGACATTGATTTTTTCACTTCTTCACTTGTCTTCCTCAGCTCTTTTTGAATATCAGTTTCCTCAACCTCATGAATGGCTTTATTTTCTATTTTGTTGTGTAGTGTGTTCTCAATTTCCAGCATGGCACTGCGAAGACTCCAAGTCCACTTGCTGTATTCGGTCTCAAGTTTCCTGTAGGCTGAAATCTCAAAGGAATTTTTGAAGCTGAAGACAAATCTTTCATTCAGTAAAGCTTCCCAGAGATCCTTGATACGTTCTTTTAGGACTGTAAGCATCATTCCATGTGATTTTCCTGCATGAGACATGATAGATTTCTTTAGTTCTTGAACATTCTCACAGTAGTCTGGGTTCGGTGGTGCCATGGGTGGGCTGCCCTCCCACAGCTGAGCAAAATATTTCACATCATTCCGTACATCAAATTCAATGACATCACTGAAACATTCTGCATCAAAGACTTCCTCTTTAGCAGCAAGTTTTGTCATCTCATCCAGTTTCTCCTGCAGTCGTCTCCTTCCCTCCATGGTTTTCTCTCCAGCTGTGACGTCCGAGACGTTCTGATGCACAAACACACAGCTGGGATTCAGTCTGACCTTCTTCATCCTCAGGAAGGCCTGAACAACAATCTGAAGAATGTCCTGCATCTCAGATGGGTTTTCTCCAAAGATGTTGATCAAGGTCATATTTCCAAGACCAACAACAAATGTTGCCAATTCATTGTCATGATCTCTTGTTGATCTTCCAGCCAGTTCTAGAGCACGAAGACCCTCAGTATCAACAACCAGAATATAGTCAAAGTTAATCTGTGTTCTCATCTCATCTGACACTTTGACCAGCTGCATGAAAGCTCCTCTGGTGCACCTGCCAGCACTGACGGCAAACTGGAGTCCAAACATGGCATTCAGCATGGTGGATTTCCCAGAGCTCTGAATCCCTAAAACTGACAGCACAAAGACTCTGGTGTGGTTTCCCAGTTTCTGCATGAGTTCATCTAAAACAGCAGAGATCCAGATCACAGGAACATGAGCAGCATCTCCATCCATCAGCTCCAGTGGAAATCCAGAGATCATCATCTCTGCTGCAAGTTTTGGGAGAGAAGTGAAGTGAAACTTCAGGTCTTTCTTGTTCTTCTGCACAGATGAACATGATTCATAGATCTGACCGATCTCCCTCATGATGTGCTCCAAACCAAAGGCTGCAGCTTGAAGTTCCTCAGATATTCTCTCAAGTTCTGTTTGTTCAGATTTAAGTTGTTCAGATTTATCACGATTCTCTTTTAGTTTTACAATTGCTGACCACTTTTCATCATATTTGTGCTGAAGAAAAGAAATATCCTTTGAGATATATTCATCCAGGAAGATGCCAAGCCATTTAAGAAAATATTCATTCTCAGCATGCAAGTTCATTTCTTTAATAAACAACTGTATGAAAGTGTTTGTTTTAAGTGCATGCTGCTGCTCCCGTATTTTTTTCAAGTTACCTTGTTTTGTACTTATTTCCTTTTCTATTTCATCTCCTTGAGGTCGATGTAGTTCTTTGTTAATCTGACACCACTGATGCCACAGTGTCCCCTGACAGGGCAGAAATAATTCTTTGATTTCTGTCAGATCTTTCTTCTTCATTAAACTCATCATTTGCTGTGCTGCTTCTCTTCCTCTCCTGCAGTCATCTTCATCTTCCTCATCTACTCTGATGTCTGAGTGTTTGGACACTTCTTCAAGTCTGAAAGTGGAAGATGATTCTGAGAGACAATCATTTATAGCTCTTCTGAGTTCTTCAGATACATCCGACTGATTTCTGCCATTTAAACCAATTTTGAATTTCCCTTTGCTTATCTCAGTCACAGTACATTTATCCTCAGTAAGAACACAAATTAGTGGCTTTGAGTTCCTATACAGGTTTTGAAGTTTTTCTGCATGTATGTCATTCCTCTGAATTTGTGGCAGAAGAACAACATTGACTGAGGCCATTTCAGTGAGGATCTGCAGCTGTTTCTCATGGTCTCCTGCATCACCGTGTAGATTACAGAACGCAACACAGTCAGTGAATTTATCCGTGGTTTTCCCAGAGGGGCAGAACCAGGCGATCTCCACCACTCCATCCATCAGGACTCTGGTTCTGCTGCTGCCTGGGCAGTTCCTGTGGAAGAACGTGTTGTGTTTCTCATTGATCAGACTGTTCATCAGCTGAGACTTGGATGAAGACACAGAGCCAAACCTGAAGAAAGACACCATTGGAGTTTCTAATTTGTAGACTGGCCCAGTTTGACTGATGATTTCATTGTTGTTGTTTCTGATCTTCCAGCTCTTGTTGATTTGTCTGAATGTCCAGAGAGGAAACTCAATCTGTTGTGTGAATGGATCAGGAACAAGCAGAGGCAGAGCGTACTGACACTGGGACAGTTTAGTCACCATCAGCTGCTTCAGGAATCCATCAGCACAATGAAACACGGCCATCTGAACATCCATTGGGTGAATGCGATCAGATTTGCTGGTTCTTTCATTTTGCAAAGATAATGCTTTGAAAATATCACTTTCATCTTCATGTGTGTCTCTAAGTGGTGTATTATGCTGTTTATTGGTCTCTTCAGTTTTAATGTATCTTGCTCTGTAATCCATTGTCAGAAGTTTTTGTATGAAAGTCTGAACCAGCTTCTCCTCAGCACAAGACTCATGAGACTTTAGTGAATGTGCAGTTAACTGAAGAATGTCTATAGCTGTCTGTGTCCTGTGGTGCCTGTCAAGATAAAGTCTGTGAAATAGATGGTGTTTTTCTTTTTCTCTCTTCTCTAGATTCAAGAATTGATCTGGTCTGAAGCCTTTGTTCTCGTTCTGTTGAATAAAGAACAAAAAGAATAACAAAAGCATTATTTTCTATGAGCAGAGGTTTTAATATATGTTCCCTTTCAAAGGCTACACTCAAGCTGCACTTAGCGCTATGGGAACGTCTTTAGTCATGACGAGCTGTGAATATGTGTAAAATAACATTAATGAAATTGAACTATATTTATAGCCCGTGTGACGTCATCGGAATGCGCCGACGCGAGGCTATAATTAGATGAACCACAGATGCATCTGCAGGTCTTTTGTCTTCAGAGACTATACTGTGTGCGTGTGAAACAGCACTGCTCAAACTCTTTCCTTTCCTTTACTTTGTTAGGAGTTAGATTTGACAGGCAGTGTGCAGAACTTTCTCTCCCTTTGTTCCTTTTTCAACTCTGTCTGACAAGTGAAAAGTGAACACACATATATTATATATTATATATGCATAATAACAACTTTTAACTTTAATGTGCCATTTCTATTTTATTTGACCCTTGATGTAACTTAGTGATATATTAAATCATATTTTTTGAAAACAAGCAGTTCAGTCACTAAATTAAGCACATTTTAGGTTACTTGAGATTTTTTTCACATTGCTGTGTTAACTGTACCAGTCTTTACCAAGAAATTCTATTAAAAAATAATTTCTGTCCTCCTGCAGGACAGTTCAGTTCTTTATAATAATATAATATGAGCAGTTACACTGATGGTTTGGGACAACCATAATGTGTTTTTGTACAGTAAATTATTAGCAACAGACAGTGTTAAACCAACAAAATTACATGTTTATTGCTTATGAATTTCTCAGATTTTCTAACAGATCTGATGGCTAAATATTTTTAAGAAAAGTGAAAATATTAACTCTTTTATAGTTATCTAAACATCCCTGAAATCCACACCACCAGCACACCCAATAATCTATTTAAACTAAGGTATATAACTGATGTATTTTGAGTTTGCAAGCTACACCTGTGGTGGGTGTGTAATTCTGTGCCCTTCATCCGCCACTTTTCATTAAAACATGACGATTTATTTCACATTTCTTTTCACTTCGCGTTGCCTCTCGTATTGAGGTATTAAGTCCGCAAACGTGACAGTATTCTTACCGCAACTGATTTGGCTCAGGCCCGCTCACACACGTGCTCGCTCAATCATTCTCTTTCTATGAAACCTGTAAACCGCATTCACCGGTTCTAACTCTATAGCGACAATAACTCTATAGCGGTTGACCAGAGCACTGCAATTATTTCTCATTTAAACTACAATCAAATGGATTTCCCCACACATGATGTCATGTCTGAGTCTGTCCTCTGCGCGGCAATTATGTTTACTTGTTAATTATGATTCTGAGAATTTCAGAATCGATTCTGAGCTAGTTTTTGTTCAGATGCGCAATGATGCTGCGTGTGCTTTAGAAACACCCGGATTCTGCTTGCTTCCAATTTCTCACACACACACACCACTCGAACCTTCCATAAAATAATCTTTCATAAAGTTCGGAAAGGTTGAAGTGAATTACAACGACATTCGTAGACTTCACTGCACAGGATGCGCTGTGAGAGACGTGCGCTTTGTTTGATGTTGCTGTGCGCGGTCTCGCCCGTCGGTATTTTCCTTACAAATGCTCTACGATGGCATCATTTGTCATTTGGAATGAAGTGTACTTGTACATTTAAAATATGAAACTCACTTACAGAAGGCTGCTTTCAATTTCAAATGCTGACGCTTTGTTTGTGAAGCATGTGGCTGTGCGCAAGTCCGTGTAAGAGGTTTAATGTACTTGCGCCTCAAAATGGTTTTATGATGCAAAATTAATGTAAACACAGCCAGTTTTGTCTTAAGGGATTAAATGGACAGGACAAACCACATTACTTATTATATTTCAAAAGAGATCCGTGCGTGAATGCAGCTTATTAGATCTCCCGTTGATGTAACAATCAGTAAACATGAGAAAGAAAATGCTTGTAATATGTTTCGTTGCTCCTCTTTTTTATTTGCTACTTGCTTGTATGTTTTGAAATTTAAATGATAGTTTAGTTGAATATTAATATTAATATTATTATTAATATTAATTAATTTATATTATAAATTTTATAAAATTAATTTTAATATTCATATTAATATTAATTTTACTTGAATATTAGTTTAAAATTCTTAACATAGGCTACAGTTGTTTTCATTAATTTTTTTCAATTTGTAATTATTTTAAAAAGTAGGCCTACTTATAATTACTTATGTAAGGATATATAAATGTAAGGATTTTAAGGTTTTTAAGTCGGTAAACTAATTATAATAATAATAAAAAAAGTAGATCAAGAATTGCTTTGGAATCGGATCGTGACTCCCAGAATCAGAATCGGATCGGATTGTGAGGTGACTAAAGATTCCCACCCCTTATATACATATACATATATATATATATATATATATATATATATATGTGCAAAATAAAATAGGTCCTCCATGACATTAACTCGTTCATAGGGAAAACCTTAATCTCAATGTCAAATTGTTCGACTATCGTGGGTGCAAGGGCGTGTGATTATACGATGATGCTAGTCTGAAGAGACGCTTGCAAGCTATCTCTTCTCCGGAGCTCATCGTCACTTAAAGAGACAGCACTCCATACCCAGCTATGCATAATAACATCCATACTGGTGAGAAGGCATTTTGATCAGTGTGTCAGACTGGTACTGCTCTGCACACTATGGCAGTGTTGCAGGTGGACCAGGCTGACCTGCTGAAGAGAGGCTCAAAAGCAGACTGGCGAGTTGCACTTCCCCTCGTAAAAACTGGGGACCGGCTCGTCATGCTCAGCAGCCTCGATAAACCCTCCTTCCCCGCCACCTCTAGTGCTTCGGGGGGCAGCGGTTTTCAGCGAAATGTTAGGTGTTCTGTTGATTCCTTTAACACATCAGGACGCGGAACATCTAACATCCCCTCAAAGGTAAGTATCGAATTTAGTGCCCATTTCAGAGAAATTGGCAACGTGGAAACTACTGCCAGGAATTTTGATGGAGTATTATATCTATCCTATAGAAAACAATTATAGTTTGCTTACTATAAAAGCTAGAAGTGTTTTGAGGCCTCTTGGCCTACGTGACTGTAAGGGTCAGATGTATCTGAGAAGTTAGCTTTACCACTAAGCATATTTTTCTGGTATTTTTTCACCAGACAACAGGTGGCTGTGAAATGAATAAGATCATTATTAAGGGTGTCATGTGAAGGCTTCTTGCCTCCAGGAAGTGTTGATTGTTTTTGATACAATGTTTTATTTTGCTATGGGAAAAGGTTTGACCATCAATTGGCAGAATTCCACCACTAGAGATTAAGTCAAAAGATGTAGACTAGTTGGCAGTCGACCACCCTTACAAAGAGAATTATCTCTTGCATAAGCAACACCTGCAGTTTAATTGGTGAAGTGACTGTGGTAAAAATGTTGGGGAGTACTTGGAGCACCTGTAAATGAGATCATGGAAAAGAACTGTAGGGGTGGATCTTACACTGTTTTAACAGATAAGAAAAATGTATAAAAACTGTGCCCTGGCTAGAGAGATTCAAATGTGGAGCTGGCATCTCATATAAGCGCTGTGATCCAGGGAAACACAACCCTTAATAAGTCAAAACAATTAAGGAAAAGGTAATAGAGAAAACTCTGTTGAACAAATTCCAACGTAGACTTTAAACAACACTATTCCTACCAGTGGACCTGAAATAGAGGAACTGCCAGTTTAAAATACCTAAGAAAGACTAATCAAATATCTTAATATTGTCTGATCATTGTGGTGATAACTAGTTAAGAATAGACACAGGCTGGGATTAGAAAGGTATAGCCTACCGAAACGGTGTGAAACATATAGTGATCATTTAGAATAGCATCAACACCTGTAGAGATGCCAAGGTCTAGACATCAGTTACACAGAGATACTATAGGACAGCCTCCAGAAAATAGGGAAAAAGGACAAAAAGCTTAAATACATAAGGCAAGTTGAGGAAACATTTGATGTGGTTATGTGCAGAGTAATGTTGTTTTTGGCAGCCTGTTTTAATTTTAGTTTTAATCTAGTCTTTGTGTCAAGCTGTCATTTTAGTTTTTATTAGTTTTAGTCAAGTTCATACCCTTTTTAGTCTAGTCAAGTTTCAGTCGACTAAAAGTCTGAGCATTTTAGTCTTATTTTAGTCAGAATTATCCATGACTATTTTAGTCATTTTCATTAGTCAATGAAAATTGTATTTTAGCCTCTTTTTAGTAATGCAATTCTATTTAACCCAGTCAATATAGTATAAGTACCTAGTAGTATAGACAAAACCAAAATTTTCTTTTAGCCAAACCAATTTCAAACAAGGTTATCTTATTATATTACTGTTATAGATAATACCTTATAATGCCTTGAGATGTCTCTTAACCCTTTAAGACCTGAAGGTTTTTTAGAGTTTTTTTTTTTTTTTTTTCTGAGCAACATACACAAAAGTAAAGACTCATAACTCCAAAACTGTAGCAAGGAGAGTCAAAAGGTTGGTATCAATTGATAGAACACTTTTTAATTTTTTTAGAAAATATAAATTACATTACATTTGGACATTTTCATGCTGAAAAACTGCTGATAAAAGACAAAACATATATATAATTTTTTTTTAATATAATTTCTTTTTTTTTTATTTGACGTATGTTAAATAATTCCATGAGTAATATCTTGTGATCAACGCATTATGTTGATGTTTTGATGTTATGTTTTGGATTCATTGTAAATGTGAGAATCTGCTTTAAATAATGATGAGCATTTTCTATGATCTGTGCATTTTTCATGAAGTTATGACCACGTGAAATCTACATATTTGTATTTAGTTAGCGGCTGTGCTGTTTTTGTTGTAAACGCATATTACTCCGACTCGTCTGCGCAGTGCAACCTGATGCAGCCCCTGAAGTGAGACACAGGAAAGAGAAATACTGCAAAATAATAATAATAACGCGACTAAACGAGGCGAAATAACATTATAACATTTCGTCTCGTCTCAGTCAACGAAAATGAAGAGACATTTTAGCATAGTTTTTATTTTGTAAACCACATTTAGTCTCGTTTTTATTCGTCAACAATATTGCATTATACATTTAATTATAGTCATCGTCACATGACCAGCATTTACTTTGCGTCACGTGATTGTGAGGGACTCAACATGGAGGCAAGATAGAATCCAAATACTGGAAGTTTAATAAATATCAGCAAACAAATCCAATACAAAAGGCAGAGACTTAGTCGATAAGGCAGGCAGAAATATTAGTGACAAGAAATCAGTCCAAACAGGCAACCACAGCAAAAACGATATCCAAAAGGCAAAAATCCAATAAAGCAAGCACAATGGTCAGTAACAAGAAGGCAAGGAAACAGGCAATGAGAAACACTTGGTAAGGCAGTGAAAAACTGGCAATACTTCGCAAAGCAGCAGTGGAAATGCATGTCTATTTATACAGGAGAGAGACAGGAAGTAACCAACGAGCAAGAGTCCATGTTAGTATTCTGGAGAGGGCTCCCTCCGGTGGCTGGATGAATGAGTACCAGCCTCATCCATTACAGTGATAAAGGTTCGTTGATGACGATATTTAGTCATAATTTTCGTTGACGAAAGCAACACTAGTGCAGAGAAACTGAATCATTGATAAATTCATTAAAATTAGGGAGACAGGTCATACACACAAGATGTGTGTTGTTTGTTTAGGAATGGAGCATGCCCAGGCAGCTCTCGAGGGAGCTGTCTGTGTGCATTGCGAAAAGCTATCCTTAAGAACACTCCGTTCTCGCCCGACGCTCTTTGATAATAAAGAGGGCGCCTCGGCCAGAGTTCCCTGCGGATCAGGTCCGGCTTCTGCTGAGGCAGAGCGGCGGCTTCATTCATGGGGTTCACAAATGGATCTGACAGAGGGGTGGGGTTAGAGACGGGCCCAGCCCTTTCTCTACCCTCACTTGCCAGACCAAGTGTGTCTCCTCTGGTGGTGGAAGCATGCACTGCGGTTTCTTCCCCCCGGAGAGAGGCACCGGCGCTTCAGCTATTCAGCTCTGAGGAGTTGGATGTTGTGGGTGTCGATGCTGGAGATGAGGACTCGCCATCTCAATCTCCAGCATACGAAGAGTTGCTTGAGGTTGTGACCAGGGCAGTAGAGAAACTAAACACTGAGTGGCCAGCTGAAAAAAGTGAAACTCAAAAAAAAGCAAATTAGACGAGCGCTTTCTGCCAGGTCACAACCTTAGCGTAGGGGATTACCGTTCTTTCCTGACCTCCACAGCGAGGTGTCGAGGTCGTGGAAGAGACCGGTTCAGTACAGAGTGTTCAGCCCCCAAACGTCAACTTATTCAAACATCATGGGGCTGAAACAATACGGTTATGGGGTGATGCCTCGGGTTGAAGAGACGCTTGCGGGCTCTCTCTCACCCGAGTCTGCATCGTCCCTCAAATCCCCAACGCTACCCACCAAGCCGCTAAGAACAACATCTGCACTGGTGGGCAAAGCTTATATGGCAGCAGGTCAGGCCGCAGCATGTCTACAGACTATGTTGATTTTACAAGCCTATCAGGCTGACCTGCTAGGGGAGATTGATGAGAGCGGGGAAGGGAGTTTTGAAGCCATCCAGGAGCTAAAAAAAGCTACTGATTTGTCTCTCCGGGCCACCAAGGAGACAGCCAAAACAATCGGCTCCTCTATGGCAGCCCTGGTGGCCACAGAGAGGCATCTATGGTTGAACTTGTCTGACATCAAAGATAAAGACAAGAACATCCTCCTGGATGCGCCGCTGTCTCCTTTGGGCCTCTTCGGTGACTCTGTTACGTCCGTCGTCGAGAGGTTCCAGGAGACAAAGAAAAAAAAAGATTTCTTCCCCGCCGCTCTGAACCCCCGCAGCCTCGGCCGTCAGCCAGCTCCTCACACAGAGCGCAACAAAAACAATGTGTCGCCACCCGTGCTCCCCCGCAAAAGGCTTGGGGACAGGGACGGGCGACACAGCCAAAGTCTTCTCGGGATAAGGCAGATCTGAGGACTGTCATTTTCACCAAGAAGGCTTTGAAGAGGTCCTGATGCCAGTGGCGCGGGACCTCTGAGGGCAGCCCTCCTCCGAAGAGGGTCCTATATCACACTCTATGGTATCCGTTCTGCCAACCCTGCCACCTCGTGTGCTTCAGGGTGCAGCAGCTGACATTTGATTCAGTTGTTCCCTGCCGGTTCGCCTGTTCAGGGCACTGAGTCGAATGCTCAAAAAACACCAGAGGCCAGTCTCGAGAGACTGGTTCCCTTAGTAGAATTTCTGGCAGAATGGAAACTTCTTCCAAATATTTCTCGATGGGTACTGCTTACAATAGAAAAAGGTTACAGAATTCAGTTCGGGTCTCGCCCGCCCCAGTTCATCGGGGTCCTCCCTACGGTGGTGGACCCCGAGCAGTCTCTGGTATTGGAACAGGAAGTTCTGATGCTCTTGCAAAAAGGAGCTATAGAAAAGTTCCACCTCCCAGCAAGCTGTCAAGGTTTTACAGCCGTTACTTCATTGTTCCAAAGAAAGATGGAGGGTTGCGTCCCATTCTAGATTTAAGCGTATTAAATCGGCGAAGCTTATCAACACCGGGTTCTTCCGTTCGGCCTAGCACTTTCACCCCACACCTTTACAAAATGCATGGATGCAGCTCTGGCTCCTTTGAGACTCCAGGGCATTCGCGTGTTAAATTACATTGACGATTGGTTGATTTTAGCTCAATCCGAGCACATGGCAGTTCAACATCGAGATGTCGTTCTGTCTCACATGAGAAGGTTAGGGCTGAGACTCAATGCCAAGAAGAGTGTGCTTCTTCTAGCTCAAACTACCAGCTATCTAGGGGTAGTCTGTGGTCTCAACGACGATGCAGGCACATCTATCTCCTGCTCGTATGAATTCCATTCTCACAGCCGTGAATGGGGTGAAACTAGGCCAGTCACTCAATGTAAAACAGTTTCAGAGACTGTTGGGTATGATGGCAGCTGCGTCCAACGTGATACCTTTTGGCTTGCTGCACATGAGACCCTTACAGTGGTGGCTCAGGACGAAGGGGTTTTCTCCAAGGGGAAATCCGTTTCGCATGACCAAGGTCACACGGCGATGCCTTCATGCCTTAGTCATGTGGAAAAAGCCTTCGTTCCTATCCCAAGGGCCTGTGTTTGGAATTCCTTGTCATCGCGTAATGCTTACGATGGATGCATCTCTCACAGGCTGGGGGGGGCGATCATGAGTGGTCGCTCGGCTCAGGGTCTCTGGGAGGACCAACTACTTTCCTGGCACATAAATCAGCTGGAAATGATGGCGGTATTTCAAGCTCTCAAGTACTTCCTCCCAGACCTGAGGGGCCATCATGTGTTGGTCCGCACGGACAACATGTCGGTGGTCTCCTACATCAACCATCAGGGGGGTCTGAGGTCTCGCCACCTGTGCAATTTGGCCCATCGGATCCTCCTGTGGCTTACATGCCCTTGAGAGTGGCTTACATCCCGGGGTGTCAAAATGTGGGGGCAGACATCCTGTCGAAGCAGGGGCCGAGGCCCGGTGAGTGGAGACTCCACTCCGAGGTGGTGGAGCTCCTATGGAAAAACTTTGGTCGAGCAGAAGTCGATCTATTTGCTTCGAAAGAAACGAATCATTGCCCAATGTGGTTCTCTCTCACACATCCAGCCCCTCTGGGTCTGGACGCCATGGTACAGACGTGGCCAAGGCTACGTCTGTACGCATTTCCCCCGATCGCTCTGCTCCCAGGAGTTCTGGAGAGGGTTCGCCGGGACAGGGTCTGTCTCATATTGGTAGCCCCGTTCTGACCAACCCAAGTTTGGTTTGCGGACCTTGTGTCTCTTCTCGATGTCTCTCCTCTGGAGATCCCTGTCAGACAGGACCTCCTGTCTCAAGCAGGTGGCATGATACTTCACCCCCACCCGGAGTCGTGGAAACTGTGGGCCTGGCCTCTGAGGGGGCTAGGCTCATAGAATCCGGTCTCTCAACCGAGGCTGTGGAGACCATACTCCACTCAAGAGCTACCTCCACGAGGAAGTTGTATGCTTATAAATGGAAGTTGTTTTCTACCTGGTGTAGACAACGTCAGTTGGATCCTGTCCATTGTCCCGTCAGCTTAGTGCTGCAATTTCTCCAAGAAAAGTTCTCGGAAGGTTTGTTGCCTTCCACCTTAAAAGTTTATGTAGCGGCTATATCCGCCTGTCATGCTCCTTTGGGTGACTCTTCTGTGGGAAGAGATCCCCTAGTCATACACTTTCTTCGTGGTACTCTGAGGATTAGGCCTTCTCTACATACAAAGACTCCGGCCTGGGACCTGACTATCGTTTTGGAGGGGTTAGCATCTGCTCCCTTTGAACCTCTAGAGGAAGTTTCGGAAAAGTCCCTTACTTTAAAAACTATCTTCCTGCTAGCTATTTCATCTCTTAAAAGAATTGGAGATCTTCAAGCACTTTCGGTTGCTCCATCATGTTTGGAATTTGCGCCTGGTATGGTTAAGGTTTTACTTCATCCTAGACCTGGTTACATACCTAAGGTCTCCACCAACGTCCCAGGGCCGATTGTACTGCAGGCCTTTTGTCCTCCTCCATTTTCCAATCCAGATCATGAAAACTTAATCTGCTATGTAAACACATATGTCCACAGAGCTGTCCTGTGGCGTAAAACCGAACAACTTTTCGTTTGTTACAGGTCTCCTAAGAAGGGAGGCCCTGCGTCTAAGCAGAGAATGAGCAAGTGGGTGGTCGAGGCTATCTCACTTGCTTACGAATCTACCAGACAGCCGTCTCCTTTGGCTCTCAGGGCACACTCTACTAGGAGAGGCCTCAAAGGCTTTAATCTCGGGGGTCCCCCTCCATGATACATGTGATGCAGCTGGGTGGTCCTCTCAGCATACGTTCATCAGGTTCTATAACCTTGACTTAGGCTCCATGAAAGGGAACGCCTCGGGTTACATATGTAACCCTGATTCCCTGAATAGGGAACGAGACGCTGCGTCGCCTTGCCATACTCCATGCATGCCTGTGAGCGCATTGCTTCAGCCTATCAGAAGCTGGCATTCTTTGTTCTGGCTATGCTTTATAGTTTTCTGGTCTGTGACGTCACCCGCCTCTGACGTTCCGCCACACCATTGGTTCGATTTCACAAGTGCTTCATGATGCAATCACACAGGAGCATTCCCAATGCGTCTCGACGCAGTGTCTCATTCCCTATTCAGGGAACCAGGGTTGCATATGTAACCCGAGACATTTTTCAAGGATCAAAAGAATAAGTATAATACAGCTTTGAGTTGTTGTTGTTGTTTTTTAAAACATCAGAATAGATCCTGTTTAATTCATAGTTAGAACATAATGCATACCATAAAGGGTTACAACTTTCTTTCTTTTTTTTACAACACAAAGTCTTCCAAGTGTTTGGGCATTTTAACAGTCCTTTGGGACCTACGGACCTCTGGGACTAAACTTTTCCTTTCAACAGTCTCCGGTTGGTTCTGAGAGCCCAAAACCACTGGCTCTGTCACAATGTCTCCACAAACAGTGTCAGTCCCACTACACACTGATGTGTCCAAGGAAACATTCCCACACACATTGTCTCTTGACTCTGAACTTTCCACATCCTGAGAAAGAATTTGATCCACATGTCTACGCACTGTTTTGCCATCTCCGAGCATGACCTAGTACGAGAGAGGGCCCGTCACTTTGGTAATGAACCCAGGAATCCACTTGGGATAACTAAAGTTCCGTGTCAAAACTGTATCACCAACTTGAAAACTCCTTCCTTGCCATTTGTTGTCATGATACTGCTTTTGTTTGATTTGTTTTTCTCGTACCTTCTGTTGCAAGTCTGGATGCAATAGATCAAGAGTGGAACGCAGTTTACGTCCCAACAGCATTTCTGCAGGACTCAACCCAGTAGTGGACTGTGGGGTGATCCTGTAGCTGAACAGTACATGTGCCACTTTGGTTGCCACACTTCCCTCTCCTGCCTTTTCCATCATAGTTTTGAATGTCTGAACGGCTCGTTCAGCCAAGCCATTGGATGAGGCATGAAACGGAGCAGAAGTGACATGTTTTATGCCATTTTTGTTCATGAAGTCCTTGAACTCTGTACTCACAAAGTAGGCAGCATTGTCAGAAACTAACATTTCTGGCAGTCCATGATTGCTGAAACTCTTTCTTAGGCAATCAATAGCAGTTCCGGATGAAGCAGTGGAAACAGGATACACATCCATCCACTTCGAGTGAGCATCAATGAGAATCAAAAACATGTGACCAAGGAACGGACCTGCATAATCTATGTGTATCCTTTCCCATGGTTTCTCTGGCCACTCCCATGGATGAAGTGGTGCAGTGGCAGGAGCTTTTCTGTGTTCCTGACATGTTGAACAACTTTTTGCCAAAGCCTCGATGTCGTCATCTAGCTTCAGCCACCAGAAATAACTCCTCACCAGCGCTTTCATGCGAGAAATGCCAGGATGACATTGATGTAATTGCTGTAAGACAACTTTGTGACCCTGTGGAGGTATGATGACTCGGGCACCCCACAAGATGCAGCCATCCTGTACACTCAGTTCTGTTTGTCTGGCCGCATAGGGTTTGAATTCAGGGCTGTCCATTTGATAAGCCCCCCCCGTCAGCGCCACCTGTCTTACGCGAGCCAGAATGGGATCCTTACCAGTCCAGGTGCAAACATTCTTGGCTGATACCAAGGGAATGTCTTCCATCATTAATATTCGATCCTCTGAACAGGTTTCTGGAGAAATGTCGGGAACAGGACACCTACTCAAGGCGTCAGCGTTGGAGTGCTCCTTTCTAGGCTTATAAACAATAGTATATTCAGAAGCCTGCATTATAACTGCCCACCTCTGAATTCGCGGTGACACAAATTGTGGAACAGCTTTCATTTCACCCAAGAGGGATAACAGCAGTTTGTGATCTGTGCAAATTGTGAACTTTCTGCCAAACAGATATTTGTGGAAACGCTGAATTCCAAAAATAACAGCGAGCCCCTCTTTGTCGAGCTGTGAATAATTGCGCTCTGATGGAGTGAGAGTTCTGGACATGAAACTGATGGGTCTCTCTTTGCCATCCTCCATTCGATGTGACAAAACGGCCCCCACCCCATAAGGAGACGCATCACAGGCCAAGATGAGGTCTTTTTGAGTATAATAATAATGAACAAGCACCTCAGGAGACTGAATGAGTTGTTTGGATTTCTCAAACGCCTCGCGTTGTTCACTACTCCAATGCCATTTCACACTTTTTCTCAAGAGGTTATGTAAGGGGGCCAGCAAGGTTGACAAATTTGGCAGGAACCTGTGGTAGTAATTGAGCAACCCCAGATATGCCTTCAATTCGGTGACATTTCGGGCCAAAAACTCTGCCTCTCGCTGCATGAATGCACACTTTTCTCTTTTTAGCCTCATTCCGCCATTCTTAAGCCGCTTCAGAACCTCACTCAGCATGTGCAGATGTTCCTGATCATTTCTGCCTGTTATGAGAATGTCATCTAGGTATATCGCTACCCAAGGGATTCCCTGTAGTAACCCCTCCATGATTCGTTGAAAAATGGCAGGACTGGAAGCCACTCCAAAAGGCAGTCTATTTACTGTGAATAATCCCTTGTGAGTGTTCAGTGTTACATATCTCTTAGAGTCCTCATCCAAGATCACTTGCTGATAAGCATGACTGAGATCCAGCTTACTGTACTTTTCACCTCCTGCTAACTTTTCCAACAGGTCCTCCAGTTTGGGAATTGGGTACTGTTCCAGTTTGGATGCCTGATTAACGGTAAGCTTGTAATCTCCACAAATCCTCACTGAATTATCTGGTTTAAGGACAGGTACGATTGGTGCCGCCCACTCTGAAAATTTGACAGGTTCCAAAATTTTGTCATTGAGTAACCGCTCTAACTCCACTTCCACTTTTTTTTTCAATGCATAAGGTACCGGCCTGGGCTTATAGTACCTTGGCACCGCATCCTTGTCAACATGAATTTTCGCTGGGGGCCCTGTCCATGTCCCTAAGCCCTCTTTAAACACTGGTTCATGTCTGGTCAACACCTCCTGAAGTGTCATAGTTTCTGCATTCACTTGATTCACTGCACTCCAGCATATGTCTAACTCTTTAATCCATCCGCGTCCCAGAAGATTTGGTCCTTCGGAGGACACCACCACCACAGGAAGCTCTTTCACCTGATTTCCATGTTGAACGATCACATCTGTAGCCCCCAGTATCTTTACTGACTCACCAGTATAAGTTTTCAGGTTAAGAGAACAATCTTTCAAATCCGGGAAAGATCCATAACTTAGCATATTCTGCATTTGACATAATAGTGACACTGCAGCCCGTGTCCACTTCAAAATTGACCTCAGTGTCATTCACTTTTAAAAGCAAGGTGATCGGAGAAACTCTTGGAATTTTAGTTTCTACCACACTGTACATAGTGAAGACTTCTTGCCTGTCACTGGCAGTGGTTTCCGGTGTGTCACTGATGTGATGAGCTGATCCATGTTATTCTGTGCTAGACTTGTATTTCCCTCCTCCCCCCTTTGGCTTAAACTTAGTGGAGGGTAAACCAACTCTACACATTTTCCTAATATGCCCTTTCTTACCACACTTGTGGCACTGCTCTTGCAGAAAACGACATTCATGCTGTTTGTGATCACCACTGCATCTGTAGCAGTTTGGGCGTGGCTCTTTATACGTCCATTTGCTCCTTGTTTCAAACTTGAGCACAGTCTGCATTGACTGTTTAGCGTGCACGTCCGCGGACGCCTTGTTTTGATATTGTAAATCCAGCACGTCTTTATTTGCAGTCTCTATGGCTTGCGCCAGCTTCAGCGCTTTTTCAAAAGTCAGCTCAGGTTCTGCCAATAACCGACGCTGTATTCCATCGGCCTCAATTCCACACACAAGTCTGTCACAGAGCATTTCTTTCAACTTGTCTCCGCAATTGCAATGTTGAGCGAGTTCACGAAGCACCACGACATAATCGGCCACAGTCTCATTAGGCTGTCTGTTCCAAGAATTAAATTTAAATCGTTGCACAATCTCACTCGGTTTGGGATTATAGTGGTTTTTCAACAATTCCACTAACTCACTGAAACTTTTATCCCCTGGTTTGTCGGGGCTCAGCAAGTTTCTCATAAGACTATATGTCTGACTCCCAACCGAACTAAGTAGAATAGCCCGTTTCTTTGCAGCATCTTCAATCTCATTTGCATCAAAAAAATGAGACAGTACCTCGCAATATTCCTCCCATGACTGCAGCTTACTGTCGAAAGGAGTGAGTGTTCCAACCGCGAGTGCCATTTCTGTTAAAGCCTGGACGACGTTTACTTCGTGTCAGCAAACAACGAAAACAGTCCAGTTTCCTCAAAAACTCCGCGAAGTAACTCCAAAACTTTAATCCTCGTCGCCATTATGTGATAACTTGCCCCTTGAACAACGAATAGACTGGAGACGTTAGAGCTGATTTCAAACAACGCAGCAGGATTTTATTCTCTTCACATCACTGTAGTGTATATGGGTATATTTACGCAAGTCACGCAGGACTTCTTTTTTTTCTTTTAATTCACCCATATGCATAGGAACATTAACTACTAAATAAACATTTCGTTGCTTTACTCTTAAATCAAAACCAAAAATAATAATTCCTTTGGAATATCACATTTCCAAATTACTACAGTATTCCTATAGGTCAATGTGAATCAGATGAGTGTCAGCTGATGTGAGCTTGACTGACGTGACCTGCCAGAACTAACGCTACACCTGATTTCTTCTGAAGTAAAGAGGATAAAATGCTCTTCAGGCACACTTTTTATACTCACAGTTGCACCAGTTGTGGTGTCATCGGCTGTCACTGGCCAATGTCAAGTTCATTGTCATGTTTATGTAACAGACATAGGCCGGCAAGAGCTGTGTGTGAAAACCTCACTCCCCTGATCTCAAGAGGCATTCTAGCGACTGATGCTAGAATAGAGACTGCGGTATTTAGCCTCCTTGTTAGAGCGAGAGTTCGAGTCCCGCTTAGAGCGGGCAGTATGAGCTGCAGGGGTTACATTTAGACTCATGTTTCAGACACAGTTCATGCCAGAGGCAATCCCCATAGTGTCCTCTAGAGGATGCAATGCGAGTTCCCATTCAAAAGGGAACCGTGATCATTTGTGTCACTATAATTGTGATATGAAATATCATACTATTTCACCTTGAGCACAAAAATATGTAGCAACTCCTGCTTCAACTGTGCTGTGTGAGACCATTTTCACTCGCAGGACACAAGAAGAGAGCTGCTCTGGCACCTGAAAACATTAACAAACTTGTATGCCTTAGCAGCTGGTTAAATGTGGACTAGAAAAATAAGCTGACCTTAAATGTCAGAAGAGGTTGTCAAGTCAAGTCAAGTCAAGTGACCTTTATTTATATGTCTCTTTATACAATATAGATTGTTTCGAAGCAGCTTTACAGTGATAACTGCATCTTTGATAATGATTCAAAGATGCAGAGTTCATTTCAGCTGTACAGCAGCTCTAAAAGAAAATAGTACCATTTTCAACTGAAGTCAGTTCAGTGTTAATTCTGTTCCATTGTAAAGATCAGTAAAGATAATTAATTATTAAATTAGCTAATTTTTATGTATAAAGCAGTTTTGCAGAAAACAGTGATGTCATCGTCCAGCTAAGTTCAGTTCTCATCCAAAAGTCATTGCAGTCAAATCAATAATGTTATTGAATATCAAGTGTCCGCAACTTAGCAAGCCAGAGGCGATACTGGCAAGGAACCCAAACTCCATCAGGTGACAAAAATGGTGAAAACATCCTTGGGAGAAACCAGGTTCAGTTGCGGAGCCAGTTCTCCTCTGGCCAACGAATAAACACGGTGTGATTACGATTCAGGCTGTATCACAAGTCAGAAATCAGAATGTGGATCGGTAGAATTGTGAATTAAATATTTCATCCAGTTCCTTTTGCTTGAAGATTTGCTTGTGCTGTATCTTAGTACAGCAGTCTTTTGGCAATCAAAGGAAATGACTGAAATTGTTCAAACAGATGGTTTACGTTGCTGGATATAGCAAATGATGACAAAATTAACATGTTAAACAAGATAAATAGTGTATGCTTAATTTCACAATAAATGTGTGATTAATTGAGATAAAAATATTCTATTGACAGCCCTAGTTTGTGTGTGTGTGTGTGTGTGTGTGTGTGTATTATATATATATATAAATGAATGAGTCTGTTTAAATGAATTGGTTGAATGAACACTTCAAAGGCTCTTAAAGATAGTCTCTTGTCACCACCTACTGCTGTAGTCATCCCAACCACTAATACATGCCACCTACTGTATTCAGGGATATAAAGGGTAAGAAAAGTCCATTTAGTTTTAAATGAACTGTGTATTTTATTTTGGAGCTATTGGGTTATAAAAAAAAAATGTGAGGGTCTGTACACTCACCTTCACTGAAGCACCTGTTTTAGTCAAGCTCTCCATTTCTTCTTTTTTATATTTCTCCTTCCACTCTACTGGTCTTCTCTTTAGGTCATCTTCACTCATTTGCTCAGTAAGATTGAGATGGCTCCTGGATATGGTGTTTCGTGTTGCAGTCATCACAACTCCAGTTTTTCTGAGAAGCATAGACTCTTCGTCTTCTGCATTTTGTTTTGAAGCTGAAAAAGAGAAAACTGTTTTAGTCTTACACAATGAAATATTGTCATTGAAGCCTATTTAGTATAAGTAATAATTTGTAGTTGCTATATAATTATAATCTTCTCATATAGACTTTATACAGTCTTTTAGGAACATATTTAAAAAGTTTAGCAGTTTAATTTTTATATAATTATTCTCAATAAACCATTTGGTCATAAGAATACAGGTTAAATATATCTTGTGTCCCGTCCCAATCCGGTCCACCCTTTTCTATTAGTTTTGGCCTCTCAAGCAAGAATTAAAGAAACTAATAAACCATGTCTCCAGTCTATTTTCAGAAAACTTTAATCATGATGGCAGCAGCCATACAGAATACCTGATGGTCAAAGACAGGCTACTGAGGAGGAAAACCAGCAGATGCAGAGAATCGAAATAAACAATGAATAAAAGAGGCCCTGGTTCAACCAAAATGTAATGGTCTTGAAATCAGATGTAATCAAAACCTGAAGGGATTGTTGGCTTTTAATGGATATTACACGTCAATGTTAATTACAGACGGTATACTGCTATGGAAAGGAAACACTTGCAGTTAGACAGTTGTAGCGTCTGTACAAGAATCAGTCTTAGCCAACCAACTTTGGAATTTTCAGTATGCTTTTAGCCTGCTGAACTGTGTTTGTAAATCTCACATCGGCCCCGGCCGGTCTGAGAAAGACGAGCACTTTGGCATTTTCATGGTCCCTCTGAGGTTAAACAGAGAACCCCATTTCCTAGCTCTTGGGACATCAAAGGGCCCCTCATGTGGACTAAGTGCCAGATCACATTCCAACACACACCACACACACACAGACACACAAACATTGAAGACTGTTTGTGTAAGATATAATTATATATAAATGTAACCGCCGTTGTATTGTCAAATTGCATATAGTTATTCCCACTGTATAAGCTTAGCTAGGATTGTAGTGGTACTAGTGTCATTTCTAACTATTATATTTGACTGTAAATTGTAACTTCTTTTATATGCTTTTCTTATGGCAAGTTTGGTCTCGTTTTAAAGCTCTTTCCACGTCTCATTCACTGAGATATGTCACATAACTGCAAAATGCACTGTTCTGTTTTTAATGGTACTGTGAAGAAAATACACTCCTATCTGATACCTCATAAATTATGCAAATCCAGCCAGGAGACAAGACAAAGAAAACTTTGCCCGCCAAACATTGCACCCTGACTATTGGTTGTTTTCAAAGAAGGAGGTGTGTTAGCTTGGTTTTCCATAAAAGCACCAACACCCAACTTTTCCTTTGTCTCCCGATTGTCTCACAATTGCCCCTGAACTGCCTCAGGCGACAGCGCTCTCATCACGCGCTCAGCTTCTTCCGGGACGACCATTTCCTTTCCTTCCTTCTCTCTTCTCGGTTATTTTACTCGTCAGTTAAACCTCATTTGAAAACCCCGCCGGAGGAAACCCTCTCGGAAAGGACCAATCGATCTAAATTATATATATATATATATATTATATATATTTAGACGCATAACCTCGGTATTAGTAGTTCATATATTAAACACATTATTCATGCTCGATTGTTTTTTTTTTTTGCTCATTCAACAAAACCCAGGTCACTTTAACGTTTCGATCCAGTATCCTTGCTTTACGCATTGATGCTAGAATAGGAAGTCTTTCTCATGGCCAGAGAAAAACCTTCCTTTTTATAATAGTCTATGAGGAGCTAATGGTTTGCTGGACAAACTAATAGTTTCTCTAAATAATTATTAAACCAGACCTAATCATATATGTAATTGATTATAATTCGTTGTAATTAATTCACAATATATGTATAATTCCCTCTTGGGTCGGTAAATGTATTATAATTAATCATAAAGCTTTATGATTTATTATATTCATATATTTCACCCATAAATTAATTAAATACCTGTACAATTTCGCTACACAGTACTTTATTGTTCCTTTTGTAAGTGTAGCAGGGATATGTTATTACACCAGATTATTCATTTATTTATTTTGTTACTATTTGTTTTAATTATTATATGTTTTGGGGAATTTTCTTTTGAAAGAAGTTTGCATGCTCTTATTAAAGGTAATGATCACAGTATGCAAGTCGGCTGATGTCATACGTAGGTGAGAGGTTCAAATAGCAGCAGAATCAGGGTTTGTCCTCTTTCTGGCATTGTCACTAGAAAGGAGAGGCAAAAGAGCAAAGTGTTGCAGATAACAGTGCCTGTCTATTTATGTTTTACCACACAGGTACTGTACTTAAATCACCTTTGGCATGACCAGCTTTGTGTGGAAAGTTCTTTATTAACATCATCGTATAAAAACAACACATTGCAGAGGAACAGCTTCTACAAAACAAAATTGTGTTGCATTAGTAGTCAGGTATTGTACACAAAGTAAGCACATATTATACAATAAACAATACAGAACATTAGAAAGTGCATCTTAATACACAAAAATACACACTTCAAACCAAGTACATAGTATATATCAGTATATGTATGTGTCACAGTATATGTCATATGGAACAATGTATATTTCCACCTATCTGCTCTGGTCCAAAATTGGTTTCATGATCATCCCCGATGTTTACTCCCAATACCTCCCAATATACTCTCCCTTTTTTAACCCCATTGAAGTGTTTTTTTTTTTTTTTTTTTTTTCAGCATGGCGGTGGAAGGTTTACGATCTCCAGCCCTATGTCAGGATATGCCTCATTCAAGTCATGGAGAAGGCCTGACCTAATTGATGCAGGGTCTGTGCAAGGATGGATTCACCATTCAAGAAGATTCTTCCCTCACTGTCTTGCGAGAGAGGACATCGCCTGTGACGTGGATGAAGTGATATGGCCAGATCCAGCTAGGCCAAGAGATGATGCTTAGGTGTTTTTTTTTTTTCAATTTTTTACATTTACTAAATTCATGTTTAGTCTCCACAAATGTTTTTGTCCGTGTAATATATTGTATTTAGAATATGTTCTGATTTTTAGTGCAAAATGCAACCTTTGGAAAGGCATGGATGTAGTGAATGGTTTTACAATGTGGTGAGAAATAAATGTTTTCATCAATGTGCAGTACTGGTCTTGTGTGTTTTTTTATTTGTTTTTGTTTTTTGTTTTTTTGTCAATATATTAATGTACTTTAACAATATCTCTGGGAAAAAAAAAAAAAAAACCCAGACTATATCATTAGAAAAGTATATAAGTTACAAGTGTTTAAGTTTGAGCACAGCAGTGTGTAAATGAATCTAACAGAATCAGAATGTTTGAACCATGTGTGTTCCATACGGTTTCAAAGTTGGGTTTTGTTAAATGAATGTAAAGTTTTGAATGAAGTGTTTCATTTTTTGTTCTGCTACTTGTGTGTGTCAGGGATGCAAACAGGTAAGGGGGAAAAAAGGTGAGAACATTGCGTGGGGCGGTGGCATTTGCTTTACATGCTTATTTGTAGTTACTTCAAAACTGTAAAACTCCAAAATTACAAAACTGTAATTTTTCACAAAAAAAAAAAAAAAAAAACATATTGTTGCAACATTTTACCAAAATCAGGATTGAATACATTTGGTCAAAATCTCATGTTATAAAAGATGAAGTGCTATGCAGGCTATTTAAGACAATATTGGCTGATTAGACGCCAATACTGAGCTGAACTGCAACCTGCTTGCCCTCTCTCTCTTCACCGGTCCCACATCTCAGACCTCACATACATAAAATATTACCCTTTATTGTCAGTTTTTAAAGTAAAGAGTTAAGTAAGCACTGTACAGTACTTACTGAAACAACCCCCCACCCCCACCCCCTTATAAAATCAAGTTCTCATTGGATCTATGCAGATCCCATAGGGGACTTATTTTGATCTCAAAAAGGTGAGTTGTCACTGAAAGGTGAGGAGTTTGCATCTATGGTGTGTGGATCTGTGAATTGTGTGTGGTGTTTTGACAAAATGAGCCTTGTTTTTAAAATTGTGCTTAAGCAATCGTAAAAAACTGCAAGCTTGACGTCGACTATTCGCTGATCATGGCCTATAGAGGGCGCAACAGGATTAGAAATATTTTAAGTCTGCTTTTACACTCCGTTTCCAACAGTTAAAATGACAAATAAATGCATATTTCGAGAGTGCTAGAGCATCCAATCTGGATGCTCAAGATTGATTGGGGGAATGCACATTTTAAATTGCTTATTGTACATGTAAGTTAATCACCTAGTGCACACCCACTGTTTCTTAAGAGATTTGTCTGTTCAAGTGAAAACAATTGCAAAGCACTTAGAAATAACTTTGTTTTCTCATATATATGTAATGCCAAATATTCATTGCATGTACAGGTTACCATGCAAAAGCATGCTGAGGAGGAGAAGAGCAAAGTCTCTTCAAAGCCAGTCAGTTCAATTAGCAGCCATGTTTGTAATGTCCCATTCAGCAATATCCACCCATGCAAGTATAGCTCAATCTACTTGAATGGGGAAGTCAGCGACCATATAGAGCACTGTCTACAGGGAAACTGGCTATAGAATGTTTAGACTGCATTCTATCAAAGTATTCTTAAGAAAAGGATACATTAAACAAATCCATCAGCTTTTGATTCAGTGAAACTATATGCTAATATGCCTGTTTGAAGTATTTAACAAACACTTTTATGATTAGGACAGCTTTTTAACATTTTTTCTTTACATCATACACATTTGCAACACTAAACTGACTTCAGCTGAATAATGCCACTGTTGTCTTTTTAGAGCTGCTTTACAGCAGAATTATTTCCCTCTTGATAATTGTAAAGCTGCTTTGAAACAATCTGTATTGTATAAAGCGCTATATAAATTTTTTTTTTTTTTTTTGCCACAAATGTGCCATAAATATGTTTGCTTTTTTATTATTAGTTAGTGGTAGCAGCTCTACTACTTACTGCTTGCACACAAAATCCTTACTTGTCACACAGTTTCTGAAACACCAGAACCACATGCCAAACCTGCAAAACCATACACTAATTCTCGGCCTTTGACTCAGTTTTCAATTTCATAAAACACTTTTTGCAAAACACAACACACAATTCTCTATGTAACACACAACAATCCAACAGGAAGTATCTTGATTTCCTTTTTCAAACACAACCATTGTTCTGTCAAACTACACATGGTTGATGTCTTTCTTTTCTTTCTTACTGTGTAATATTGTATTCACAACCACAAATGCTTACAGTAAAAAAAAAAAAAAAAAAAGTAGTTTGGTTTCAAATTCTTCAACATCTCTCTGCCAATTACTTTCAATCTTGTACAGAAATGTGATCTCATGAAAGAAGAGCTTTAGGGTTTGAATAATTGTGTGTATATGATATATCCAAAAATAGAATATTATGGCAAATGTGTTTGCAATGTAAGACAAATGTTTGCTTTTGTGATGTTTGTGATATTTTGAATGCAGTGCTTCATTTTTCAAGAGTTGTGAGTCATTTTGCATTTTGTGTGTACAAATCTTGGATTTGTGTATAAAGTTTTGAAAATGTGTGTAAGCAGTTGAAAAAAAAATGTTCTGTAGTGCAACTTAGGACTACTTAGTCTGAAAATCTGTTACAACCCTGCTCACACCATAACAAAGCTATATGAAAAATTGATAAATTGAATGCCACGGAATTCAGTATTTGTACCCTACTGTGACAATTATTGCTGCAGTGTCTCTAGTTTGTTTAGTACGACAAGTTAAACGCTAACAAAAGTGGGTGTTTAAAATATCTGGTTTTTTTTTTTGTTGTTGTTTTTTTTTATCATTACCTTGTGATTGAATCTTCTCAAATCTGGAATCCAGAAGTTCTCCCACTTGTACTTCCAATAATATCTCTGCAGAGATATAGTCTTCTCTGTTTCCTTCAGCCATCTGTTCAAATCTTTCCACCAACTTGGACACGTTTTGGGTGTGTCTACGGAAATTACGTTTTCTTTTAAAACTCTCAAAGGCACACTCTGATTTCTGGGAAATAAGGACAACAACATGTTTGTCGATTCTTGAGCTCAATATCCTGTGAATCTCCTCCATTTCTGCTTTGTCTTCCTCAGTAAGAGAAGCATCAGAAATAATGATGAGGAAAGCATGAATTCCAGGATCACAGAGAGAAACACAGATGGCAGATTCACACACTTCCTTTGAGAACCGAGTGCTGAAATAAACTGGAAGCTCCTCTAAAGTGATCAGATGTCCACACACCTCAAAACCCATCCTCACAAGCACTGATCTGGATTCTGATATATGTTCCCTCCTCACACACACTGATCTTGACTCTGATCTTCTCTCTCTTTCATCCAGCATAAGTCTTGATATGTGGCCCTTTAAAGTTTCATCATTTCCACAGAGAATCAGGTTCGGCATTGACACTGAACTGAAACTTATTGACACTTTTGGAAGAAAAATAAAGACATGTAAGAAATAGTGCTGTCGATTAAAAAATATATATATTAACGAATTAATCGCACAATTTTCTGTAATTAATCACGATCAATCACAATTAAAAACATTGGAGTTTTTATTATTTTTATATTGTAATAATTTCACAGTTACTCTCCAAATTAATGTAAAAACAACTTAAAGACAGTATACATGTATTTTAAATATTTGTTTAATAGATTTTTTTTTTTTTTAATGAAGGCCAGTATCATTGATACAAATAGGCTACTGCTACTGATATCTCTATGATTTTTTTTTTAAACAATAATTATAGACATCCAACATTATAGTATAACCAAAATGATCAATTTGAACATTTATTAGAGTTTAAAAAAATAACTTTTAATTTAAGTGAACTTAAAACATTCTTCACATAAACCCTTTATAATATATGCCATGTATACTTGTGGCCTTCACCTGTCTAACAGGTAGGAAATATAAAGAAATTGAATAAAGTGATCAAACACTTTACAGTCTTCACTGCATAAATTATAAAATAAATATAGATTAATCCTTATTAAAGCTACAATTTTCTCTGTTACATTTGTTCTTTGATTAACATTAATGATAGACATCACAGCAACTGGTTTATTAGGCTGCTGTGACTTTAAGATCTGCCACTGCCAAACATTTTCTCACAACTCTTTAAGTTCATTTAAGACATTTAATTCATTTAAAACTGCTCTTATGAGGAAACTCGACAAAACAGCCATTTTGGCATAATTCTGATTTGATATTTGAAATCAACCCAAACAAACACACTCCTCTCTTCATTGCTCCGCCTCCAAAACCAACCCTCCAATCCTAACCACCCTGCTCCAAGTCAATCTCGAACCCCGCTCGCCGGCATGTTAGGTGAGTGCACTAACAATGACGCTAAACACCGCATTCTCTGACGGTCATCAGTGTGCAGTGGTTTACCTGCACAAGTCTCACTAGTTGGTCACTGTTACACACGCAATGTGAGAGTGGATGCTGATGCGCAACAAAATAATGCTTTACGAAAAATAAAGCACAGATGAAGAACGAACGACAAGGAAGCACAAAAAATGAACGTATAGTACACAAGAGTAAATACAAACACGAGTTCATTGTTAGTCGTCAACAGCACAGCAGCTCCAGACAATCAATGACACTCAAACCCAGTGTTGCTCACGTGTGAAGCAGAATCCAAGCAGCCTCCGCATCTGTTTTCAGGCCTTCCCGCAGAGCTCTCTCCAGCGCTGGAAAGCTTTTCTAATATAAACGCAGTCCTAAAGCACTTGCCCAGTCATAAACCTTCATTCCAGTGATATTCTTTTGAGCTCTTTTGTATTGTGTCTCATCTCTGCAGTCTTTCTTCAAATCTCCCATTTGCTCGTTCTCTCTCCTCGCCCGTCATACGCCCCCTAATGCTGATTGGTTACACGTTTGTTGTCGTGTCGGTCTGACTAACTTCCAAACAGCATTTTTGAAATATCGCTTACCCCACCTTTAAACTGAAAAAAAATTAATCACATGCGTTAACGCACTAATTTTGGCAGCACTAGTAAGAAATATTTGCAATAATGATATTAATACTCTTCAGTATTAAATTTTTTCTTTTTTCACAATTGCTTATCCAGTGATAACAGGCTTGTTTTAAAAGATACCGAGATGTTATGTTTATTTTGTAGTGTATATCATGTTCAAAATACACATCAATACTAATTTTTTTGCCAATAGTAGACTCAAATGCAAAAATGGTCAAGTGTCTCCAAAAGATACTTGCTAAATTTATGCTCCTTTGTGCAGGTTTACTGTATAAGTTTTAGAAGTAAATTAACTTAAGGCTGTCATTTTTTTTTTTTTTTTTTTTAGTTTAATGCTTTAAAAATATTTGACGTAATTAACATAGCATCCATTTTTTTCTGTCATCCTTTTGATCCTTAATGTCTATTAAACCATTCAAGCTAAAAAAAAAAAAAAATGCAAAAAAGAAATCTGTACTGGTGTGCTGCCTATGAAGCAGTTCTCTGTGAACAAACACTCGAAAAGTGAGCATAGAATGCAGCTTCAGACAGTGTGCCAGTTCTGTATTGAAGGCATGTTCACCCAAAAATGAAAATTATCCTATAATTTACTTGCCCTCAAGCCATCCTAGGTGTATATGACTTTCTTCTTTCAGGTGAACACAATTGGAGATATATTTAAAAATATCCTTAATCCTCCAACGCGTAGTACGTCATGGCATAGTGTCAAATGCCATAGCATTGTGTACTACATCGCGAAGTTAACGCTTTTTTGGATGTATGTCGAATGTGTATGGCTTTTGCTCCAGAACCTCATTATTTTACTTTATAAAGATTTAAATAAGAATATTTTGTCCGCTTGGAATTATAAGGTTCTATCTGACATTTTTGTCATAAGTGAGTTATTCACATATTCTTATTCTGTGACAACTTATTTACATTATGTGGTTTCTTTTTTTTTTTTTTTTTTTTTAAGTTGTGTACATTTTGGGACTTTTTTTAGAAAACAAAAAGGTTCTATCTACAAAGTCGCACTCTAACTTGGTTCTATAAGGTTCTATCTGTGAGCCAATCACCACTTCAAATGCACACACGAGGACCAATCAGGATCAGCTTTCTTTGTCATGTTGACAGACTGTTCAGTGACAAAGACAGCGACCCAAATTTCAGTCTTTTTTGTGTGTTTTGCTTTAGCTATTGATGAGAAGTTATTTTCATAGTTAGACACCATGCTAGCCAGCAGCGCTATAGAGTACCTCAGGAATGACGTGTTTTTGTAGGCAAAACCCGGAAGTGAGTTAGCATTTTAGGACTGCTGGTTCCATCACCCCAAAGTCAATGGGTTTTTTGAATGGGTTTTTGCTAAATCGTCTGAAATAAGGTCTGTGGTTAACAAAGCCTCTAAATATTTTCACGTTTTGATCTATGACATAAAACGCACCAGTTATAACCCGCTTGTGATTTTTTTAAACCTTTATTGTGTCTTAAAAACAGCGGTTACAAATTGCTAAAAGGGACTACTTCCTTTGGCGGGGACTTTAGACGTCATCATGACAAACAGGACATTTGGACAACATTTCTCATGAAAAAGTGGATAAGTATTCATACACAGCGCAGATCATAATCAGCGAGCATGTTTTTAAATAAAGTTGTTTTTTAAATAAAGTGTGAGGAAGCTTGGTGGTGGTGACGTTGATCCGTGACCATGGTGTGCTGTAGTCCGTTTATAGCCTGTTAGCTTTTTATATCTGACGACTTTATTTAGGCTTCAAAATGTATAAATGTTGTGTTAACTTGTAAAGATTATCTTGATAGACAAAACGTGTAAGTGTCATAACCCTTTGTTAAACACAGAGCTTATTTTTTGCGATTTTCCAAAAGTCTATGGGAAAAATGTACAGGCTTTCCATCGAGGGAACCCATGCGCCGCTAACTTCCGGGTTGGCCTACAAAAACACGTCATCCCTGAGGTACTTTATTCCAGTCACGTCGTTGTCATACGAGGGAATGTTATGTATATATTAGGTTGTGTTTTAACCTTGATCCATCCTGTGTACTTGTATTGAGCTGTATGTAGCTATAAATCTCTACACTATGGCATAACGGATTAAAGTGTATAACTAACGTTACATTAAGTGAGATGAAATGTTAAATTTTACATTGTTGGTAAAAACGGAGTTATTGCGTTGTTGAAATAATTTAAATATTTTAAATGTGAAATATTTTTAATCATATATAGCCAGTGAAACATTTTTCAATGTTTCTTAAACTTTGTTAAACACCTTTGCTGAAGTATTCTCTGTTTTCTTGCAGTTTTTTTAGTCTTAAAATTAAAACTTTACAATATTAAACCTTAAAGGTCAAATAGTCAATAATTTAATTGATGGGGTCTTGATTTTGATATTATACAGTTAGAATACATTTAGGTTCCCTTTTGAAGGGGAACTCGCGTTGCGTCCCCTAGGGATTGCTATGGGGAATGCCTCCGGCATGCCAGGTGTCTCAAGTGTAAGTCTAAACATGACAATCAACTGGACATTGGCAGGCGGCAGCCTATGGTGTCACCACAGGTGCGACCGTGAGTATAAAAGGGCACCTGGAAATAACCTCATCCTCTTTCTTGTCTTCAGGATATATGGGTTTGTTTGAACGTGTGTTTATTCAAGACAAATCTAGGATTGTGGCGAGCACTAGCGCCAAGTCTTTTAGACAGTTAGTTCCTCTGTGTCAGCTTCATGACACCAGATGAGACACACGATATGTGCATTATGTGCATGAGTGAGGAGCATGCATGATCAGCCCTTGAGGAGGCTGTTTGCTTGCATTTTGAGCACCTTCATTGAAGAATTCGTTCTTGTCTGGCCCTTTTTTCGAGGGAATCGGGCCAGCCATCTGTGTCTCGTGGTTCATGACCTGCTGCGGCTGAGGCGATTTGGCTACTGAAGTTGTGGGGCTCGCAGGTGGAGCTTGCGGATGAATTCTGTATGATTATTTCTCATTCATTTGCGGTTGACAAGAGCGAGCTGCGATGCGATGATTATGTGTTATCTCTCATCATGTGATCAGGCAGCGAGTGCGCTCCTTGCTTCCGGCCATGATTAGCAAGACGAGGCTGATGAGATCGATGATGTTTTTTTAAAAACTTGTCCCTTATATGACGGGTTTTTGGATGTTATGTCCCATGCCACAGCGAGATTAGATATGCAGTGGTAACGTGAGAAGCTCGAGCCCCTTTGCGGTCGCCTCGATGAACGTTTCCTGTCGGGACATAACTGTCCATCTCGTATGTGCCTTACTTTTCTCCCAGATCTTCACACTGAGGTGCAGAGATCTTAGAGAAAGCCATATTCTGCCCGCATCCATCGCACTCAGACGATTTTTGCTGTTGTTGAGGGGATGCAGGAGCATGAGAATGCGTTGATGCCTCAGATCAAGAAGAAACGTTGGCCAGTTATTTCACGATGGGCGTGGTATCCGTGTTGAAGGCTCCAGGCTTGTTCGACTTGATGCAGCGCTACACAGACCGATCGGCGGCTGACTTGAAGCAGAGCATGCCGGTAAGAAATTTTGTCCAACTTGAGACAGCAGCGACGCCATGTGACTGTGACGTGTGGCATCAAAGTACCACGAGAGCGATTCGATATCAGCCGCCTGAGTCAGCCAGCGCAGTTTCTCAAGAGGAGCTGCACGAGCTCTGATGATGACACAGCTGTTTCATGATTGGCCGGATTCACCGCATGACAACAATCATGTGTATTCATTTGTCACGCCTTCAGTTCCACTAATGCTCACAAATATGTATTTTTATAACAGTTAAAGCTCTTTTCATGTAGGCGCGATGTTGTATTGTGTCATGTTTATCAAAATAAAATGGATAAAAAACGTAGACCCCACTACATTGGTATTTAAATAATATATGTTGAAGTTTTTTCTTGTAAAAAAAGACGCTGTAAGCAATACATAAAGTATTGAATGAAAATGTCTCTGAAACATCAGTGTATTAGTCAAATATTGCATTTATTTCACTTCAGCTGTGATAAAGTATGCAAACGCAGCGCGAGCGTCACTACGAGAAGCGGAAAGTGTCCGACTTCACGTCTCCGTTTTCAGCTCCTCCCTGCCTGCACGCGGCTACTCTCGCCGATCGGTTACATCCAGCCACAGCCGATGTCGACAATAAATGCATATCTTACCCTCATGTGTTTTTTCTAGCTTTTCTTATCTTTCTTATCAATCATCGTTAACTTTTTGCTTTTACTTTCCTATGTGTTCTGATGACATTGAAAAGCCTATATTCTTGCTACATATTGTGTATTGTATACAAAGTTGTATGTCATTAATACTGTTCACAAGCATAATAATAATAATAATACAAAAACATTATTTAAAAAAATCACTCACTTTCTCCTGGAGATTAAAGGTGCCGCTAGAACCCTATTTTACAAGATGTAATATAAGTCTAAGGTGTCCCCTGAATGTGTCTGTGAAGTTTCAGCTCAAAATACCCCATAGATTTTTTATTATACAAGGTTTTAACTGCCTATTTTGGGGCGTAATTAAACATGCGCCGATTCAGGGCGTGTACACCTTTAAATGCTCTTGCTCCCTGCCCCCAAGCTCGCAACTCTATAATACATTGCATAAACAAAGTTCACACAGCTAATATAACCCTCAGAATGGATCTTTACAAATTGTTTGTGATGCAGAATATCAGATCATGTAAGTATGGTATTTATTTTGTGGATGTTTACATTTGATTCTGAGTGAGTTTGATAGTATGCTGCGGCTAACGGGGCTAAAGCTAACGTTACACACTGTTGGAGAGATTTATAAAGAATGAAGTTGTGTGTATGAATTATACAGACTGCAAGTGTTTAAAAATGAAAATAACAACATGGCTCTGATCTCCTTGAATACAGTAAGAAACAATGGTAACTTTAACCACATTTAACAGTACATTAGCATCATGCTAATGAAACATTTAGAAAGACAATTTACAAATATCACTAAATATATCATGATATCATGTATCGTCAACAGTTATTATAGATCCATCTGCCATTTTCGCTATTGTCCTTGCTTGCTGTACAATACCTGTAGAACTTCTGATGATTCGGCTGTGCAGCTCCAGACATTAATACTGGCTTGAACATGGGCTGGCATATGCAAAAGTTGGGGGCGTATATATTAATGATCCCGACTGTTGCGTCACAATCGGTGTTATGTTGAGATTCGCCTGTTTTTCTTTTGCACAAATCAAATTTACATAAGAAGGAGAAAACAATGGTGTTTGACACTCACTGTATGTCATTTCCATGTACAGAACTCTAATTATTTAACTATGCCGAGGTAAATTCAATTTTCAATTCTAGGGTACCTTTAAGGACTATGTGTGTCACAGTCACCGTCTGTCTCACCTCCCCCGGACTCCATTTCCCAGTATCCCTCTGATTCTACACCTGCACCCAGTCATCTCATCAAATGGATTCCCTGCACCTGCACCTCCTCATCAGCACTTCCTTTAAAGACTCACTCCTCCTGCACTCCCTGGGGCCCGTTTCAGAAAGGAGGTTAAGTGAAAACTCTGAGTATGTTAACCCTGAAATGAGGGAAACTCTGGGTTTTCTGTTTCAGAAAGGGAGGTATGTCAAACCCAAGAAAGCAGGGTAAGTCAAGCCTGTTTCTAAAAGGGAGGTAACTGTTACTCAGAGTCAGTTACCATGGTAACTTACTCTGTGAACCTAACCTGGTCGGGAGCAGGTTTTCTTCGGTAAACCCAGAGTTTCTTTCATTCTCCTTCCCCTTTTTAAAGTGCAAGTGATGTTTAAATAGTTCATTCATTCACGTTGCAAAAATGCTTTGAGTATTTTTTTTTTGGTCCTATTTCAAGTACAAATATCCAAAAATTCTGAAATCAAGATGGATTTTCTATATAAGGAAATGATACAAGATATTTAGTCTTGTTTTCTGGGGGGATCTAAATTAAGTGCATTTTACTTAAAATTATCAATATCTGCCAGTGTGGTAATAAAAATAATCTTAATGCAAACGGAAAACAAGATTATTTGGAGTGTCCATTACTAAGTGCAGATTTACAGTAGCCCCACCCACCAATGTCATACAAGGTTAAAATCAATGCATGTGATTAATGGCTTCAGTGGCGTAGGTAGTAGCACGTTGGATACTGAGAACTAAATTGCGATGTGATTAACAGGGTTCGAATCTGCCTTCTGCTGAGCTCTCTATTCTCCCTTTTCCCATCACATCAGAAAGGCATTTGTTTTCAATAAAAATGAAGAAAATGTTCTGAAAGTGGAAGTAAATTGCCTAATGAGTGTTTAATAATTATAAAATAATTTACACTGTGTTATTATTGCATCCTGTTAATTTACAACAATACTGAGGTGCAAATAGTATGTATCTGCCAGTATAAAAAATAAATAGCATCTAATTACTATTTACACTTATTGCAAATAACTGCTACTTTTAGCCTACGTTGTAAATAGAACATAATTTGCAAAAAAAAAAAAAAAAAGCAGTTTATTTTGTTATTTCTTCCCTTTTTGCATATGGGATACCATGAAAATTCATATTAGTTCAATAACTTACTGTTCTGCCAGTTTTCACCTTTGATATTATAACAGTGATAAGAATTAAACTTGCATTGACTCAGAAGTATGCGGACGTCATTTTGTCACGTGGTGAATCGTAATATCGGAGCTCCATTGATGATGGCTTTTCATAGTCGTGGTGCACGCGCTTAACTCAGAGTCAACCTTCTTAGAGTCGATTGAACTAACTCAATTCAGCTGTTCTGAAACAGAAAACTCAGAGTTTCCCATTTCAGAGTAAGTCAACTCAGAGTTCAAGTTTTGAACCTCCTTATTGAAACGGGCCCCTGGTCTGTCTTCGTCATTGTTTAGTTGGTTGTTTCTGTTCCTACTCCTGAGTGTTTTTGTGTTTTAGTAATTGTAAATAAACCTTGCTGCTTCAATTGATCCTGCATCCTCTCCTCAATTACAACCAGCCCTGACAATGTGCAAATTATGCACCAACAGAGTTGCAATTTTATTTCATTTTCACAATTATTAACAACTTTAAAGCTGAACACATAAATTCAGTAATTATAATCTATAAACATAATATTCTGGAATGTGTCATTCTGAGCTTTTACTTTTGATGTATTAGGTTTAGGAAAACAGAGTGACTCATAATAGATTATCAAACTCAAGTGGATCCATACACTACACTACTTATTTCTTAAATTTCTCTAATTAAAAAGAAATAGGAAAGAAGACTTTACTTTTATTACTTTCCTTTTGTCATTTGCAAGATTTTACTTCACCTGAATAACTGTTCTGTGTATTGTTGTTTGTCTTGTGGTAAAGTGCCAGATATTGTAGGCTATCTAAGATCTGGTCTTCAGTCCAATTTTATATTTCTTCCCCCACTCCAGAACCTATAGCTTAAGTATTGCGTTGATGTACGCAGGTGCTACACATTGGATCACAATATGAACGTACTCTGAATTTTATTCTTAATATTTTTCATGGAGCTGACAACCCAAGACTTCTAATGATTCAGGAATGATGATGAACTTAAAAGATTATAGACCGCTTCCCACAACATAACAGCAATGCCATTAATAAAAGGTATAGTCTAATTAATTGATTATTTGGGATTTCTAATTTCAGTCAAAACTCTCCAAACACACCACTGCATTGATTTTATTGTTATTTTCAAAGCAATAGCCTTTTCTCAGATTTATTGAAATCACCACCTGTAAATAAAACATTATGGAATTAAAAACAAATCAATTAATAAATAAATAAAAATAAACTTTTAAAAAATCTACAAAAATAAGGATAAATGATTCACAGGTAAGATAACACATCTCATATAACCGCCTTAGCAGCTAGCAACAACAGTCATTAAAATGCAGAAATTGTGTAAATAAAATATTATAAACATGAAATATTATTTTGATATTTAAAAAATAGCCTTGGATAGTTCACACGCAGTCTGCTCTAGCCTGCTTCCCAACCTGCAGCTGAACCACAAATGATGTACATATTTTTCCACCATCAAATATTAGTGATTAGTATTTCACAAATTCATAAGTAAATTAATTATATAGAACTATACTGTCAGTACACAATAGTTCCACAAATGAATTAGATCAATCAATGCATTTATTTCCATTCAAAGGGATATTAACCAAATTAATAACAGTAGGCTTAAATGATTCCTTATCCTATTGCTCCCTCTAGTGGGCAACGTTAGAGCAGGGGTTATAATACCAAAAATACAATTATAATAGATGTATGGATTTCTGATGCTCAGGAGGAGAACAGGTAATTCTAAACCAGGGGTTCTCAACTGATTAGGGTTGGAGTAAACTCTGCAGAAAGTGGACCTTGAGGACCAGAGCTGACAAACCCTGTTTAGAATTTGCTGTTCTCCTCCTGAGCACCAGAAATTCATACATCTATTATAATTGCCCCTCTTTTTGGTCAGAAGTTACCATGTTAGTATTCCTTTGTTGTAAAAATAAATAAATAAATAGAGAAACTATCATTTTTACTGTTGTAACCTCTTATTTGCCTAATAGATAAACTATAGTTCTACATGAAACTAAGCATGTTTGCTCAGAATAACGTGTTCTCCACGTCATTTATAATTAAAGAAAATGATGAATGACTTAGGTCTAAAGAAAATTAAGGTGAGGTCAAGAGAAAACAAGGAAGAAAGAAAAAATATATATATACAGTGGGTACGGAAAGTATTCAGACCCCGTTAAATTTTTCACTCTTTGTTATATTGCAGCCATTTGCTAAAATCATTTAAGTTCATTTTTTTTTCTCATTAATGTACACACAGCACCCCATATTGACAGAAAAACACAGAATTGTTGACATTTTTGCAGATTTATTAAAAAAGAAAAACTGAAATATCACATGGTCCTAAGTATTCAGACCCTTTGCTCAGTATTTAGTAGAAGCACCCTTTTGATCTAATACAGCCATGAGTCTTTTTGGGAAAGATGCAACAAGTTTTTCACACCTGGATTTAGGGATCCTCTGCCATTCCTCCTTGCAGATCCTCTCCAGTTCTGTCAGGTTGGATGGTAAACGTTGGTGGACAGTCATTTTTAGGTCTCTCCAGAGATGCTCAATTGGGTTTAAGTCAGGGCTCTGGCTGGGCCATTCAAGAACAGTCATGGAGTTGTTGTGAAGCCACTCCTTCGTTATTTTAGCTGTGTGCTTAGGGTCATTGTCTTGTTGGAAGGTAAACCTTCAGCCCAGTCTGAGGTCCTGAGCACTCTGGAGAAGGTTTTCGTCCAGGATATCCCTGTACTTGGCCGCATTCATCTTTCCCTCAATTGCAACCAGTCGTCCTGTCCCTGCAGCTGAAAAACACCCCCACAGCATGATGCTGCCACCACCATGCTTCACTGTTGGGACTGTATTGGACAGGTGATGAGCAGTGCCTGGTTTTCTCCACACATACCACTTAGAACTAAGGCCAAAAAGTTCTATCTTGTTCTCATCAAACCAGAGAATCTTATTTCTCACCATCTTGGAGTCCTTCAGATGTTTTTTCATGTGTCTTGCACTGAGGAGAGGCTTCCGTCAGGCCACTCTGCCATAAAGCCCCGACTGGTGGAGGGCTGCAGTGATGGTTGACTTTCTACAACTTTCTCCCATCTCCCGACTGCATCTCTGGAGCTCAGCTACAGTGATCTTTGGGTTCTTCTTTACCTCTCTCACCAAGGCTCTTCTCCCCCGATAGCTCATTTTGGCTGGACGGCCAGCTCTAGGAAGGGTTCTGGTCGTCCCAAACGTCTTCCATTTAAGGATTATGGAGGCCACTGTGCTCTTAGGAACCTTAAGTGCAGCAGAAATGTTTTTGTAACCTTGGCCAGATCTGTGCCTTGCCACAATTCTGTCTCTGAGCTCTTCCGGCAGTTCCTTTGACCTCATGATTCTCATTTGCTCTGACATGCACTGTGAGCTGTAAGGTCTTGTATAGACAGGTGTGTGGCTTTCCTAATCAAGTCCAATCAGTATAATCAAACACAGCTGGACTCAAATGAAGGTGTAGAACCATCTCAAGGATGATCAGAAGAAATGGACAGCACCTGAGTTAAATAAATGAGTGTCACAGCAAAGGGTCTGAATACTTAGGACCATGTGATATTTCAGTTTTTCTTTTTTAATAAATCTGCAAAAATGTCAACAATTCTGTGTTTTTCTGTCAATATGGGGTGCTGTGTATACATTAATGAGGAAAAAAAAAACTTAAATGATTTTAGCAAATGGCTGCAATATAACAAAGAGTGAAAAATTTAAGGGGGTCTGAATACTTTCCATACCCACTGTATATATATATATATATATATATATATATAATAAAAAATCAAACATGAAATAAACATAATTATTAAGCACTATTGCCACTTGATGGGAAATAAGTTAGCTAATTACAGTAAAAGCAATAGCCTATAACAAATACATCTACTAATGCAAACTACAAGGTGACGTACGTGGAGACGATGTATGTATCAGGCGTCTTGTGAGGCGACGCACATAGAGACGACGTATGTATCAGTTGCCAAGTCGCCATCAGGTATAGTTCCTACTGTGACGTCACCGCCGGTCTGTCGCCGCTGGTCTGTCATCTGCTGTCTCGATCAATCCCATTCAAAAATCTACACGGACTTACGGCGGCAGAAGGGTACACTGCTCCTTCTCCTTCTCCTGGTTAGTCAAAAATCTGGCACGATCCACAGCTCATAACCAGACTGATCTGCTGATTGACCTGGCTATGCCAGGAGGGGCTCTCACACATTTTTACATATGGCCCTGAAGCTGAACCAATGTTGTTTTTGGCAGTTTGTTTTTATTTTTACATCTGCCTTACTGACGGTTCGGCATTAGGGTGTATTTTACTGCTTTCTGTGTTTTGGACGTTGCTAGTTAAATATTCGAGGCCTCCATCTGTAGAGCTCCACCTACTGGCGATGCTGAGTTGTTAGGCTTTTTAGTCTCCTTAGCCGTTATTATTGGAAGCGCATTATGCCCATGAGGCCCCTGCTTTTTCTAGCAGTGCTGTCAAGTTGTTAGGCTCTCTTCGAACCTCCTTGGTTACTGCATAGAATCTGCTAACAGCAGCATCATGCTATATTGATAGCAGTGTTTTTATTTTTTAGCGTTGCTAGGCGTTCTCTTGCTAGTTTATTTAATTTTTTTCTCCCCCGGAGCTTCGTTTGGATATCTAGTGCAAGTTGTAGGCTCTCTGTGAGCCTCCTTGCAGGATAGAGTTTTTGGGCATTGTTAGTTCTCCTCTCGATTCAGAGAGTTGTCATTTGAGGCCTCCACTCCTAGAGCTCGGCTACGTTTTGCTAAGTTGTTAGGATCTCTCTGAGCCTCCTTGGCTACTGCGGGTGTCGTCTGGCCGCCTCTCGCTAGAGTCATATTTAGGTCTCCACTCTTCAGCACTCCACCAGGGTAACAGTTTGAGTCGAAGGCTCTCTGTGAGCTTCCTTGCAAGATATCCTGAGTGTTGAATGTTGTTAGGCCTCCTCTCATTAAGAGAACGTTATGCTAAGGCCTCCACTCCTAGAGCTTGGCTATTATTAGCTAAGTCGTCAGGCTGTCTGTGAGCCTCCTTGGCTAATATGAGTGTTGTCAGGCCTCCTCTCATTTAAGAGAGTTGTTTTATTGAAGCCTCTGCTCTCTGAGCTTCACTAGGTTAACAATTATGAGTCGATGGCACTCTGTCAGCCTCCTCGTTGGATATTTTGTGTGTGGAACATTATTAGGCCTCCTCTCGATAGGAGAGTTGTTATGCTGAGGCCTCCACTCCTAGAGCTCGGCTTATGTTAGCTAATTCATCAGGCTCTCTATGAGCCTCCTTGTCTCCAGGCCTTCTCTCATTTCAGAGAGTTGCCTTCTCTGAGGCCTCCACTCTCTAGAGCTCTGCTGGATATTAGTTACAGGTTGCAGGCTCTTATTGAGCCTCCTCATGAATTGTCCTGAGTGTGGAACATTGTTAGGCCTCCTCTTGATAGGACAGTCATCATGCTGAGGCCTCCGCTCCTAGAGTCGCCATTGAGCCTCCTTGGCTAACTTGAGCATTGTCAGGTCTCCTCTCGTTAGTGGGAGTTATCTTATTGAGGCCTTCGCTCTCTAGAGCTCCACTAGGGTAACGGTTATGAGTTGAAGGCTGTCTGTGAGCTTCTCGTAAGTTATCCTAAGTGTGAAACGTTGTTTAGGCCTCCTCTTGACAAGAGAGTCACTATGCTGAGGCCTCTGTTCTTAGAGCTCAGCTATTATTAGCTCGTCAGGCTCTCTGTGAGCCTCCTTGGCTATCTTGAGCGTCGTCATGTCTCCTCTCGTTAGTGGGAGTTTTCTTATTGAGGCCTCTGCTCTCCAGAGCTCTGCTGGATATTAGTTATGGGTTGCAGGCTCTTTTTGAGCCTCTTTGTGAATTGTTCTGAGTGTGGAATGTTGTTAGGCCTCCTCTCGATAAGAGAGTTGTCATGCTGAGGCCTCTGCTCCTAGAGCTTGGCTAGGTGGTAGGGTAAAGTGCTAGGTAGTTAGGCTCTCCTTGAGCCTCCTTGGATGCTTACCCCGATACGAGTGTGTTAGGCCTCCTCGCAATCTGGGAGGTATTATTTTGGTCTCCACTCTGTGGAGCTTCGTGTGTCAGCTGGACTCAACCCGGCACTGCCCTTGGGTTAGAGTGTTGTCAGGCCTCTTGTTGAGGCCTCCTCTCTCCAGGGCTGCTTTTGGAAGTTTTGAGTATTCTAAGCTCCCTGTGAGCCTTTTTGGAAGCTGGCCTGAGTATGAATGCAGGCTAGGCTTTCCTCTCTTAGAGTCTTCCTTGAGGCCTCCATTCTTAAGAAGCTCTGACCTGTGATTGTCGCTGGTGCGCCTAGGGATGAAGATTTTTTGAGTCTTTGATTTAGCTCAGCCAATAAGGCATTCATCCCTTCAGCATAGCAGCATGGGTGTTCCGTTCCCCATAGCGACCCCTAGGGAATGCAGCGCGAGTTGTAACCATGTAACCATGGTTCCCTGAGAATAGGGAACGAGACGCTGCATCCCTTTGCCATGCTTCAGGCATTCCTGCTCTGTCTCCTTCAGACAAGAAGTGGATGACGTCATTTCCAGGTGCCCTTTTATACTCACGGTCGCACTTGTGGTGACATCATAGGCTGCTCCCTGCCAATTTCAAGTTCATTGTCGTGTTTAGACTCACGCTTCAGACACCTGGCATGCCGGAGGCATTCCCCATAGTGACCCCTAGGGGATGCAGCGTCTCGTTCCCTATTCTCAGGGAACCATGGTTACATGCGTAACCTGAGGCGATCTCTGTCATTTTCATGTATGAAATAAACTTGTTCCCCATGTAATTTTTGCTATATGGAATGCACAATCTTTGAAGCTCAATATCTCAAAACTTCTCAGAATGCAAACAGAACCTTATAATTCCAAGTGGATGTTTTGTCTTACACAAAAGCATTGATTCACTTCAGAAGGCCTTTATTAAGGCCTTTATTATTAAGGCCTTTATTATTTTTAATATTCGGCCACTCAACAAGACATCTCTAATTTATGAACTTATTGAGGACTAAAATATCGATTTTATGTGTGTGACTGAGACTTGGCAGTAGCCTAACGACTGTTTTCATTTAAACCAAACAATGCTGGATATGCTTATGTAAACCTTGTGCTCTGGTAAAGGGGGTGGCCTTGCACTTATTTATCGTGACAGCTATAAATTCTGTCCGATTTCTATATCAGAGTCATCATCTTTTGAAACCCTGGCTGTACAATGTAAAGGTTAACTCCCACTCTTGTTGTCATGATTTATGAACCACCAAAGGCATCTACTATGAATACTTTTTTACTGAATTTTCTACTATTTTAATTTCTAATATCTGTGTACTCTGTCTCCGAACATCATGTTTATGGGAGTTTTTAATATGCATTTGGACATCACTACGAGTTCTCAATTAAATGATTTTAAATCGGTTCTGGATAGTGCTGACCTTGTGCAGTTTGTTAATTTTCCAACACATAACAAGGGAAATATGTTAGATCGTGTATGTTGCTCCGGGGTTTTGCCTTTTAACTTTACTTATACTGAATTTTCTATCTTGGATCACAAACCTGTATATTTTTTTATATTTCTCTCTTTTGGCAAAAGTTAAACCACAATGCTCCGTTTCATTTTGGAATATTAAAATATTGATCTTAATGTTTTGGATGGAATGATTGATCACTCTGTAAACCAGTGCTATGTTAATTCTGATACATCTGACTTGGTACATTTTTATAAAAACTGTTTTTCTCAAATACTTGACATTGTGGCTCCTCTGAGAACTCGCATTGTATATTATATTAACACTTCTCCTTGGTATACTCCTAAACTCCACCACCAAAAGTCCTTAGGTCATCGATTGGAGAGATTATGCAAAAGAACTTGTCTTGAAATAAACAAACAGATGTATGAAACCAGACGCTCAGAATACAAGACTATAACAAACTGTTGAAACCTTATGATACTGTTTCACGTTCTTACAATTATTGTGTATGTTATTCTAATTTTTTTAGAACTAAGATTGACAGTATACATCAAGAATTACTTAATACTGTCTTAATGTGTAGAGATTACCAAAATGGAAATCATATTTGTTGGTCTGCAAGCACTTTCTCTAATATTGAGCTGCCTTCAGTTGATTCCATTTTTTAAAACTGATTATAAAGTCTAAAGCTCTATTCGCACAGGATTAGTATTATCTGGTGACCTCTAGTCATTTGTAATAATTGCAGAGGTTGTCTGTGATCTTAATCCCATGCGAATCGGCCATGTCTGTGATTTGTAAAGTAAAAATTCCCCCGCAAATGACCTACCATATTTTACAGAACACTGAGGTCCTGTAATAATATTAGTCCCGTACGAATCGGCATCTCTGTGATTTGGCGGGGTCGTATATCATTTTATCAAGGTTTTTGTTTCATATGCGCCTTTTTATCCATCTTTCGCAAATAATGGAGGCTGATTTGGTGTGTTTTGATAGTATTTTGGGTGTTGGGCAGTGTTGTGCAAGGTACTTCCAAACTGTAATACATTATAGATTACTTGTTACTGTTATTTAAAAGTAATTATTTACCTTACAATATTACTGTCTCAGAATTGTAATGCATCACATTACTCCTGTATTACTTTTGAGTTACTTTCACCAAAATAACTATAGAAGTATAACTTATCATTCTAAAATGACAAAATGTACTGCAGAGCATTTTACATCCAGTAGAGGGCGATATGATGTAGCATAATGACTGTGGGCTATCCAGGCTACTCACAAGATAGCTTATAATTGGCAAAATGAAGGCTCAAGACAATGCAAGAAAGGATGACAGACAGAATCACAAACGATCCAAGTCTGTTAAAAGTATGGTAGAGGTATATATAAGTGATTATCTGACAAACTCGAAGTAATGTGCATACGTCCATCTCGCGAATGTACAGTCTTCTTCTGCCATCTTCACCCGTTAGCCGCTGTTCCACTGGTCAGCGCAAGCACAGAGGCCGAAATCATGCCGCAATTTCCACTGTCGGGCCAGTAGCCTCGCGGCCCTCCTGTAAAACCCACCCTAAACTCGCCTTCACTGGACTACGTCACACAATACAAAGTTACACATCAGCAAGAGGGAGATGAATGAAATAAATCGCTAAACAAATATATCAGAAGCTGTCATTTAGTCTTTATTTACAAACTTGGACACCACACACGACTGACCATGAACAGGTAATAGAACTCACTTGCAGCATTTTTCATTCGTTAAAGTCCACTTTCTAATAAAAAAATCCTGATAATTTACTCACCCCCATGTCATCCAAGATGTCCATGTCCTTATAGTGGACTTCAATTGGCCCCAAACGGTTGAAGGTCAAAATTACAGTTTCAGTGCAGCTTCAAGGGGGTTTAAACAATCCCAGACGAGGAATAAGGGTCTTATCTAGAGAAATGATCTGTTATTTTCTTAAAAAAATGAAAATGTATATGCTTTATAGACACAAATGATCGCATCACAAGTGCTTCCTCCAGAACGCGATTCTGTATTCTTCAAAAAGCTAATGCTGAATGTCCTACACCTTCCCTATTCAACTTACGGAATGAACGCAGCACCAGTTGTTTTTTTTCCGTAAGTTTAATAGGGAAGGTGTAAGACATTCAGCGTAAGCTTTTTGAAGAATACGGAATCGCAGTCTGGTGTAAGCACTTGTGATGCGATCATTTGTGTCTATAAAGCATATACATTTCTTTTTGACTGAAGAAAGAAGGACATGGACATCTTGGATGACATGGGGGTGAATAAATTATCAGGAAATTTTCATTCAGAAATGAACTAATCCTTTATTGTCTCACGGTCTAAAAGCTAAAAGTGTGTTGTAACGCAAGCATTACTGAACATGTACCCAGTAAAATATTACTGAAAATTGATTAGTAATGCCTTACACTACTGCGTTACAGCAAAAATATGCATTACTTTTGTAACGTGTTACTCCCAACACTGGTGTTGGGTCATATCACTATAGACCATACAACTATACAATTTGCAGAAAGAGAAAGCTGAAAACCATCAGAAGAGCAAAAACAAAAAAGAATGATTAGATGGAGATGGATGACATGTATAGCAGCATGCGGTAAGGAACATAGGTAATTTCTATATCACACGATTTCACCAGATATAGGTGCTGGTCATATAATTAGAATATCATCAAAAAGTTGACTTATTTCACTAATTCCATTCAAAAAGTGAAACTTGTATATTATATTCATTCATTACACAGAGACTGATATATTTCAAATGTTTATTTCTTTTAATTTTGATGATTATAACTGACAACTAAGGAAAATCCCAAATTCAGTATCTCAGAAAATTAGAATATTGTGAAAAGGTTCAATATTGAAGACACCTGGTGCCACACTGTAATCAGCTAATTAACTCAAAACACCTGCAAAGGCCTTTAAATGGTCTCTCAGTCTAGTTCTGTAGGCTACACAATCATGGGGAAGACTGCTGACTTGACAGTTGTCCAAAAGACAATCATTGACACCTTGCACAAGGAGGGCAAGACACAAAAGGTCATTGCAAAAGAGGCTGGCTGTTCACAGAGCTCTGTGTCCAAGCACATTAATAGAGAGGCGAAGGGAAGGAAAAGATGTGGTAGAAAAAAAGTGTACAAGCAATAGGGATAACCGCACCCTGGAGAGGATTGTGAAACAAAACCCATTCAAAAATGTGGGGGAGATTCACAAAGAGTGGACTGCAGCTGGAGTCAGTGCTTCAAGAACCACTACACACAGACGTATGCAAGACATGGGTTTCAGCTGTCGCATTCCTTGTGTCAAGCCACTCTTGAACAACGGACAGCGTCAGAAGCGTCTCGCCTGGGCTAAAGACAAAAAGGACTGGACTGCTGCTGAGTGGTCCAAAGTTATGTTCTCTGATGAAAGTAAATTTTGCATTTCCTTTGGAAATCAGGGTCCCAGAGTCTGGAGGAAGAGAGGAGAGGCACACAATCCATGTTGCTTGAGGTCCAGTGTAAAGTTTCCACAGTCAGTGATGGTTTGGGGTGCCATGTCATCTGCTGGTGTTGGTCCACTGTGTTTTCTGAGGTCCAAGGTCAACGCAGCCATATACCAGGAAGTTTTAGAGCACTTCATGCTTCCTGCTGCTGACCAACTTTATGGAGATGCAGATTTCATTTTCCAACAGGACTTGGCACCTGCACACAGTGCCAAAGCTACCAGTACCTGGTTTAAGGACCATGGTATACCTGTTCTTAATTGGCCAGCAAACTCGCCTGACCTTAACCCCATAGAAAATCTATGGGGTATTGTGAAGAGGAAGATGCGATATGCCAGACCCAACAATGCAGAAGAGCTGAAGGCCACGCCACGCCACATTGCTGCAGTAATTCAGGCAAAAGGAGCCCCAACTAAGTATTGAGTGCTGTACATGCTCATACTTTTCATGTTCATACTTTTCAGTCGGCCAAGATTTCTAAAAATCCTTTCTTTGTATTGGTCATAAGTAATATTATAATTTTCTGAGATACTGAATTTGGGATTTTCCTTAGTTGTCAGTTATAATCATCAAAATTAAAAGAAATAAACGTTTGAAATATATCAGTCTGTGTGTAATGAATGAATATAATAGAAGTTTCACTTTTTGAATGGAATTAGTGAAATAAATCAACTTTTTGATGATATTCTAATTATATGACCAGCACCTGTAATATTAATCCCGTGCGAATAGGGCTTAAGTCTTCTACTTGCTCACTCTATCATTTACCTACAGCTATAGGACCAGATTTACTAAACAGGGCAAATCAGTGTGAGAGCGCAATTCCACAAATGCGCTAATGGGAGTGGCAAGTTTTGCGTGTGATCTACTGCTGACGCGCCAATTAAAGAACACAGACGCAGTCAAATCATTTACATAATGACTAATGACCAACGCAGTCTAACAAGAGCAGTGCAAGTTAGCGTTGGGTCTCAAATAAGCAGAGCTGATGCCTGATGCTTTCATCAGGTGCGGGTCCACACAGGCGCAACTTGTTACATAATCTGACAAACACATACATATAATAATATATATATATAATATACAGTGGCGGCTTGTGGGTTTTAAAATAGACGAGGCACACTAGTTTGACACCCTTGTTCAAAAGGCTCTTTCACTCTGAACTGAAACTGCAGACTATGAATAGAAGGCATACATGGAGAACATTCTTCAGAAGGGAGTCCAATCTCCCTCCATTTACTTGCACAGAAATTTTCGGAATTTAAGAACACTCACTCTTTCCTGCTTTGTTTCATTGTTTGTTTTTTAATGACTCCTTGTAATTCATCTGTCGACCAGTGGTCAGGTTTTGAAGGCAACTTTTTTATTCGACTGTAACTTTTTTTTTTTTTCGTTTGTAACAAATTGTTATATTGAGTATACTGCTGCAATTGAAACCATTACTAGTTTTAAAACTGTTTTTGGCTTTTTATAAAATAAAAAACTAATAATAAACATTCTTTTGCAGTTAAGACTGGTTATTTGTATATAGCCACATTCAACCTTATTTATATGTAATTTTATTGTTTTTACACAATTAAATGTCCTTCATTAAACATTAAAAAGCTAAAGAAAATACAGAAGATTTTATTTAAAATTAGTTATACACTGTATTTTATTAACAGAAAATTACTGTATTTTTACGAGACATTTATTTTAAGGTATATTTCTGGTGCCCCAGCTGCTGGAAAATTACCGTTTTTTTACAAGACATTTATTTTCTGTTATTTTACGGTATATTTCTGGCACCCCAGTTGCTGGAAAATTACCGTTTTTTTTTTTTTATGGTATTTTTTTTTTTTTTACAGTGTAGTTTATATTTGTCTTTTGCTTTAAACTTAAAGCCCATTAATTTCTCTGCCCCTGAGTTCTCACTCTCTCCTTCCTCAAAACCTGACAATATACATAGTAATCAGGCTACAATGTTAGTTGGCCTTAGTGTTTAGTATTTGCTTGAAAAGAAAGTAATGACACATAACATGTATTTAATCCTTCAAATAGTCATTGTAAATGTACTGACTAACTACATTTGTCACTTGTTGAATGCCTAGAATCAAAAACTTGGTACTTGAACACTTTCATTCAATTAAATGCAATAAACTAGCAGAAGAATGATTACATTTGACCTTTGAGTTATGAAAACTGTGATGACTAAAGTCCTCAAGTTATTATGTGTGTTGGATCATGTTTATGATCTGTTACAAAGGATCAAGCTTGACATGTACTTTGAACTCATATAAATGTATTTACTCCAGTCAAAAAAAAAGCATGGGGAATGAAGATATAATTTTAAAAAAGGAATTTATAATAAAGTCTCCATAAATGTTAGCAAACATATAAGTATTAGTATAAAATGAAAAAAGTACTATTACTACTAAAACAGATAGCCTCTACTATACTTCAAAAAAAGTAATAAATTCTGTCCTTTAATATTTGTTCTAACTTAATGAACTTTATTCATATCTTATGAGCATATGTAATTGTGTTTCGGCATTCCTTTATATGTGATTTAAAAAAAAAAAAAAAAAAAAAAACTAAGTATATAATTTAAATATATAGTCTTTATTCTGAGATGTCTATGCAAAATATAACTAAGCTCTGAATCTTACCTCTATTGTCAGAAGACATGTTGATTTTCTTTTCTCTCCTCTGTCTTCAGTCTACAGCTGATCATTTGCGATTCTGTAGATCTCTCCATTCAGTTTCCTGAAGAAGATTAGAATGATTTAATGACAGTAATGAGACTGTTTTCAGTTCCATTTTCATACAAAACTGAATTGCTAAGAGACTGTTAGTCTCTTACTGCTAACTTCTCAAGTTTTATTAAACGAGGAAAGTGTTGATTGCTGATTTTATTACTTAACTTATTAGACAAACATTTAAAAATTGTAAATAGGACAGCACAAAGTCAGGTTTGTTAATGTTTGTAAGAAGAAAAAAAGCTGTCCAAATTCTGAATGCACCATTTAAGCTTCACAACATTTTATTTCTATTACTGGTTATGATTAACAAATATACTGAATCTATAATACACAGAGATGTGTTGTTAATATTTATGCTTCCCAATGATAAAGGACCTTAGATGCCCAGTGTATTTCTATTATTATACCAAACCATAAAAAGGCTGAACAATAAGAAATATGATACAACCTTCATTTTGAGTTCTCCAATTGCTCATCCTAGGAAAAGTGAAAGACATCTGTTTGAAGAAGTTACATCATATCATAAGTTTTCTATCAGAATAATAGTCCTGTGGTTAATATTTAACTCAGGGTAAAAGTTCATCTGGAGTTCCAATGTTCATCCTGTCATCCAATGTATACATTGCACATTTTTATTCATTCATAACGCCGTAATTTAAAAAAAAAAAAAATTATAATAAAATAATAAAAATAAAAATGATTCCGCCTCAGCAGCACTTTGGTCTGGGTCAGGCCAGAGAATCTCATCCAGGAAGCTTCCTGAGGAGTGAGCAAGGATACACAGGTGTCTTTCTCATCAAAAAACCTGACGCACATATAATTTCTCCCCCTTCATATATGTCACAATAATTTAAATATTTGCTTTACTATTGCAGTTTAAATAAACTTTACATCTCACATATTTCATTGGGGCATCTTGCTTTATTAATATTTATTATAATTTTTTTAAATAACCAAACTTTATCAACATATGGGCAGATCCCTCGAGTGCAGCTGATGACGTTTTGAAGTGATGCTTCATCCGGAATGCAGATATTCAATATTATGGCAATATTCAAAAGACAGCTGAAAACTCATTTCTTTCGTAAGCACTTAACCAAATCCTAAAAAATAAATAAATAAAAAACCTATCCTTTCATTACCAATCCTTTCACTTCCTTTAATCCCTCTCTACTGTAGCTTATGATACTCTGAGCAATGTCTGAAACTTGTATGGTGAGCACTTCTTGTGTCTATTTGCCTCGTCATGACGACTCGCTGTTGTATTCCTCACTTGTAAGTCGCTTTGGATAAAAGTGTCTTCCAAATGAGTAAATGTAAATGTAAATGCTAAAGGGAGCGAGGATATCATTTCACTTGATTCAGTTCCTCCATCCTCACATCTTTTCCTTGCATCCTTCCCTCACATCCTGAAGGCATGGAGCTAAGAGGCGAGGAAAGGAAGCGAGGAAAGGAAACAAAGATGCAAAAATAACAATTGAGAAGCATGCCCTTGCGTTTGAGCATGGTGATTGCGAGCACTGTGAATGTTCACAGTAAAACACAAGACAGGGAAACACAAGACCATAATAATGACAAAGTGAACACTTGTTGATTTAAAAATTGATGAGCTAATAAAACTTTTCATCAGAGCTTATGTCAAACTTCTATTTAACTTTGCAGTTTACAGTGTGACAAAGTTTTATATGACAGCAAGACAAATAGCTGCCGTGATCCATGCAACTACAATTATTTCTAGTGTACCATAGATAAGAATCATGCAGGCTCCCCTGCTTACCATAATTGTATATTGCCTGTAACTCATGAAAAACTTTGACCCCAAGTTAAACATTAATCACAGAAACATGATTCTGATATGATCTGACATCTACACATAGATGCCATTCTCTTTTGTGAAAACAGAGGAACGGGGGAATCATCATGAAGGTTGTATCATATTTTATACAATTATGAGTCTTTTTATTGTTTGTTTTATGAAATGGAAATACACTTATTAAATAAATAAATACAATTATATTTATTTAACATATAAAATAATAGATAAATTATGAGTTTATTATATTTGTAATTTCCTTTTATCTAAGGATGTTTGGGAAGCAAAAATATTTGCAACACATTTGTGTATTTCAGATTCTGTATATATAAGCGTAACCAGTACCAGAAATCAGAAATTTTGTGAAGTGTAAGTAGTTTTTTGGAATTTGGACAGAGCATTTTCCTATAGGCAACAGATATTAACAATTTGGCTTTGTGTTTTTCCTTTCACCTTTTTCAGATTGTTTTGTAATAAAGTCAGCAATCAACAGCTTTCCTCATTTTAACAGACTATGAAAATAAGAGACTACAGTCTTTTAGTAATGCAGTTTTTATGTGAAAATGGAACTGAAAATTTCTCAGACTGTCGTTACAAAAAAATATACTGTAATCCTAAGGGAAATTTATAGAGATCTACAGAATCAGAGATGATCAGTTGAAGACTGAAGAGAATACAAAACATCAACATTGATGGCAGATGTCAGACACAGTCAAGCTCTGAGCTTTATATATGTATAAGCAGAGCAGATAGATCTCAGGATAAAAACATTATGAATAATACAATTACATTTTATATATACACATTGAGACACCTACAGTACACAGAAACTGCTGTGTGCATTAAAAAAAATGTCTCTAAAATATATTCAATCATGATATTCAGGCCTCATGTGTTCCATTTTAATGCATGGCTTCTATGATAAAATTAATGAAGTTCATTAAGGATGTAAGAGGAGGTAATAAAATATCCTGCACTGTTGTTGTTTACTTTCAATATAGACAAAAGTACATTTAACCCTCTGGCCCTCTTCGGTAATTTTTGACCAACAAATTTTATATTTTGAAATGTTAAAAATCGTAGCTTCATTGGAATGAGATGACACTTGGAGACTTTTCTCGCATTAGCAATATCAACACAAAAAAATCAAGGACATGATTCGGACATGTTAAAGGGTCGTAAAAAAAATTGTCACACTTACCTTCTTTTCGGTCAAAAATGACCAACATAGGAAATAAATGGGAAATACGAAAAAAAATATGAAAACTCAGAGAATCTTTTGTTGGTACAAACTACAAATCAGACACTGTGCACAGCACTGAAGGGAGGACACTCTAAAATGCCAAGAGTGCAAAATAGACACACCCAACCCCCCAACCCCCTCCCCACACACACATATATATGAACTAGCACGACTATAACACAGAGCAAGTTTATACAAATGTGTGAAATAAAATCAAAAATTCAGCCACAAAGCAGTAAAAAAAAAATGAACAGCAAGAAAGAGGTTACACTCAAAAACAAAGAGAGTACAAAACAGAAACACCCACTCAAACACAGACTCACACACATTCACAGACAAACACACACACAACACACCATTATACACACACAAGTGTGGCTGTAACAATATGGTAAAATTGAGCTTCTTTGAGACGCAGAAGGCGTTTTCTCCTATGCAGCGACTGACAGGGCGTAAATCGCGGTGGGGTCGGGATCCCCCCCTGAGTGCTGTTGTTTCTCTGTTCCATGGCTCAAGCTAAACAGGCCAATAAGAGCTCTTAATAACTACCATTATTCATTTTAATTATTCTAATGTCTAATTAAAACATCTACAAACGTATAAAACTGATCAGAGATCAGGTAAAACCATAGGGTAAAGCCCTAGACACTTGTTCAATAGTTCTCAGTGAATCTGCATGATTCATGGGTTCACTTTATCATCGCCCTCTACCGGTGAACCAATGATATTTCGAACTGTTTCGAAACGTTTCAAAACAGTGATGACGTAATGAAGCCTCGTTTACTAAAATCACGTGACTTTGACAGTTTGATACATGCTCCGAATCACTGATTCTAAACAAAAGATTCATGAAGCTTCGGCGCTTCATGAAGCAGTGTTTCGAAATCTGCCATCACTACCTCACGGTGGTTTGGTCCACCGCGCACATCACACTTGTGTGTGTAGAAGTCCAGCGGCGCCGGCGGGAGAGAACAGGGCTGCGTTCAGCCCCGACAAAACGTTGCAAAGCGTTTTTGAACGGAAACGGTGGTGCGTTGAACACTCTGTTCTGATGACGCAAGAGTTGCAACTATGGCAGCTGAGAAGGCCATTCTTTGTGTTCTTTTTGAAGAATTTTCGGAGCCTGATGAAATCGGTATAAATACATGTTTAATACTGCAAAATACGCTCGATGTTACAGTCACTGCCTTTGCTGTCCAGAATAAAAGAGAACATCCCAATCGAGTGAAGGGATTTGTGGAAACTGTGGTTCCTAATTATTGTGATCCAACATTTGCCTCGCATTTCAGGATGAAGACAAACATTGAAGGATAATCCACTTCTTACCTCCCAGACTGTGTTATGATCTATATGACCTTATTATTTTTGTGAGTATTAGGCTTATCATTATTTATTATCTCTATTGTGCTATGAAATTGTAATATTTACCGTTATATAATCAGATGAGAATAGAAAAGTTTATGAAAGTGTCACTCCAAAATAAAATAGCAAAATATATAAATATGTATAGTATTTTTATGTTACAGTTATCACTTTACATGGACCCATCATGCGAGCTGTCTCTTTAATACCACGTGGTTATACACGTTGTTGCTGATTGGACTAACATTTTTGACACACCCACCAAACAAGAGAAAACGTATCACAAACCTGTTGCAGAATATTTTGTTCTATTTAGTCAGTTTTTTCATTGAACCAAAGAGAAACATTGAGCATAATGGCACAGTCTCCATGCTACACTTATAAGGTTTTCTTCTGTGTATCATTACATATATCCTTTATAAGTAAAATTTTGGCTGTATTATTTGTGTCCCCTCCAAAAATTGCTCTTGAGAAATTGTGTTTTTTGTCGCCCCCCCCCCAACTGTCAGATGAAATTTACGCCCCTGTCTGACAATACAACCATAAGATACACCAAAACACAACATAAATTTACAAATCACATTAATTTTATTTGTTCGCTGTACTCCAAATCTTTAGAATCCATATGTTTGTAAAGAACAGATCCAAATTCAGCGTGATCTTCACTCTCAGCACGACCGTCACAGTCAAACCCTGCGCTCGTTATGATTCCAATTTGAAAGTTGTGCCCTCAAAAACCTTTACGACATGGTTTACGGCACTGATATCGAATGCTTATTGGTTCTCACCTGCTTCGTCACAGATTGCGACATGCCGTGTTTCAGTGGATTGACATTTGAAATGAGTGTGCGCCTTCACGAAGAGAAGCCGGATTCATATTTTCATGGATTAATAAGTTAAATTCTGCTCTGAACCCTATAAAAACTATTACCGGAGAGGACTGCGACTGCAACTCATCACCATTTGAACTACTTTTGTTACCACTTTTGACATTTTCGCAATAAATAAATTTGTGATAATGCTTGTTTGTCTGTTTTTCATTTATTTATAACAGTACGTAGTTTTACACAGTGGTTATAGGTAGGTTTAGGGCAGGGGTGTCAAACTCATTTTAGGTTGAGGGCCGTACTGGAAACAAATAACCATGTGTGGGCCGAATTAATTAAAAAAAAAAAAAAAAAAACCTTAGTTGTTGCATAGTTTTTTTTTTGATAGTTGCATTAATATTAACCATATAAACAACAAATTAATTTGCAAGAAAACTATTACACTGCTCATTAAAACTACGTTTTTACAGCAAAAAAACTATTACATTTTTATATGCTTTAATATTTTTTTATTAGTGATGCACCTATTTTCATTTTTCATGGCCATTTTTTTTACAAGCAAATTGGCCGATTCTGATACTGGTTGCAGATTTATTTATTTTTTTTAAGCAAATTTATTTGTTGTTTATTTGTTAAAATATGTGTAGCTCTTTGATATTAGAGGCAAACAATGCATTTTTATCACAATCCCAACAAAGATATGCACATGAGCATGAGCAGTTGTTTTAATTTAAATTATTGTATAATTTCAAGATTAACAGCAAAAACAGCATGGTCTGACTTTAGCTTTGTGAAATTATGCAATATAAGACACTTGCAGAAAACCCAATCAGCTGACGGACTGAATGAAAATGAAAATTCACTCTCTGACAGCAGGTGGCGCTTATGGAACAGCAGTGATATAGCGTTTCCATGGTTACCGCTGTACACAATGCAGCGCTGCGTCGATAAACAGCCTACTACTTTATATCAAAGAATAGAGTATCTCAGAGATGACTTGTTTTTGTAGGCAAAACCCGGAAGCGAGTTAGCGTTTTAGGACTTCCGGTTCCATTGCGCTAAAGTCTATGGGTTTTTTGAATGGGTTTTTGCTAAATCGCCTGAAATAAGGTCTGTGGTTAACAAAGCCTCTAAATATTTTCACGTTTTGATCTATGACAAAACACACCAGTTATAACCCGATAAAGGTTTTTTAAACCTTTATTGTGTCTTAAAAACGGCGGTTGCTAACAAATTGCTAAAAGCGTGATCCATTAAAGCGTACAATATTTCAGTTCAGACCTAGTGGAGTGATACTATTATTACTATTACTCCACTAGGTCTGAAATATATTGTTCGCTGCAAACATGATGATCTTAAATTTATTAATTATTAATTTACTATAATAAATTTGTAAAGTTGCATAAAATGGAAAAATAAGACATATATAAGACAATACAACATTTACTGTAGGTGACATAAAATTTACTGATGACTTAATTTGAAAAATGTTTTTTTGCACTTCTGATTTGTCAGATTTTCGGTTCGATTTCGCCGATTTTGGGTGCGTAAGATATGAAGGATTCTATAGTCCAGTTAGTATTTTCACCCCAAATTTATGGTCGCGCTACCGGAGCGCCATCTAGTGGCTTTTGCCCAAAAAGGATAAGAGTTTCGCCTCTTGGGTTCTATACTATTTGTTTATACGGAGATAAGAGGCAGCCATCAAAACTTTTCTGAAGACAATTCCCTTCAGAGATACATTCATATCAACCCCAATTCAATATTTATATTATTCTTCCTATTTCTCGCGAACAGTGAGCTTGTGCATAGTAGAGTATTTCCTCTGCTGGTGTGTCTGTTCTCCTCTTTGTGTCCGTGTTCAGCATGTACCTGTGTTAACGTCCTGTTTACAGACATCGTAAATATTTCCACACACATTACATTTTGGGAAATTATTACAAAGCACTTTGTTTGCAAGCCCGGAATAAAGATTGACAAAAAATAAAACTAAAAAACGTTTGGATTTATGACCAGTGAACTAGTGCGTCCTTATTTTTATTTTTTGTTTTTTTTTTGGTTCAAATCATCCCGCGGGCCGGATTGGACACCTTTGTGGGCTGTATTCGGCCCGCGGGCCGTATGTGTTTCACTTTTATTCTTTCTCTAAAGTGAATAAATAACTCAGACCACTGCTATACGTCCGTGACTCTGTGTTTACTGAACTGAATTCACATCTTAAGTGCAACATACAAAAGGGTCCGTGCTTCAACACGAGTCAAATAACAATCACATTGTTACATCCTTCCTTTTTTTTTTTTTTTTTTTCTCAAGCGCAACAACGCATATTTATCTCCATATCTGAACACAGTGACTGTCTAAACATTTCAAAACAATTTCCTTTCTCCTCCTCCCCTCTCTCTATTTTTTCTCAGCCTGCAAAATACATCAGTTCTTATATTAAAAAGAGAGGCTGTAAGAATCAGTCCATGTTTAACTAAGTAACATAGTCCTTTAAATACTGTGGTTTGATACTAATCCGACCTGTTCTGGTTGTGACAGTAGGTTTGGTGTCACTATTTGGCAGAACACAATGCTCCTTTTGCCTGTTGTTCTCCGCAAACTGCTCTTGTTTCGTGACCTGACCCTGATGGCCAGTGTGTCTGAGGTACCTTCTGTTCCTCCTCAGAACACCACCACTGTCCAGTTCAACCCTGTATGATCATTTGTTAACCGGTTCCAGAACTGTTGCTTTCTGCCAAACCTTTTGTGCCTGTGTTGGTTGTACTCTCACTTGGTCACCTGGTTTCAGGATGTTCATGTCTTTTGTGTGTCTGTTGTAGTACATTTCCTGTCATCTTTGATTTAGTCTCAGTCCTTGTGTGGTGTCTACTACTTTTGGCTTCAAGAGATTGCTGTGTGTTGGGAGGAGCGTGCGTGTCCTCCTGCTTAACAGTCTCTGAGCAGGGCTTGCATTCAGACCCTGCGAGGGAGTGTTTCTGTTATCTAATATCACCAGGTATGGATCTTGTCCTGACATTTTGGCTCTAGGCATCAGACGTTTTGCTGTCTTGACAGCAGACTCTGCCTTCCCATTACTTTGCGGGTGAGTGGGTGATGATGTTTTATGCTGAAACTCCCAGCGTCTACTGAACTGCTGGAATTCGGTTGACATGTATTGTGGCCCATTATCTGAGAACACAACGTCAGGTATGCCTTGCCTGGCAAAATGGGCTTTCAGCTTCTTAATCACTGTGGAAGACTTTGTGTCTGGCAAGTAATCCACCTCCCAGAAATTTGAAAAATAATCCACAGTGATGAGATAGTCCCGATTGTTGAACACAAACAGATCTGTGCCCACCTTGGTCCATGGTCTTTCAGGCAGTTCATGTGGGCAAAGTGACTCTTTCTGTTGTGATTTCCAGTGATCTACACATATCACACTTCTCAATGTATCTCTTTATCTGTGCATTCATTCCAGGCCAATAGAGGCATTCCCTTGCTCTCCTCAAGCATCCTTCAATACCAAGGTGTGCAGAGTGAACTCGGTGTATCATGTCGCTTCTGAGTACATCTGGTATCACAGCTCTTTCACCTTTGAACACAATACCATCCTGCACCGTTAGCTCATCCTGGATTGAGTAGTAGTGAGCTATTTTGCTTGGTATGTTTCTTTTGTTTGTTGGCCATCCTTCTTTTATTGTCTTTATCAGTGTCTGGAGTGTGTCATCTTTTGCTGTCTCACCTCTGATTACTTTGAGTCTCTCTTCAGATATTGGGAGATTCTGAATCATGTTCACACTTTCTATCTCTTTCTCCACAGATCCTTCCTGTGCGGTGTCCTCCAGGTATGCCCGACTCAGCGCATCTGCCAACAGCATCTCTTTTCCTGGAACATAGTTAATGATGAAATCATATTTCTGGAGTCTCATTAACATCCTTTGAAGTCTCTTGGGTGCATGCAGCAATGGCTTTTTAACAATACTCTCAAGAGGCTTGTGGTCTGATTGTACGATCACTTTCCGTCCATATGTGTATTGATGGAATTTCTCCATGCCGTACACTATGGCTAGGCACTCTTTTTCTATTTGGGCATAACCCCGCTCAGTTAGTGATAACGCACGGCTACCAAAAGCAACAGGTTCTCCACTCTGCAACAATGCTGCACCAAGGCCTGTGTCCAATGCATCACACTGTAGAACTAACTGTTCTTTGAGGCTGTAGTAACGCAGTACAGGTGCCCTGGTTATGAGATCTTTTATATTCTGAAAGGCTTGTTCGTGCACCTCAGACCAGTCCCACAAACTATCCTTGTGTGTCAGCTGTCTGAGCACTTCACAGTGATCTGAAAGATGCCTGCAAAATCTAGACAGATAATTCACTATGCCTAGAATTCTCTGTACCCCTTTCACGTCAGTCGGTCTTGGCATCTCATTTATGGCCCGTACTTTCTCTGGATCTACTTTTAAGCCTTCAGATGTGAGCAGATGTCCAATATATGGCACTTTACTTTGTCTGAGTCTGAATTTGTCTGCGTTCAGCTTGATATTTCTATCTCTGCATCTGTCTAGAAACAATCTCAGTTTTCAATCATGGTCCTTACTCGCCATTTCCAGTGTTTCACCTTCCCCTGTTATTAGCACGTCATCTGCGATTATGTGTACGCCTTGAAGACCTTCTAATGCCTGGTTCAGCATTCTCTGGAAAACCTCAGGCACCAGGCTTATTCCCATAGGCATTCTCAACCACCTGTATCTCCCGTAAGGTGTTGCAAACGTGGTGAGATAACTTGATGGGTTATCCAATTGGACATGCCAGAAGCCATTTTTTTACATCACAGACCGTGAATACTCTTGCTTTTGACAACTCGGGCAAAATGTCCTCGATTGTAGGCAGAGGGAAGTGACTTCTCTTTAAGGCTTTGTTCAATGGTCTGGGGTCTATGCAAATTCTCAACTTGCCAGTGGGTTTATTTACGACAACCAGACTGCTTATCCAGTCAGTGCTTTGTTCTACGGGTGTGATTACACCTCGTTCTTGGAGATTGTTTAGCTCCTCCTTCAGTGGTCCCATCATCGCAACTGGCACTCTCCGCTTAGGCAGTTTCACTGGCTGCACCCCAGACTCAATCTCTATCTTGTAGTGACCTGGCAGACAACCATCACCCGTGAAAACATCTGAAAACTCACTTGTTATTTCTTCCATTGTCCATTGTTTGCTTGTGTTGTCTCTGTTTGTCTTTGTCACAACATTATCCACCACCAGGATATTCTCAGATTGTAGTTCAACCAGTTTCATCCCCTGTACTGCTTTGCTTCCTAGCAATGGTACTGCAGAGTGTGCATCAACGACCATAAACTCCAGTCTGTACAGCTTTTTGTTACGTGGATTTCTCAGTTTCAGATGGCATTTGCCCACTGGTTTCAGTGTACTTTTGTTGTACATAACAAGTACCTGGTCCGTTTTTTCTATTTGAACATCTGGATTCACAAAGTTTATGGGGATAATGTTACACGTTGCCCCACAGTCCAACTGAAATTTGACTGTTTTTCCCGAGCAGCATACCTGCAAACAGTTGACAGGGCTGCCGGTCCAGGCTCTTTATGACTTTGTTCACAGACTCCGTTGTGATGCTCCAGATATCTGCTCACTCTCAGTTTCAGTCACATTATTTACAACTTTTCCACGTTCTCGTTTGGACTTGCACAATGCAGCGAAATGATTGGCTTTTCCACATTTCCTACATGTTTTCCCATAAGCTGGACATTTTCATTTATCTCTTTCATGTGTCTTTCCACAAAATTTGCAGGTAATGTCAGCTTTTCGTTTGTCATCCTTTAGTGTTTTGTGTGTCAGTACCTGTTTCAAAGCGTGAATTTCCTCCATTGCTTTTCTTTCAATGGTATTGCTGTTCTCTCTGGACAACTCGGTAGCCCTACAAATCTGGACACATTTCTGCAGTGTCAAATTTTCCTCTCTTAACAGTCTCTCTCTCAGACTTGGGCTATTTGTACTGCACACAATCCTGTCACGGATTAGAGAGTCTTTTATGTCCCCAAAATTACATGTGCTAGCGAGCATTTTCAGTTCAGTGACATATTTGTCAAATCCTTCATCAGTTCCTTGATTTCTCATAAAGAAACAATATCTCTCAACTGTTTCATTTAGCTTCGGGTTGCAGTGTTGATCAAATGCTTCTAATAATAGCTTTACAGTTCTGTCCTCCGTTGATGAGCCCACTAAAGTTTCACATAACTCTACCTGTTTCTCCTACCAGATAGTAGAAAAGTTTCACCTTCATGCCTTCCGACGCCTCTGTCAAAGTCAGATCAAGATACAGCTGAAATTCTTCTTTCCACGCCTTCCATGTCTTTGCCAGATTGCTCGAGTCCAGCATCAATCTCGGCGGTGGTTTTAATCCGAGTGCGCCGTCCATCTTATCCGACGAAGCTCGTGTCGGTGCAACAGGGTCCAGCATCGCTTCTTCGCTTCTCGCTTCTTCGCTAGCACGTTATCTTCCCGCGGCGAACTTCACACTGCGCGGTTAAGCGCTAAAACAAAACTCGTTCGCCGGCAGCAAAAACAAAAACAAAACCGCTGCCACCATGTTTCACTTTTATTCTTTCGCTAAAGTGAATAAATAACTCAGACCACTGCTATACGTCCGTGACTCTGTGTTTACTGAACTGAATTCACATTTTAAGTGCAACATACAAAAGGGTCCGTGCTTCAACACGAGTCAAATAACAATCACATTGTTACAGTATGTTTGACACTCCTGCTGTAGAGGATCGTAAAGATCGTAACCGTTCTTCGTGAATTAACCACTCATTTTAATTGTTGGTGCTCCATTTCTAATGTATAAACATTTGAGAGCCTGCGAGAATTGATTCTCACTGAGCAGCTTAAAAGTATTATTCCTGATAATATTGCTACCTATATTAATGAGAACAAGCCTAAGACTGCTGGGGAGGCTGCAGTGTTAGCTGACGATTTTGTGATAACACACAAAAATAGGGCTGGTGATTATCGAGTGAATAGAGGTAGAAATTATGGTGAAAATCACTGAAGGTCTAATTTTCGGAAACCTGATTTATTAAATACAGATAGAGTGCATACTGGGCCTCCAAGAGCTATTGACTCCATGTGCCATTACTGCTTTGAGGAAGGGCATTGGAAAAAGGAATGTCCTGTTCTCAAAAATAAACAAATTCGAGGTAAGGGTTCAATAAGATTGCAAAATTGCAAAATTCTCAGGGCCATATATTGTCACTCAGTGCCTGTCGGAGTTGAATTATCTTATTTCTACACCCGATCGAAAGAAGTCTGTGCAGCTCTGTCATGTCAATCTCTTAAAGCCGTATTTCTCTCGCGATCGTGCGGAATCTAAAATCACTGCTGTGTTATGAGTTTCCGAGGGGAACGGTATTGTGCCAGGGGTAATGGAGGAAGTGGAAGCTCCTGCAGACTGTGTGTTGCAACCTAGATTGTCAAATTCTGTAACTTTACTCAAATTGGATAGTTTAATGACCCATCTGTCTAGTTTTTAACATTTTGGAAATAGTTTTGTGTTCATTGAGATATTGTTTAGAATGTTACTTTTCAAAGGGGGTGTAATCATTTATGCTGAGCACTTTATTTGCTATTAGTATTTTTCACTGCAAAATCCTTATGTATTTGTTCAGCTATGTAAAATATGGGACAAATTGCATCCTTGTAATGATATGATACAGAATTTTACCTTTAAATACGGGACAATCCCGTATTTTACAGGATGGGTGGCAACCCTACTCTTAAGGCCCCAATATACTTCAAACAAAATTCTTTTTCGTTCTTCGTTTAGGGGTAAAACGAAGTTCGAAATGCGTGACCAGCGATCTACTGTAATCAAATATCTGACGCCGCCCACACTGCTGAGAGCGACGGTTAGATGAATATGTAAATATGTAGGCTCTGTGCACTTTCTTCTCAGTAATAAAATAAACACAACAAAAATGAGAAAACTGCAAGAATTTTTATAGAAAGCATAAGAAAAGCGTCTGATCATAACATGGGTACGTTAGCACAAGCTCTGCAAATTAGCACTCCACGTTTATTGGAGTGTTAGTCACGTCACGTTTATTTATATCATATAGAATAGATGTCTATTCAATAGATTGCTTAAAAGCAAGCAGCTTTACAGTATCAAACATGAAAAACAGTGTCAGTGCCTCATTTCATCAGAAGCACAACTTCATTTTGTACTATAAAGCGGCTCTCCAGTGTGTTCATGTTTTGACCCACGGATACCTCAACGAACTCAACAGATCAAATGAGTCAGAGAAGACTTCCACGTGAACGAAGGTGGAGCCTCGGTGCACACCTCCTATTACGTTATCGTTATGGACCAATGGACTATATGCACGGTTACTTCCTTGTTGTCGTTAAGCCAGCTCGGGCATTTCCGGTGAACTGTTAGCTGTTCATTCTGTACTCACTGTACATCGACACAAAACCATCATTAGCCGCTTTTCCACTGTCGGGCCAGTGCGAGCCAGGGCTTTCAGCAGGCCAGGCTAGGCTAATAGCCCCGGACTTGTCCGGGTCCAAAATCATGCTGCATTTCCACCGTCGGGCCAGAAGCTCCGCAGTGATTCACTAAAACCCGCCCATAATACGCCTCTCTGGAACAACATCACACAAACCCATCATTTCACAAACAAATGGAAGTTTTATCAGAAAAATAATCAGAAGGAAATCACTGGAAACTAGAGAGATCGTAAAGTGAACATGATAAAAGCAGGCATTTGTTGGCATTTTCTTGTTTACTTAAAGATTTACAAACCCAATCATCAATGTTTTACCAAACAAATTAATCATGAATTAATTTGTGTCAAGATTAAACATTAGTCTCAGAAATAAAGTGGTATTTACTGTTGTTTCACAAAAGAAAGAGGACACACGTACTTGTTCAGTCGTGTGTTTGTTTATTTGTAGTCAAAGGACAGTATGTTTACATCACATTTACAAAGAATGATATGATATGATGATTTCTACAAATTTTCCACCAAAAATATGACCTGAGGAGCTTTAGCACTCTCTCCAGTGACAGTCCCAACAGTTAAATTTTCAGTCTGAGAAACTGAGGAATCCTGGAGTTGCTTTATTTTTTGAAATATGCGGAGCTAAATATGGATATTAGACAGTCCGTTAAGAAATGAGACGCGCTGACAGATAAAATAAATACCCCAGCAAACATGCCAGTGTGGGCCCACTGCGGGTAAGTGTGGGTTTTCTGTGGGACAGTGTGGGCAAGGGCAAACCCTTTGGGGCCCCATGTGGGCTTGCCCACAGAAAACCCACACGGGTCCCCAGTGGGTTAGCCCATGCGGGCCCATAGCAGTTTTGCCCGTTTGGGCCCCCATAAGGGTTTACTCTGGGCAACCCACTGTAGGTTTGCCCACAAAAAACCCACACGGGCCCCCAGTGGGTTAGTCCATGCGGGACCCATAGCAGTTTTGCCCGTTTGGGCCCCCATAAGGGTTTACTCTGGGCAACCCACTGTAGGTTTGCCCACAGAAAACCCACACGGGCCCCCAGTGGGTTAGCCCATGCAGGACCCATAGCAGTTTTGCCCATTTGGGCCCCCATGAGGGTTTACTCTGGGCAACCCACTGTGGGTTTGCCCACAGAAAACCCACACAGGCCCCTAGTGGGTTAGCCCATGCGGGGCCCATAGCAGTTTTGCCGGTTTGGGCCCCCATTAGGGTTTACTCTTGGCAACCCACTGTGGGTTTGCCCACAGAAAACCCACACGGGCCCCCCGGTGGGTTATCTCATACAGGGCCCACAGAAGTTTTTCACTGTGGGGCCAACATGAGAGTTTACTGTGGGCAGTCCACCATGTTAACACACATAAATCATTGTTTTAAGATTAGACGCTCAAGGCTCAGTGTTAATCAAACTATTTTTTAACGATTTAGTAAAATGTCATAAATATCATTACATTCAACAGCCCACACCATACTTAACTGAAACTGCACACAGTCAAGAAGATAGCACGACAAGTAGGCCTACTGTCTTTGCCTGTTTGCTTGTAGCAGCTGTTCCCCTGTTCCTTTAAAAAATATTGTTGCAGTGTTTTGCTAGTATGTAACATTAAAAAGAACTGTTTGTAATGATTTTTCTTTTTCTTTTTTTTTTCTTTTTTTATTGGAATTATTGTTCATTAGTTACATTTGCAAAACAACTTAAAATGTATTATGATCATGATTACTTAACATTTTCTTTAGGAAAATTGCATCCTATGTTTTGACTTTACTTAAAGCCATCAACAGTGCATTTATAGAGGTTAGTAGCTATTATCACTCACAATAAGTATTTATAAAAACACAACATGGGTATTAATAACAATATATTCACTTATTTGACAGAAATAAATCTGAATGACTAAAATGTCATTATAATATAATAACATTATAGCGATGCAGGTTGCATCTTTATATACATTCATGGAATCGACTGATTAATTAATACTTAGAAATCAGTGTAATGGATTACGAGCATGCGCGTTGAAAAAGCAAATGCATGACTTATAAGTAATTATAAAAATAATATAAATGTAACTATAACTGTTCTTTTAATGCAGTATATGTCTTAATGAGTCTTTATAAATATATTCATAGAATACTTAGTCTACTCATAAATAAGTATAAATGGAGCTAAAATTCATTATAAGCATAGACTTAATAGAAAGTGTTACCGTATTTATTAATAAAATTAACTTATTTGTCACAATAAAACAATGTAAATGGTTGATCAGTGTTGGATTTGTTCACTATTATCATTGGTATTCATCAGTTATGTATATATATATATATATATATATATATATATGTATATATAATGTAGTAGTAGTCTTTTTATTTCGAACTCGAGTTATTAAAAGAAAAAGACAAAAATAGAAAAATATATATAATATATATATACACATAATAAATACATCACTGATGAATTTGATATTTTTTATACATTTCTGAAATGGCAAAAAAGAAAAAAAATTATATTATTAGTAATACGCGAGATGGCGGTAATTTACATATTCATGCTGCAAGTCATCAATGATTTCTTAATAAAGACATTAAAGGGATAGTTCTTCATGTTGTTCCAAACTTGTATTACTTACTTTTTTCTGTGGAATGCAAAAGAAGATATTTTGAAGAATGTTTCATCTGTTTTGTCCATACAATGAAAACCGCATTGGATCCCATTGACATTTTATTGTATTGACAAAATGCAATTGTTGTTTTTTCTCACTTTAGATAAAAAAGCGGCCAGGCCACAGCTTCCAAAGTGGAAACTCCTGTTAAATCATGGCTCCATAATGCAAGAGCAGAGGATGAGGATGATGAGGATGGTGGAAGGAGCAGAAGAACCAGAAGACCGGTGATCAGGCAAAGATCTACTGGTACCCGAGGGGATTGATTTATTTTATTAGAGGATTCAATCCTCTGTGATGTGGTTATAATTGGTGATTTTTCTTTTTTATAAAACGTAAGATTTTTTTATTGTTTTGAAAAAATGTATTCAGCATGGATGCATGAAATTGATCAAAAGTGACAGTAAAGACTTTTACATGGTTACATGAGAAAATCTATTTCAAATAAATGCTGCTCTTTTGAAAGTTCTGTTCAAAGAATCCTGAAAAAAAATGTTTCTCGATTTACACAAAAATATACACAACTGTTTTCAACACTGATAATAAGAAATAATTCTTGAGCAGAAATCACTCATCTCCATCCACAAATGAATGATTTCTGAATGATCATGTGACACTGACAACTGGATGCACTCTGCTGAAAATTCAGTTTTAACATCACAGGAAAATTTTACTTTGTAAAATATATTAAAACAGTTCAGGGCTCGACATTAAGCCTTTTCCTGTGCTTGTCCTTTGGACGAGTAAATCGGTCATTCACAAACTCTGTTGTAAATATAATTTATTCTGAAGCATCAGTGTTAAGGCCGGCTGTGACATATATAAATCTGCATATTTATGATATTTTTACCTTTTATAAAGGGCATTTTCCCCTTTATTAAATATATGCTTCATCTTTCATTTTAAATTTTTAAATTTGATCAATTAATTAAATTAGTGTAATAAGACACTATAGGACTGTTACCAGTCAAATTAAATAATTTACACTAAAAATTACAACTGCATTTAAAAATGTTATGAGATTGCTTTAAATATATTGGAATATACAAATAAGAAATGTCGGAAAGAATGATACTTCTGGACATGAAACTAAACTTCCAGTAGGTGGCGGCAGGTAACCGTCTTAATGAGTGAGTCATTAATTCAAACAATGAAATGAAATCAGTGTCACATTTTCAATTGTGATGGTATTCAGCACACTTGGTTGTGTGATGTTGCTTAATTGTATCATATGTTAAAAATATAAAAACTCCACATTTTTACTACAGTGTTTTAAGGGTTAGTTCACCCAAAAATGAAAATTCTGTCATTAATTACTCACCCTCATGTCGTTCCACACACATAAGACCTTCGTTCATCTTCGAAACACAAGTTAAGGTATTTTTGATAAAATCCAATGGCTCGTGAGGCCTGCATTGAGGGCAAGTTAATTTAGAGTTTCAAATGCCCAGAAAGGTAACTGTTACTAAAAACATATTTAAAAGAGTTCATGTGACTACAGTGGTTCAACCTTAATGTTATGAAGCGACGAGAATACTTGTGCGGCAAAAAAACAAAATAATGACTTTATACAACAATATCTAGCACTCGTCACTGAACTAAACACTGCTTCATGAAGCTTCGAAGCTTTGCGAATCTTTTGTTTCGAATCAGTGGTTCAGAGCACATATCAAACTGCCAAAGTCACTTGAACCATTGAAATCTCGAAACACTTATGATGCAGTGAAGCCTTGTTTACTGAAATCACATGACTTTGGCAGTTTAATACACGCTCTGAACCACTGATTCGAAACAAAAGATTCGTAAGGCTTTGAAGCTTCATGAAGCAGTGTTTAGTTCAGTGACGAGTGCTAGATATTGTTGAATGAAGTCGTTATTTAGTCTTTTTGGTGCACAAAAAGTATTCTCGTTGCTTCTTAACATTAAAGTTGAACCACTGTAGTCACCGGAACTCTTTTAAATATGTTTTTAGTAAGAGTTACCTTTCTGGGCATTTGAAAGTCTAAGTTAACTTGTTCTCAGTGCAGGCCTCACGAGCCATTGGATTTTATCAAAAATACCTTAACTTGTGTTTCGAAGATGAACGAAGGTCTTACGGGTGTGGAACGACATGAGGGTGAGTAATTAATGACAGAATTTTGATTTTGGGGTGAACTAACCCTTTAACTGAGTTTCTTTGAGTGAGCTGGGCACATTTGTTGCAATTTCTCCTCGAGAGGCTGTGCGAGCCTCAAAAGCGCAACCTTATTACCGTCAGTACATTATATATTATATTATTATTATTCTCTATCAGTCGCCACTTACACTAAATGAATGCAGAACAATTCTCATGTTTTGGTGATTTCCCTAGTTATTTTTTGTTATTGGCATTTTTATCAGGCTGCTTGTCCGGTCGGGCAAGTACAATTCTCTTTCACTTGCCCCTTCAAACAATCCACTTGTCCTGGACAAGCGTTAATGTCGAGCCCTGCAGTTATTTTAAATTAATATTATTTCAGAATATTACTCTTTTTAATGTATTTTTTTTTATCAAATAAATGCAGCCTTGATGAGCAGAAAGAAAGTTTTATATGACTGAATAAATACAATTATTTGACCTGTTTTGTGTGTGTTGTGGCAAATGCAAAGTAGAACCAAAATAATCGTGTTGTTTGTTAAAGCCAAAGGTATGTCCTTACACATCTGTGCATTGTTCACAGTATGCCCACTCTTTTCCCAGTGTACCCACAGTATACCCACACTTTGCCCCAACAGTGGCCCACCCTGCTTAGTGTGGGCCAGCCCACAGTCAGCCCACACTTTGGGCTGTCTCACTGGGGCCCCACCTGGGTCCCATAGTGTGGGGCCCACACATGCCCCGCATTTCACGCCGGTATCTGGGCCCACAGTGGGCTGCCCGCAATGGCCCCACATGGGCCCCTAAGGGGCTTGCTGTGGGCCCACAACTGGCCCCAATGGGGGCCCACTCTACTTAGTGTGGGCCAGCCCACAGTCAGCCCACACTTTGGGCTGTCCCACTGGGGCCCCACACTCGCCCCATAGTGTGGGGCCCACACGTGCCCCGCATTTCACGCCGGTATCTGGGCCCACAGTGGGCTGCCCGCAGTGGCCCCATACGGGCCCCAAAGAAGCATGTTTGCTGGGACATGATTGTGATAGCCTACGTATATGATTTGTCTGATTTCTTCAAGCCGTCGTATTTACCATGTTTACTATGTTAATAGTGCGCATAGTCTTGGTGATCAGAATCCACATCGGATCACAAACAGAAGTTATTTCAAACGCTTGCTGCTGTCTGAAAGTGAGTTTTGAGCTAAAATGATTTTAAAAGTCTTTAATGCTGATGTTAACTGGTAACCTACATGTAATCATCCTGGCGCCTCCGTGTCCACACACAAATAAACTCCACCTTTGTTTGTAACCACTCCCTCAAGCCCGAGCTGGCCCGCTTTGGACCAAGATATTCGGCGGGTCGAAAAACCCTGGCCGTTGGCCCCGAGAAAAAAGCCTCGACGAGGCACTATCAAGCCCCGGAAGTGACAGTGGAAATGTGACTACCCTGGTACGCACTAGCACGCCCGCTTTAGGCCCGACAGTGGAAACGCGGCTAGTGGTTGACTTTTTAATGTTGTATTTATATTTTAATGCAGTTATCACATTTACCTAATTTGCCAATGAACCAGTTTTATTGATTGCAATAAAGATGAAGCTATTGGGACCGTTTAAAAACGCTGTGTCTGTCATTGGACACGCACACACAATTTTTTTCCCCAGCACTTCAAATGTTATTTTTAATGTGATGACCACAAACATTATTTGTTCATCCTTCTGAGATTGTCCCCATTGTAAAACCGAACGTTTAAAAATGTAGGAAATTCAACATTTGATAGAAAACCCTTTATTTAAAATAAAAAAAGACAATAATTACCACTTTAACCAGCAGGTGGCGGCAAAGTAGCATTTATTTGCGCATATATCAGCCATTTCCTCTAATCGTTTTTCACTTCGTTTTTGACTAAATATTAAACATTATAAAATAACTATGTTTAAAAATACATTTTGTCAATGTGAAGTATGAAATACTCAAAAAATCTTAAGAAAAACAATAACTTGTGAATGAATGACACAGAAAGAGAGCACCGCGCTCTCCCTTTGTAATCAAAGCAGCTGTCAGTCAGTGCAGCGCAAGATCAATGATTTCAGCACACTTGTAAAAACACACATTTTATTCAATTAATCTAACTAAAGTGCACAATAAATATTTAATTTTTGGAGCTTTTTTTCTCATAAAAGTGTAAAAACTAATGGTCGAATTGAATTTAGCTGAGGAGGAACAATGAGGTACGTACGATTTATTTATTTATTTATTTTGTATGCCGTCTAACGTTTAAATAACTAAATTAATGTTTTGCCTGACTATTTAAGTGACTATATTCTGATTATAAACTAAGTATTACACTACTGATGCTCAACACACCAGCAAATGACATTTCACCGGAAGTTTTCGAGCTGGCTTATATTATTGCGGAAGTTCTAAAGAACGCTCCGTGCAAATAATCCATTTTGGCATGAAGGTGTTTTGCAGCTGAAGAAAACTTTGCCTGAAAGTTCGCTTTGGCAAGCTGCTTCGAACTTCCAAAACGAACACAAAACGAATTTTGTTTTGCCCTGATTTTGTTTGAAATGACGTCACATCAGTTCGTTCTTCGATTTCGTTTGAAGTATATCGGGGCCTTTATACCTCTTTGTGGATATCACATATCATTCTGTAACATTAGGCAGTTTTTGCTGTTTAATATTTGATTATCATATGCATAAACAACTTCTATCCACTTCTTCTTGTTTACACAGATATTTTTCTTCACTTGTATTTTGATCCGGAGATGCTGTACTATTTCAGAAGATCTGTAACAGTGCCCCATACCTTATAACTGCCTGGAAAATTTGGTAAGGAAGCGTTGTCATAAATGACGGAAAATCTTATCAAGAGAACTCAAAACCTGATGGTCATGCAGAAATGAGTGGAGCACCAGAACTGTGTGATTCTGATTCATCAGATAACAGCATTGGTAAGAAAACAACAATTGTGCTTATAATAAGACTCATTATCATTTTGAAGTGTATAAGAACAGTTCTATGATTTTTATTCTAGATATCATATTGCCCAATCTGTCTGTTGCATTATTTGGAAACTTTTTGTCAGTCCAGTTTGGACATGAAAACATTCTTCTAGGAGAAAAACATATGGAAAATGCAGAACTATTCAGGACTGACCCTTTACAATGGAAGATTTCAGAACGTAATGTCTCTGTGATCAACATGACCGGCTTACATGAGGATCATCTCATTGATCAACTAGTGAATGAAAAGGAAATCACTGCTTTTATCTTTGTTGTGCGACTGGGCCAGTTAACAGATGCTGATAAGATGGGTCTTGAATGGCTTCAGAGAGTGTTTGGTGACAAAGTTCTTCAGTTTGTGATCATTCTCTTCACCTATGAGAGAGAAGAAGAGTGTGACTCTATAATTGATGATCTGAAGAAAAACCCTGTTCTGGAGCAGCTGCTGGAGAAATGTGGAGGAAGATATCACACCTGCAACAAGATGATGAACAACCAATCAGAGATGAGAGAACTGATGAACATGATTGAACATTTATTTAATGAGAACAAACACCATTGCTACACTGGAGAAATTTACAACACAGAATCAAGACAGAAAGAGGAGCTGCAAAACAGTGATAGTCAAAGTGGTAAGATCACAGATTTGGTTTCTGAATGTCTCATGTTTTTCTCACTAATGTTTATTTGTCCTTGATGCTCTTATAAAATTTTAATTCATATTCAGTAACCAGTCATATCAAATATACTTGTACACATGGACGTTACACCAGCACAATAATGGTTACATTTGCTCTTTTTTGCCAAATTAGGTATTGTCAGGTTATAGTCAGTCTATTTTAGACTGTTTTAAATAGTCTGTTTGAAATAGTTAATTAAACCCTTGCTTTGAAACATTTCAACAAGAAATTGTCATTTAAAGGTAGGGTAGGCAGTTTTTAGAGAGGCTAGCAGTAGCTATAGCACTCATTTAAAAACAAACAAACAAACAAACAAAAAAAAAACAGTCAAGCAGCAGATGTCAGCAGTAGCTAGTTAGCAGTAGTGCAGTTGTCATTGCTAGGAAACACTGTTTTGTTTACTCTGTTAAAACGTGCTGAAGTCACATTTGTTCTTGTGCCGTGTCTCAGGTGGTTTTACAATTTCATTGTGCTAGCATAGCCCTTTTGTTTTGCTAAATAGTAAGGCATGTCCAGCAGCAGTTAAGTACTTAACATACATGAAAATGGGACTGACAAGGCAGAAGGTAAAGTGGTCCACCGTTCTATCAATAAGCAGACCTGCCAACCTGTACGCAATTTGCGTAGCGGATACGCATTTTGACTTCAAAGTACGCTGGTACGATTTGTCACTCTAAACTACGCAAAAACCTGGTGACGCCTCTGTGCACGAGCACGGGCCCCCCTAGAAGGGTAATATCCTTCTCACCTTTTTCACTCCTGACCCGTTTTCATGCCTGACTTAAACAGCACAAGCAAACACTCATTAGGAGAAGAAGTCGAGCAGCATAAGTCAGCAGTAGCTGGTAAGTGTATTTGTTTCTTGTCTCATTTGTTTTTAGCGCAGTTGTTGTTGTTAGGAATCACTGTTTTGTTTACTCTGTTCTCACTACTCATTCAGCTCTCCACCTTTTGGCCCTGACTGAGACCTGGATCAAACTAGTGATTGCTTTCAGGCTGTAACGAACAAGCTCAAATTATGGGTGAAATATATATATATAATTAGATCATAACACGTTATGATCAACTATAATATAAATCGACCAAAAGGGAATTAGGTATATATATATATATATATATATATATATATATATATATATATATATATATATATCAGTATCAGTTACAACGAACCAATTATAAATATATATATATGGTCTAGAATTAGTTCTAGTTTTAGAATTACTTTAGAAAAACTGATATCTTGTCCAGCAAAATTATCAGTCTGATTTTTTTTTATCAGCTCTTAAAAGGGAGTTTTCTTCTGGCCAAGAAGGAATCTCCGATCTAAGTACTTACAAAAGCATATAACGGTGAACTAATCCTTTAAGATACACGGCATATAAAAATTCAGTGTTGTCATATTTCGAATACCTCAACTGAAATTAGATAATTTTTTTTTTTTTTTTTGTTATTTTATTACAGATTGTTTACTTGTCTTTTTTGTAAATTTAATTCAGTTTGAAATCAAGCTTTCTTGTGCTGCATGTGAGCTACTGCAACAAAGTTACCCTATTGTAAAGACACAAATACACAGAGTGAGCAAATATTTAAGTGAGATTATTGTAATGGTAATTGATCAATGTTTAAATATGCAAATAAAAGCCTAAATTAAAATGTTTATCGTATAAAGCGGACGTGTCTCTTCAGAAGACTTGAATTAAACCGTTCCATTTAAATTGATTACTGTTACAAGTCTTGTGCTTTTTGAAGCTTGAAAATAATGATTGCCTTGACAAAATGGATGGACAAAAAAGTTAGATATTAAAATATCTACGGTATACAGTATGTGGTGGTTTTCCCCATTGTATTTAAAATGATACTGAATATTGATCTTTTCAAGGTATTGTATTGAAGTTAGAAATTCCAGTATTGTGACCACTAATTCATGCACTTAGTCAATAAGGTGTAAGTGCTTTGTTTACTTAGATAGTTACTTTAGTTTTGTAGGAGCCATATTTAGATACTTGTGCACTACTAACCACTAAGAGACTGTTTAATTTATTTATTTTCTATTTCAAATATTATGATTCAAATATATAAAGTAATTTTACGTTGGTTTAATACTTGGACTAACCTGATTATATGAATTTACTTGCTCCTCCTCCTTGACGTGTCACTACGGCGCGAAAGTGCAAGTGTTAATAGCCAGTTAGCATTGTTTGGCAGACAGGTTAGAGGGTGGAGAGCAACAGTTTCTTTAATCGCATGCTCACACCTGTAGTTCGTATTTTTGGGAGTTGATTTGTATTTTATTTGGAAAAGTGAACCGGAGATCGTGATTAATAAATAACTTTTTGTTTTGTTCAGATTGCATCTCCGTGCGTGCTTTATGGTCAGGACATGTGTGTACGAAGATACTCCTCCACTAACCTCAAGGGGCTAACGAAAGTTTTTAAAGATTAGCCCTTACAAGTTTACTTAGATGCTTTGTCTACTTATATTCAATCAAATCATAGATCTTTAATTATTTATTTTTTGATAATTTATTAAATATCTAAGGCTAAATAGTAATTTGTAATTTTAGTACTTTGAGTAGTTTTGAGTAATTTGTACTTTTACTCAAGTACTTTTTTGACACAGGTACTCTTACTTGTAATTAAGTATTATTTCAGCAAACAGTACTTGTACTTAAGTACAAATTTTCAGTACTCTTTCCACCACTGCTGATGAGTCAGTGAAGCACATAGATATACATAATAAAGGTTAGATGTCTCGTCCGCGCTGCTGGCCAATGGAGGTCGACGTCCGCACCTGGCGGCCATCTTGTAACAGTCAGCTCGATCACTCGTAACATTGTGTTTTTTTAAATAACCATAACTTGCTCAATTTTCTACCGATTTTCAAACTGTTTGGTTTGTTATAAACGTCAGAGATGTACTTATGATACTGCATACTTATGAATAACTTCCATATGAAAATAACATTGAACAGAACAGATAGGTGCAATGAATATACACACGCACAAGGTATTTGTTAAATCAATATACAGGCTACTAAAACTCAGTGTACAGAATGGCAACATGAGATATATATATATATACACTTATATATACACTTTTATAATATGAATATTACTATTATAATAAAATAATTTGAATTATTACGTTTATTTTAACTTCTTCAGGGTTTAACTTCTTCAACAACAATCTTGTAATACTATTATGTCATAGCCCCGCTGTTCCTGTGTAACAGGACCTGTATTGTACATACATCCACTAAGTAACAAACGATTATCCCAAATATAATCATAATATTGTCATATCTTACAGGTGAAAGGTGATCCCACGGGCTCTCGTTTTGATACTACGGCGATTGGAGCATCCGTAGGCTGCACAAAAGTCTGGCATCTTCTCCTATAAAGCCAGCAATTTCCTGTATCATAATGTAAGATGTTTTTAACAAACCAAACCGATTGGAAATCATGTGCAACTTAAGTTATATTGAAAAGAAAGAGCAATTCTGCCTCTCCCACTGATGTAAAATTGCTGGGTAGCAGCTAAACTGTAACTACTAGGTCTCACTCAAAGCTTCTTGTTATTAGCCAGCTAATAACTACAACCACATCTACAAAGATTGTAATTTAGACAAAAGATTAGTTGTCATAAAATCGTTATTGGTGTCAGTAAAACCTATATAATTGAACAGCTCGATTGTGGTCTCAGCCTTGATAACTTGCGCAAGTAGCCGTGATACACAACTATGCTGCACGATTAAATCGTTTTTCGAAAAGAAATTTCAACATGTTCAAGCATCCAGAATTATAACCACGTTAATAACGTTTGTAAGAAACCAAACCATTTGTAAATCCGTCAAGATTTCAGTGAGATAAGAGTATTTGTGTTTGTGCAGATCACTCACCTTACATCAGGTACCACAGAGCCCGCCAGAAAGCTCGCCTGTGACAAGATGGCCGCCGGTGATGACGTTAGAGACTCCGCCGTAAGACATCTAGCCTTTATTATGTATATCTATGGTGAAGCAGCGCAGCAACTTCTTCTTACTAGGTCACAAACTAAAATTGTTCATTACCGCCATCTGTTGTTATATCACACATCTTGCAGCTTTACAGTCCGTCTACCGACAAGAGATTGTCTGATGATTATGTAAAGGACGTACACGAGTGGTTATTTCACATGAGTTGACTAAGTTATGCAAACCAAAGATTAAAATGCTGTATACGTCGAAGCACATACAGGAGGTGAATAATAGCCTTTGTAAATTGATTAGTTATCCTGCTTTATTGCACTCTGTATCAAATGTCTATTTCTGATTTAATTAAAAAGATGACCCACCATGGTTTAAATTGTTCCGCCACAGTTTTGTAATGAACCTAAAAGATCAGTAATTGAATAGAAAATAAAATCACAATATAGTAGTGCACTTATCAAATGACATGGATGCAACGGGATTTAGAATGAAGCGCTCTGTGTTCACGTGAGCAGCTCGTGATTGCTCATGCACGCTCCATCACTGCATGTGCTGTGAGTTTAACCTGCATTTTTGACTAATCCTGAGTGTTTAATATAAGTTGCATATATTTTGTTCTTGCACTGATGTTACATTTGTAGCAATTTTGCACTTTGACAGCCAGTTTGATGTATAGGCTATTTTGAGTATTGTGCGTATTGGACAGTTTACAAAATCAAACGATTGGAACAGTTTTTGCCATTAAAATGACTGGGGGAAAAGTGTCCCAATCAACCTGAATTCACCCTCTTTGAAATTATAATTGCATTGCATTATGTTGTTTTAAACCCCAAATATTAAATAATAACATTCTCCATGAACGGTTATTCAGTTAGGCCTATTTGTAACAATGTCGTTGTTAAAAAAAAAAAAAAAAAAAAAAAAAGCAGCTTCAATGTAGTGTGGTAGATTTTCCAAGACGCACCTGACTTTAGTTACCTGTTCCTGGGGCGTCTCCAGTCGGCACCCGAGCATCTCCAGTCGACCCTCAGTAAATTTCCTGATCTTTCGGAGCATCTCCAGTCGACACTCAATAGTACTCTGAGCGTCTCCAAATCGACACTCAATAATATATGATCTTTCGGAGCGTCTCCAAATCAACACTCAATAATATCTCAGTCAACGTCTTGACCCTCAAAAACCTAGTGTTCCCTAACCTGACTTGCTGCAGCAATAACCAGAGACTCCAGTTTTTGTCCTTCAAAGCTTTAATCACGGCCGGGAGAGTTCTCATCAATTCCAGAGTATCTCTCTCCGAACAAAGAAATACAGCAGGTTTTATAGGATTTCAGGTACATTTCACAGTCAGTATGGCATGATCTATTACTCATTATCATCAGTCTCAATATGATTGGTTCAGATTTAAGAAAAACATATCAGTTCCTCTGTCCCGCTTACTGGTGGAGTAAATTTAGATTAGAACAACTGAATCACAAGATCATCAAAAATATCACCGGGTTAATAGTTCAGATTACTCAATAGGTTAAAACAATTTTTCAAAGACTATTTTCTATCCTTAGAAGGATGCTGTCTAGCCAGCACAGCAGAATTTTTCCACTTGTTACAACACTCAGTCCTAGTGACTATTTCTCTATTTCAAAGTTAGCTTATTAGGCCTGTAGAAGAAAAGAAATGTTAGGACCTTCAGTGCTGCAAAAAGTTTTCTGTACCCTTCCCCAGATCTGTGCCTCGATACAATCCTGTCTCTGAGGTCAATTCCTTACAGACAATTCCTTGGACTTCATAGCTTGGTTTGTGCTCTGACATACACTGTCAACTGTGGGACCTTATATAGACAGTTGATTGATCTCCAATCAACTGAATTTACCACAGTTGGACTCCATTTCAAGTTGTAGAAACATCTCAAGGATGATCGGTGGAAACAGGCTGCACCTGAACTCAATTTTGAGTGTCATGGCAAAGGCTGTGAATACTTCTGTACATGTGAATTTTTTTTTTTTTTTTTTTAATAGATTTGCAAAGATTTCAAATAAACTTCTTTCACATTGTCATTATGGGGTATTGTTTGTAGAATTTTGAGGAAAATAATGAATTTAATCCCTTTTGGAATAAGGCTGTAACATAACAAAATGTGGAAAAAGTGAAGCACTGTGAATACTTTCCAGATGCACTGTATACTGCTTTTATAGCAGAAACTGAAGTTGTAATTATAATCAAGAGAGACTGAAAATGTTTAATTTCATTTCATTTTTATTTTAATACTGCATACTATATAAATAAATGTCTATAAATATTCATGACATAATTCAACTGGAGTGCCGAGCTTCACATCCTTATGATCGGATGCTTTCTTACCAGTGTGATCTGCTATTCCTTATTAGACAGTCACATTCAACCTTATGCCAAAGACTGACAAATGGTGTCTCACTTGGGAGCCCCAATCACCTCTGAGTTTTAGAAACATGGCCAATGAAACTTGAAATTAAAATATTGTAATTTGCATGCCAAGCTACTTCCCCGTACATATGGGTATATCTGCTTTGCACAAAGCAGAGCCGTGAATACGGTTAACACTGTTATAAACGAGTCTGCACGCCATGTATGTCAGTAACAACACACATATTACATCTCCCCTTTTTTCACTTATATTAAACAGTAACAGAACACAACAGTATTTAATACATAACTAGGGACAGTATTACTAATAATTAAGGAGTACCAAACTTAACTGTAAACAGTAGTTACGAGTAATATGCATCACCAAAGAGTCTCAGTTCATAAGTCTAATCTCATAGGTGGTTTATGAACTCTTTTGGGATATCTTGCTTTTTGTGATGCTGGGCTCTGTCGTATTGGACTGGACATTTGCACTGGGCTCTGTTGTATCAGACTGGGCATTGACACTGGGCTCTGTAACTGCCCTGGGTAGTGTTTCCCAAAAGCCTCGTAAGCCTAAGTTGATTATAGCTCCACTGGTTTCAATGGAGCTACGATCAACTTAGGCTTACGATGCTTTTGGGAAATGCTGCCCAGGACTGCGCATCAAGTTCATTACTTCCCTCTTCTACTGTTGGTGGCAATTGGGTAATGCACTCTCGTTCTGAATCATGGGTGATGCTTTTTAGTTGTTGTTCTCTTGTCTGTATGAGATGTCTTCTATTCCGTCTAAATTGTTGTCCATTACTTTCCACAATGTAAGAGCATGGTGCTTCACATACTTCAACTTCTGCGTCTGCTGTAAGTTGAATTTGAGAGAGCTGTGTGCGGCTCGCCTCGGCAGCGCGGCACATTTGAATGGCTTTATGTAAGTCTAAATCATTTTCTCTCAGCAGCCTGGCCCTGAGTGCTTCGTTGTGAATGCCTACAACAATTCTGTCCTTTATTAGACTGTCACATAGTTGTCCATACTTACATGACTTGGCTTTAGTTTTGAGGTCCGTGACAAACTGATCGATGCTTTCACCGGGCGCTTGCACTCTCGAAATGAAAATATGCCGTTCAAATGTCACATTCTTTTGGGGCTCGAAGTAGTCGACTTTAACGTTGTTTTTGTCTTCACTTTCTGCGAACTCAAACATGTTATATATTTCTAGGGCTTCGTCACCAATAACATGTAGCAGTGTGCAGCTTTGTATTTTCGTATATTTTGTTTCGACGCCCAATGCAGTCATGTACAGTTTTTATTTCCATTTTTTCCAGTTCTCTGCCATGTTGCCTTCAAATTGAAGTGGTTGCAGTGGCTTCGGTCCTTCCATATTTGGCTTGAATTCGATACTTCTGACAACGTTATAAACGAGTCTGCACGCCGTGTATGTCAATAACAACTGAATTTTATTCGACTCCACTCTCCTTTGGAGTCTTAACTGTTAGCGCCCTTACCTGGTAGGCAACACGCATATTACAAACACTCTGGGAGACCTGAGGATTACAGTCAGGGTGCGAATTACTGGGCAGTTTAGGAGGGTCTGATCCCCTAATGAAGGCTTGACCCACCATGAAGGACAGCAAAATAAGATGTTTTCATTTTTTGTTAATGCATTTTTCCAAAAGTAATATTATAAACAACATGCTTTTTTCAATAATGTTTTAATAATAGTAACTTTATTAGTTCCATATACAACTAAAATACACAAATATTGCAATAAAGTTGCAATATAGAATTAATTGTGCAGGTATTTCACTGTGAAGTTGATTTACAACCTGAGGACCATAAATTCTCTACAGAGTTCTGTGTGTGTGTAAATGAGTGAGTTGGTGAAGAACAACGCACACACACAGTGCTTGCGGTGACTGTGTTTATGTAAATACTCACCAATGCAGGCATTTTGACACTGTGTATTTGACCATTTAGGAGCGCAACCAAAGACAAAGTCTACTATTGTCTGTGTTCCATTTAGAGCGTGCACACAGAAACATCCTGACAGTAGCGGATTCAGCTCTCTTTTGTGGCTTTATTGAGTTTTCTTTTTTATATCAAGTACGTCCTGCTCTTTACTTTCTCATTCATTCATTCATTCATTTTCTTTATTAATAATTTAAACAGTCCCACCCACTGAAATCTGTGTGGATTATCATACAGATATAAATACAGCAGATTTACAGGACATACAGTTATGTTCAAAATAATAGCAGTGTGTTTCAAAAATCCTAATAATCTCAAAATCCTTATAATAACCTTTATTTCAATACACGCAAATGCATTGGGAACACTACACATTCTATTCTAAATCAAAACATGAAGAAAAAATGATCACATTTGACATTACAGAAAGTGAATATTAGGCTGTTCAAAAAAATAGCAGTGTCTGCATTTTTCTTTACAAAGTCAAACATTTACTGTATAAACTGAAAAATGCTTGAAGATTTAGCTTTCTTGTGAATCATTGAACTGATATTTAGCTGTAGAACCACGGTTTCTGAGAACTGCTTCACATCTGTGTTGCATGGAGTCAACGAACTTCTGGCACCTGTGAACAGGTATTCCAGCCCAGGACGATTGCACTACATACCACAGTTCCTCTGCATTTCTTGGTTTTGCCTCAGAAACAGCATTTTTGATGTCACCCCACAAGTTTTCTATTGGATTAAGGTCCGGGGATTGGGCTGGCCACTCCATAATATTAATCTTGTTGGTCTGGAACCAAGATGCTGCTCGCCTACTGGTGTGTTTGGGGTCATTGTCTTGTTGAAACAACCATTTTAAGGGCATTTCCTCTTCGGCATAAGGCAACATGACCTCTTTAAGTATTTTGATGTACTCAAACTGATCCACGATCCCTGGAATACGATAAATTGGCCCAACACCATAGTACGAGAAACATCCCCATATCATGATGCTTGCGCCACCATGCTTCACTGTCTTCACAGTGTACTGTGGCTTGAATTCAGTGTTTGGGGGTCGTCTGACAAACTGTCTGCGGCCCCTAGACCCAAAAAGAACAATCTTGCTTTCATCAGTCCACAAAATATTGTGGCATTTCTCTTTAGGCTAGTCAATGTGTTCTTTGGCAAACTGTAACCTCTTCAGCACGTGTCGTTTTTTAAACAATGGGACTTTGCAGGGGCTTCTTGCTGATAGCTTGGCTTCACATAGGCATCTTCTAATTATTACAGTACTCGCAGGTAACTTTAGACTTTCTTGATCTCCCTGGAGCTGATCATTGGCTGAGTCTTTGCCATTTAGGATCCATTCGATCCATTCGAATGGTAGTTTTCCATTTTTTTTCCACGTCTTTCTGATTTTGGTTGCCACTTCAAAGCATTTGATATCATTTTAGCTGAGCAGCCTATCATTTTCTGCACTTCGTTATGTTTTCCCCTCTCTAATCAACTTTTTAATCAAAGTACGCTGTTCTTCTGAACAATGTCTGAAACGACCCATTTTACTCAGATTTTCAGAGAGAAATGCACAGTACATTTGCTGCCTTCGTCCTTAAATAATTTGACATCAGTTTTTTCACAGAATTAATTGAAATTGATTAATCTCTAATTGAACTCCACACTGCTATTATTTTTAACACGCCCATTTCAATTAATGATTCAATTACACATAATCAGCAGTATGCATGTCATGACTGTTGGGTCTGTTGGCTTTCTATTACTCTACTACACCTATTAGTAAAATATTTGCCATGTAGAAATATAATTTCTACCAAAAACAGTGATTGATCTGGTTAGTGATGTTGGACTGCTATTATTTTGAACACAACTGTAAGGTCTATGTGGTGAAAGTAACCGGTGAAATGTTTTGAAATGTCTCTTGGCACAGAAGAGCACCACCCAGACAGCAACATAATTGGCCCAGATCCGGCCCACATCTGGTTCAATAAAAGTATGTGGTTGTGGCGCTTTCCATAGAGACCCCATTTGTCATCAGTCTTCAATATAGCGTCTCCGTTAACCTCCATCAGGGACAAGGGTTACATCAGTAACCAAGACAGTTTCTCACCTCTGTAATTTTTGTGTGTTTATTTAGTTATTGAGAGAACAGAGCATAGCACATATTTGCATTATCTAAATATCACTCTCCCCAGGTAGCCAAAATAGTCTGGGCCAATCATGGCCCAGATCTAGCAGGCCGAAAGAAACTCAGCCCGGTTGTGGTTGCCAGACTCGGGATGGACGCGGGATGAATGACACCCCAGAATTGGCCCAAATACACTGGCTCATGTCTGGCTGCCAAAACTGCCGGCATTGGGCCACAATCACACCGACAAGGATTAAACATTTAGCCAGAACTGGCCCGAGTCTGGGTACTAAAACTGAGCCAGCATTGGGCCACAATCACACCAACAAGGATTGAACACTTAGCCGGTACTGGCCCAAGTCTGGGTACTAAAACTGAGCCCACACTTCCGACATTAGGCCACAATCACACCGACAAGGATTGAAGGCTTTGCCAGTACTGGCCCAAGTCTGGGTACTAAAACTGAGCTGACGCTGTGAGCAATGGGCCACAATCATGCCAAAAATAATGTTACACTTAGCTGGTACTGGTCCAAGACTGGGTACTGAAATTGAGCCAACACTGCCTGCATTGGGCCACAATCACACCAACAAATATTGTATACTTAGACGGTACTGGTCCGAGTACCGGCACTGAGCCAACACTGCCAGCAATGGGCCACAATAACGGCAACAAAAATGTAACACTTAGCCGGTAGGCTACTGCCCTTACAGAACGAAAATATATTTCCATATATTTACGATCAATATATTATATGTTGTAAATATACTGAATAATATTAAAAAAAAATTATTGTGTTAATACATTTACTCAAAGCTAAAAGTTTCTAATATAAAAACATACAAAAGAGTATTGGGACATTGATAGACTGCAAATACTTTGTGCATGTTTGAAACTAAATGAATAATAATGATAATAGTAAAAAACTAAACCAAAACAATTAACTTCAAGTAGTTAGTGGACATCATGTTACATACAGAAGGGGACGGAGACACAGATACGGGTTAACAGGTTTATTGAAGGTAATGCAGAGCGTGATCAGAATGCAGGTAAGAGAATGCAGATGAATGGATCGCTGAGCAGATGAGCTGGCACTGATACTTGTCTGAATGTTTCTCTAGGGAGCATGGATACCAGGAGACGTGGGAACGAAGACACACCGGAGAAGCACAGGAGACGAGGAGACACTGGGAATCACGGAGGACGCTGGAGACAGGTAAGTCGATAGCAAGGGAGTCCAAGAGGTAAGTAAACACAGGTTAGTGTCAACGAGACCGGACAGTGACTGAGTGAACTGGCGTGTCTTTTATGTGGCAGTGGTGATGAGTGTGGATTGGCGTCAGGTGAGGCTTGTTAGTATTCGGGAGAGGGAGTGCGATGTGATTGGGTGACTGTGGAGCCTGGCGTGTCTGTGACATTACCCCCCCCTCCACGGTCCGCTCCTGAGGACCGTGGACCCCGACGTCGTGGTGGTCGACCTCTACCTCGGGGGGCTGGCTTACTGGGATGTCTGGCGTGGAAGTCATCAAGGAGGCTGGGGTCTAGAACATCATTTCTCGGGACCCATGAGCGTTCTTCGGGACCATACCCTTCCCAGTCGACTAGGTACTCCAGGGACCCACCACGACGCCGGGAGTCCAAGATGTCTTTCACCTGATAGGCCACTCCGTCTTCTGCGATGAGTGGAGGAGGGGGATCTTCGGAGTCGCCAGGCTCTGTGGAGGGAAGGACAGAGGGATGGTGAGGCTTTAAAAGTGATACGTGGAAAACTGGGTGGATGCGATACTCAGGGGGGAGTTGCAGGTGATAGGTGACGGGGTTGATCTGCCGGATGACGGTGAAGGGGCCAACGAACCTAGGACTCAGTTTCCTACAGGGCAGGCGCATCCTGATGTCCCTGGTTGACAGCCAAACCTTCTGCCCTGGTTGGTAGTTGGGTGCGTGGGAGCGTCGAAGGTCGGCTGTCAACCGGCACCTGCGTAGGGCTCGCTGGAGTTGCAGATGTGCTGAGTCCCAGACCCTCTCGCTCTCCCGGAACCAGTAATCCACTGCCGGAACATCTGATGGTTCCCCATCCCAGGGGAAGAGTGGGGGCTGGTAACCGAGCACGCATTGGAAAGGTGTAAGGCCAGTAGTGGGTTGACAGAGGGAGTTCTGGGCGTACTCGGCCCAGCCCAAGAACTGGTTCCAGGAGTCCTGGTGGCCGTGACAGAAGGTACGTAGGAAACGGCCAATCTCCTGTATCTTCCTCTCCGTCTGCCCGTTTGTCCGGGGGTGGTAACCGGAGGAGAGGCTTACGGTCACACCTAGGAGCTTGAAGAAGGCTTTCCAGACTCGGGATGTGAACTGGGTACCACGGTCCGAAACAATGTCTTCAGGTAGCCCATAATAACGGAAGACATGGTTAAATAACAGCTCTGCCGTTTCCATGGCAGTGGGGAGTCCAGGCAGGGGAACTAAGCGACAGGACTTGGAAAAGCGGTCGACAATGACCAGTACACAGGTACATCCATCAGAGACAGGAAGGTCGGTAATGAAGTCCACTCCTAGGTGTGACCAGGGGCGAGTGGGAACGGGCAGAGGTTGGAGCTTTCCGAAAGGAAGATGGCATGGACTTTTGGAGATGGCACATTCCCTGCACCCTTGTACGTACCTCCTGACGTTGGATAGCATGCTGGGCCACCAGAAGCGCTGTTTTAACAGCGAGAGGGTTTCGTTGACCCCGGGGTGGCCAGTGCCCAGTGAAGTATGCGTAGAGTGGATGAGGGGCGTGCGTCGTGACCAGGGTACATACTTCAATCCGGGGGGACAACCCGGCGGAATGTTGGTGGAGGCATTGGTCTTGGGGAGCGTTTCTTCCGACCAGGAGATGGGGCTGACTATGAGTCGTTCGGGAATGATGGGCTCTGGATCTTCGTTGTTTTCCTCGAGGCAATGGATACGGGAAAGAGCATCAGCTTTCACGTTCTTAGAACCGGGGCGGTAGGAGATGGTAAAATCGAAACTGGTGAAGAAGAGAGCCCATCTGGCCTGGCGGGGGTTTAGTCTCTTGGCATCACATAGGTATCCTAGGTTTTTATGGTCTGTCAAGACCGTAAAGGGGTGTTTAGCTCCCTCAAGCCAGTGCCTCCACTCCTCCAGGGCGAGTTTGATGGCGAGGAGCTCGCGGTTGCCGATGTCATAGTTTATTTCCGCCGGGTTGAGTTTCCTGGAGAAGAAAGCACATGGATGGAGTTTGCTGGGATTCCCCTGCTGCTGGGATAATACCGCTCCCACTCCGGTGGTTGAGGCGTCTACCTCGACAATGAAGGGGAGCTCTGGGTCAGGGTGAACCAGGAGGGGAGCGGTCGTGAAGGCGATCTTGAGGGTCTCAAAGGCTTGGGTGGCGGCTGGGGTCCAGGACAGAGACTTGGGCTTACCACGGAGGAGGTTGGTGAGTGGACCGGTGATGGAGCTATAGTGCTGGATGAAACGGCGGTAGAAGTTGGCAAATCCTAGGAATCTCTGTAGTTCTTTAATCGTGGAGGGAATGGGCCATTCTTTGACTGCGGTGACCTTCCTCTCGTCCATGCGGACGCCACTGTGGTCGATGATGTAGCCGAGGAAGTGCACGGAAGGCTGATGGAAGGTGCACTTCTCGGCTTTCAGGAAGAGGTGGTAACTTCGTAGGCGTTGGAGGACCTCCGCAACGTGTCGGCGATGTTCGGCCAGGCTCCGGGAGTAGATCAGAATATCATCAATGTAGACCAGGACAGACCGGTGCAGGAACTCCCGGAGCACCTCATGCATGAAGTCTTGGAATACGGAGGGGGCGTTGACCAGTCCATACGGCATGACGAGGTACTCATAATGGCCAGTAGGGGTCACGAAAGCTGTTTTCCACTCGTCCCCCTCACGTATTCTGATGAGGTTGTACGCGCTGCGGAGGTCCAGCTTGGTGAACACAGTGGCGCCGCGCAGATGTTCCAGGGCCGCTGGGACGAGAGGAAGGGGGTAACGGAATTTAACTGTGATTTGGTTGAGTGCTCGATAATCAATGCAGGGCCGCAAGCCTCCGTCCTTTTTAGCCACGAAGAAGAAGCTAGAAGCAGCTCGTCGATGTACTCCTTCATGGCTTTCTCCTCCGGAACGGATAGGGAATATATTTTCCCTCTGGGCACTGGCTCACCTGGGATGAGGTCAATGGCACAGTCCCATGGCCGATGGGGAGGCAGCTTGGAGGCTTGTTTCGGACAGAAGACATCTCTGAAGTGGGAGTAACAGGCTGGGATATCCGTGGAACGTTTCTCGAGAGGGCTTTCCACAGTAGTAGCCCCAACTTGGATTTCCTGGAAATCTGGAGAACTGGACGCGAGGAATTCAGGGAAACAGTTCTGGAAACAGTGGTTACCCCACTTCAGGATCTCTCCTGTCCTCCAGGAGATGGTGGGGTTGTGCTGCTCAAGCCATGGGCGCCCTAGGATCACGTCAGAAGCACTCCCACCTGGAGACGGAGGGGTCCCACGCTGTAACGTACTTTCCGTAGTGGTTTTCCTGTTATCGCGTGGACCTGGTAGATCTTCGGAGTGGGAGTGGTTTTGAGATGCAGCTGGCGACAGAGGGCTCCGGAGATGAAGTTTCCAGCTGACCCAGAATCGAGGAGCGCACAGGCTGAAAAACAAAGTTCGGCGGCAGTAAGTGTTACTTCAATTGTGAGTGGTTTCATTTTATTCAGAGCAGGCAGGATGGCACTCACCAAAGGCCGAGCAGGACGTAGGGGGCATTCAGTGATATAATGCCCGGCACCACCACAATACAGGCAGAGATTCTGGGTCAGCCTCCTCTGTCGCTCAGCTGCTGAAAGACGTGAGTGCTCAATTTGCATGTTGTCATTAGCTGGTTCTGGAGTGCTGACGGACTCTGGCTGGCGGGAAAAGGAGGGGAATAATGGCTGGCCCTGGTGCTCTTCTAAGCACAGCTGCATACGAGTGGCGAATCTGATGGATAGTTGAATGAATTTCTCGAGCCCGATGGAATCCTCGTATGCAGCGAGATGCAACCGCACACGTGGATCGAGGCCCTGACGATACGTCGTGATCAGAGCCTGCTCATTCCAGCCACTTGCAGCAGCGAGGGTACGAAACTGGAGGGCATAATCAGACACAGTTAGTGCACCTTGTTTTAAATTGCATAATCTCTCACCAATCGACGAGTCCCAGGCGGGTTTGCCAAAAACTTCCTTGAAGTGGGTTGTAAAACTTGACAAGGATGATACTACAGGGTTGTTTAAATTCCAGAGAGGTTCAGCCCATCGCAGTGCTTTTCCGTGGAGTTGAGAGATTATGAAAGCCACCTTAGAACGATCGTCGGGGTACAGGTGCGGTTGCATCTCCAGGACCAGCGAACATTGCAGGAGAAAACCGTTGCAATCCTCCGCCAGACCAGAGAAGGGCGCCGGTTTGGCCATGGGACTGGCGACCACGGGAGGTGAAGGAGCTGCGGCGGTGGATGCGGAAGTGTTCGCTGGTGTTGTAGCCGTGGAGGTGCTGGCGAAGGTGTGACGAAGTGCAGTGACCAGCTCTTGAATGGGATCCGGGGTGCTCATGCTGTTACCTGGGCGGTGTTGGTCCGGTCTTCTGTTACATACAGAAGGGGACGGAGACACAGATACGGGTTAACAGGTTTATTGAAGGTAATGCAGAGCGTGATCAGAATGCAGGTAAGAGAATGCAGATGAATGGATCGCTGAGCAGATGAGCTGGCACTGATACTTGTCTGAATGTTTCTCTAGGGAGCGTGGATACCAGGAGACGTGGGAACGAAGACACACCGGAGAAGCACAGGAGACGAGGAGACACTGGGAATCACGGAGGACGCTGGAGACAGGTAAGTCGATAGCAAGGGAGTCCAAGAGGTAAGTAAACACAGGTTAGTGTCAACGAGACCGGACAGTGACTGAGTGAACTGGCGTGTCTTTTATGTGGCAGTGGTGATGAGTGTGGATTGGCGTCAGGTGAGGCTTGTTAGTATTCGGGAGAGGGAGTGCGATGTGATTGGGTGACTGTGGAGCCTGGCGTGTCTGTGACACATCACTGCATATCTATAGTTATTGCCTTTTAAATAAAGCAACATGCAACATATCATCAGTGATTTTTGGTCTTCTCCTGGACTAAAGCACAGGATCTACTCTTCAGCACAATAGTGACCCACAAAACTCAGACAACAGAAACTTTAAATCCCAACTGAACATTAAACACATACATATCTCTCAAGATCTCAGCAAAAGAGGATTAAACAACAAAAACAGCATTACCAGCTTCAATTATTACTAACAGTTTGACTTCATTTCTGGCATACGTCTACAGAAGTTCTTATTGAGAATGTCTGAGAAGAATGTCTGTAGATGTCTGACAAAAATAAAGGCAATCTGGTTAGTAATAAGTGAAGCTGGTAATTCTGTTTTGTTGTTTAATCCTCCCCTGCTGAGATCTTGTGAGATCTGTTAGTGTTTAATGTCCTGTTCAGATTTAAAGGGTTTCTGTTGTCTGAGTTTTGTGGGTCACCATTGTGCTGAAATATTAATAGGAATTAAAAAAAAAAAAAAAAAAAATACAATAATAAATAACATATAACATTGACAGGGAAAGGATATTACGTTTAAGTTTAAGGGTCACTGCTACATACCATTTACCACATTGTAAAAGGAGACCCACCCCCAGCACTCAACCTAAACTGGTCCGGGTCTGTATGGCCATATCTCACCCATTATCAGACCAGCCCTTATGGTCCGTAATCGGGCCGAATGTGGCTAAATGTGTTGTGTCTCAGTGCAAATCAGGCCAAATCCACACATCCAAAGCCTAGCCAAATCTGGCAACCATTACTGTGCCAGAGCTGGCTCACTTTTGGTCAGCCGCTGCCAGAACACAGGCAAGTGAGCTGACACTCAGCCGCAATTGGCACGATTGCACTGGCTACCTGGGTCAGCAGCGTGAGCAGAGTTGGTGGTGCACTGACAGTATATCGCTGTAATGCTATTTCAAATCCTACCTATGAAATAGCAGCCAAAAAATATATGCCGTCCTATATCTTGGAGAGGTCAAAGCAATTTTGTGATCACTCATCTATTAATTTATTGTATACATGATATTTTGACTATTCTGAATAATAAAAATCATCTCAAGTTATGACAGTAACCCTAGTTCCCTGAGAACAGGCAACGAGACATTGCATTCTGAGATGCTACTGGGGAACGCCTCTGCATGACTGGTACCTGAAACAACTGTCAAATCACGACAATCCTATTGGCCAGCGACAGCCTATGACATCACACCAGTGTGACCAGGAAGTATATAAGGGGCGCCTAGAGAACATGTCATTTACTTATCGTCTGAAGAGACTGTGCAGGCACCCCAGAGGCATGGCAAGGAGACGCAGTGTCTCGTTCCCTGTTCTTTTGAAAAGGGAACTTGCACTGCATCGTGAGATGCTACTGGGGAACGAAATACCCTCGCTGCCATGCTGAGGAGAGTGCATGCAAAGAAATGGCTGTGACTAAGCACAAATAATGTCAGTTTCAACAGAAATGCCAAAAACCACTGATCCCTTCTGGTCACAAACTAGGTGACAGTACTCCCTACGGCCACTGCCCGAAGTTATCATGCTACAATGAGGAAGTACCTTCATATAGTATCAGAACGACTTGTCAAAGGCCACTCAAAGGCTTGGAACCAGCATCTTCACTGGTAAGAGGTTCCTTTTAGGAAGTATGGCCAAGGGCCGAGCCCTGGCCAGTCACTTTTAGGGGGACATTGTGTCAACCCCTAGAGACACCAGGGAGGCTGACCTGGTCTAACTTCTGATCTAGTCTAGCCAACAACTTGTCTGTTTCTAAACAGAGTCTCTTACATTATCTGCCTCAGGAGAGGTAACCAAATGAGAGGGACTGCAGAAGAAGCAGTAACTAGCTCACACCGGACAAAGAGACAGGCATCCTGAGAAGCAGGACTCAGCATAGCATTTTCCAAACTATTACAAATGAGGGGAGTTACTCTGCTCAATCCTGGACCTACAGAGCACTTCTTTTCAAAGCACTATGGAGGCTTCACAAGAATCTCTCAACCTTTTAGATCAAGCTCAGGGAGCGAGGTCCTTTATATGGATGATCCTCTTAAATGAGGGAGTACCTACAGCTCTAAAAAAAAAAAAAAAAAAAAAAAACTGATTCACCAGGGTGGTTTCATGAGAGTCCTTTGACCTTCTGACCAGACTCAGGGAGTGAGGTACTCTACAGAACGACCTACCTAGTACTACCTAGGCTCAGCCGAGCAGAGTATCAATGAAGCTCTGGGGCTAAAATCATGGAGGCTCCTGTATGCTTGAAGCACTGCCATAGTGTGCAGTGAAGTGCCAGCCTGATCCGCTGCCGCATATGCCCTGCCATCCAAGCGCAAAGTAGTCTTTGCGGGTTGAGGGTTGATGCACCTGCAAGATAGTTCGCAAACGGCCATTTCCTGCTCTTCCTGGCATGGTGCCAGTAGAGCACTGTCTGCTGAAACAGAGGATCCAAGAGACATTGCATCCTCATCCATTGTCTTGATTTGACAGTTGTTTCAGACACTAGTCATGCAGAGGCATTCCCAGGTACCGTCTCAGGACGCAGTGCAAGTTCACTTTCTAAAGGGAACCAATCATTTTTGGAGTTGTTGTATTGGATACATTGTTTTTTTTTTTTTTGTTTGTTTTTTTAAGATGATGAACTCGCAAGAATGGAGCACACCACAACTACACACACTGGAGAAAAACACAAGGTGTGTGCATGGTAATTTTAAAAACAAGCTGCATTTATGAAATAAACTACATCCTAATTTTATCTTTTACCTTTCTTTAGTATTCATAATAAACATGTTTAATACTCAAAATGAATTAATCAACATCTTTAAATGAATTAATACAATCTTGATAAAGTTACTATTTGTTGCTATATGATATTAATTTCTTAGGCATCATTCTCATAAAATGTAAAAGGTCAGACTGGAGTAATTGTATTGTTCTTTCAAACAAATTAAGCACTGTTTATTTTTTTTAATAGAGAAACAACTTTGGAACAATAGGAATAAATCTGGATCAATGCCTACAACAGAAAAAGACTGAAAATAAGTATCAGCTGTTTCACAGACTTAATCTTAAAGACAGACTCAATAGTCTGAGAACTGCAGATTTTCTTCAGATAACTGCACATTCATTACAGTCCCATGAGTATTGTACTGAAGAGGAGCTGATTCAGACTTTCCTACATATGCTACTGATGATGAACTACAGAGCAAGATATATTAAAACTAAAGAAAAAAATAAACAGGATCAAACACAACAAAGAGACAACGACTCAACTATAGGTGAGGGTGATATTTTTGATGATGCGTTTAAAAACATCTCTTTGCCAAACAAAGGCACAAGTCAATGTGAGCGAATCCACCCGATGGATGTTCAGATGGCCGTATTTCATTGTGCTGATGGTTTCCTGAAGCAGCTGATGGTCACTAAACTGTCCCAGTGTCAGTACGCTCTCCCTCTGCTTGTTCCTGATCCATTCACACAACAGATTGAGTTTCCTCTCTGGACATTCAGACAAATCAACAAGAGCTGGAAAATGAGTAACACCAACAAAGAAATCATCAGTCAAACACAGCCAATCTACAAGGCAGAAACTCCAATGGTGTTTTTCTTCAGGTTTGGCTCTGTGTCTTCATCCAAGTCTCAGCTGATGAACAGTCTGATCAATGAGAAACACAACACGTTCTTCCACAGGAACTGCCCAGGCAGCAGCAGAACCAGAGTCCTGATGGATGGAGTGGTGGAGATCGGCTGGTTCTTTCCTTCTGGGAAAATCACAGATAAATTCACTGAATGTGTTGCATTCTGTAATCTACATGGTGATGCAGGAGACCATGAGAAACAGCTGCAGATCCTCACTGAAGTGGCCTCAATCAATGTTGTTCTTCTACAACAACTGGACCAGAATGACTGTAGTGCAGCAATAATCCAAAACCTGTACAAGGACAGAAAGCCCCTAATTTGTGTTCTTTTTGAGGATGAATCTACTGTAACTGAGATGAAGAAAGGGAAATTCAAAATTGGTTTACATGGCAGAAATCAGTCAGATGTATCTGAAGAACTCAGAAGAGCTATAAATGATTGTCTCTCAGAATCATCTTCCACTTTCAGACTTGAAGATTTGTCTAAACACTCAGACATCAGAGTAGATGAGGAAGATGATGAAGACTGCAGGAGAGGAAGAGAAGCAGCACAGCAGATGATGAGTTTGCTGAAGAAGAAAGATCTGACAGAAATTAAAGAATCAGTTCTGCCTCATCAGGGGAAACTGTGGCGTCAGTGGTGTCAGATAAACAAAGAATTACATCGACTTCAAGCAGATGAGATAGAAATGAGCATCAGTAGAAAACAAGCCAACCTGAACAGAATACGTGAGCAGCAGCACACAATTAACATAAATACTTTTATACAGTCATTTATTGGAGAAATTCACTTGCATGCTGAGAATAAAATGTATTTTCTTAAATGGCTTGGAATCTTCCTGGATAAATATACCTCACAGGATATTTCTGCTCTTCAACACAAATATGATCAAACATGGTCAACAGTTGTAAAATTGAAAGAAAATTATAATAAATCTGAACAACTCAAAATTGCACAAACTGAACTAGAGAGAATATCTGGGGATCTTGAAGTTGCAGCCTTTGGTTTGGAGCACATCATGCGGGAGATCGGTCAGATCTATGAATCATGTTCATCTGTGAAGAAGAACAAGAAAGACCTGCCATTTCACTTCTCTTCTCTCCCGAGTCTTGCAGCACAGATGATGATCTCTGGATTTCCACTGGAGCTGATGGATGGAGATGCTGCTCATGTTCCTGTGATATGGATCTCTGCTGTTCTAGATGAACTCATGCAGAAACTGGGAGACCAGAGAGTCTTTGTGCTGTCAGTTTTAGGGATTCAGAGCTCTGGGAAATCCACCATGCTGAATGCCATGTTTGGACTCCAGTTTGCCGTCAGTGCTGGCAGGTGCACCAGAGGAGCTTTCATGCAGCTGATCAGAGTGTCAGACGAGGTGAGAACACAGATTAACTTTGACTATATTCTGGTTGTTGATACTGAGGGTCTTTGTGCTCTAGAACTGGCTGGAAGATCAACAAGACATCATGACAATGAATTGGCCACATTTGTTGTTGGTCTTGGAAATATGACATTAATCAATATTTTTGGTGAAAACCCATCTGAGATGCAGGACATTCTTCAGATTGTTGTTCAGGGTCTTCATGAGGATGAAGAAGGTCAGACTGAATCCCAGCTGTGTGTTTGTGCATCAGAACGTCTCGGACGTCACAGCTGGAGAGAAAAACATGGAGGGAAGGAGACGACTGCAGGAGAAACTGGATAAGATGACAAAACTCACTGCAGAAGAGGAAGACTGTGATGCAGAATGTTTCAGTGATGTCATTGAATTTGATGTTCAGAATGATGTGAAGTATTTTGCTCATCTTTGGGAGGGAAACCCACCGATGGCACCACCAAACCCAAACTACTGTGAGAATATTCAAGAACTAAAGAAAACGATTATTGCTCATGCCTCAAAATCACATGGAATGATGCTGATAGACTTGAAAGTTCGTATTAATGATCTCTGGGAGGCTTTACTGAATGAACAATTCATCTTCAGCTTCAAAAATTCCCTGGAGATTTCAGTTTACAGGAAACTGGAGACAGAATATTGCAAGTGGTCCTGGAGGCTTCGCAGTGCCATGATGAAAACTGAGAACAAACTACACAACAAAATAGAAAATAAAGACATTTATCAGGTTGAGGAAACTGATCTACAAACAGAACTGAAGAAGACAAGTGAAGAAGTGAAAAAATCAATGTCAGTATTCTTTGAGAAAGACACAGATGCAAAAATACTGATTCATTGGAAAAAATCATATGAAATAAAACTCAAAGAGCTTCAGGAAAATGTTGTGAGAGAAACAAAGAAGAAATTATATGAAATTATTCAACAGCAACACCTGAAGAAAATGATTGATGCTCAGAGGACACATCATGAAAACGCTCTCTTTGAAAAGAGTAAAGAACTTGCCTTAAAACTAAAAGACAAAATAAATGATAAAGAAACACTGAAGAAACAGTTTGATTTGTTTTGGGAACACAGTGTGAAGAAGATCCTCACTGACACTCCTCCAATCCAAGACATTGACATAATGATAGATGTGAGAAGACTTCTTAATGACATCAATCATGGACCTCCCCCTGTAGACTACTGGAAAGAGGGCAGTGAATACAATGATTTTTTCCCTGTGCTAAGTTACTCTGAATATGTTGTTTTCAAAAACACCTCAAAAAGTGGATTTAAAGAGACTGTAAAGGATTTTTACAGAACAGAAACATCTCAAACTTTGTCTCCAGAGGATGAAGCACAGATAAGAACATTAGTCACAGATATTGCTCAACAAACAAATAAAATGATTCAGTCATTTAACATCTCAAAGATGGGCTACAATATCAGCTGCATTCAACAACTTGCAGATTACATCAAGAAGAGAGTAACAGAACATGATCAAGAATCAGCAAAGTATGTGTTCAAGAATGAATTCTTTATTCATTTGTTTTTTTCCCTCTGTAAGAGAACAAACAAAAATATCACTGACCAACACAGAAAGTTCAAGGAAGCCAATGATCCTGTAATATACGTTGAGAAGAAGAGAGAAGAGTACTATAGTATTTTTCAGAAATACTTTCATGGAGCAACATCACCTGCCATTTTTGGTGAGATCATCTGTCAGAAACTGAAAGAGCCCATTGAGCAGAGTGTCTACAAGAAAACTGCCAGAGATCTGACAGATGAAATGAGATCAAACTGTGAATCACTGAATGGAAACAGATCAAATCTGGAGAAACACATCCTGAAGACACTGGCAGAAGAGGAGGATTTTAACAAATACATGAACTACATTCATAATCCTAGAGATCACTTCAAGAGTTTTATCAGAGATGAAGTCAGTAAATACATCACTGATAAGTTCAGTGTCAGTGTTTTACCCAAGATGAAGGAGAACATTGAACTCCTGCAGCAGAAAATCATTAACATAATGCACAAATCTACTGAACATGTTCAAGTGAACAGAGGAGATGTTGGTTTGTGGTTGAAGAGTTTCACACAGCAGCTCTCAGATGAGCTGATCTTCTCTGAAAACGACCTCAGTGGAGTGAAACATGATGGTGTTGATGATTTCAACCTCCTAGAAGATGTAATTAGACAAGAACTTACTGCTATAATGTCTGATATCAGCAGTAGATTCAACAAAAAGACATTTCTAGTAAATCTGGACTTTAAGTTTAGGCCAGATTGGCTTCTAATCGATCATTTCTGTCAGTCCTGTTGGGTTCAGTGTCCGTTCTGTGGAGCCACCTGCACCAACACCATAGAAAACCATGATGGAGATCACAGTGCTCCTTTCCATTGTGTTACTGGGTTGAATGGTTGGTTTCACTACAAAACAACAAACTTTTCTACAGAAATATGCACATCTGCAGTAACAAGAAGCACAAAATGTTTTTATCTCAGTGACTCAGATGATAAAGTCCTCTGGAGCGAATACAGAAGAGCAGGAGGAGTTTATGCAGACTGGAGCATTACTCCTGATCTCTCTGAACTGCCCTACTGGAAGTGGTTTGTGTGCAGATTTCAGAAAGATCTTGAAAAGCACTACAATAAAACATTTGAGGGGAGTGGTGAGATCCCAAATGAATGGAGAAAATACTCAAAACAGGATGCTTTTGAGAGTTTAGATAAATACATGTAATTGAACAAGCAAGAGTTTTGGCTCAAAGAACACAGTCTGCAATGAGTCTGAAAACAACTAAACCACATTTTACAGAATAAAGGACTGTATTCCACACACCAGTATTTGAACACTGAAATACTGGTTTCCAGACAGCTGTAAACAGCTCTGAAGTTTTCCTTCCTCCTACTTTAAAATAATGACTGGAATTGTGCAGTCAACTCCGACCTCAGTGAGAAGTGCCTCAGAACTAAAGATATTTTATTTTTTGCTTTTCATTAGCTGCCTTTAACCCAAACTCAAGCATTTGGGTTCAGGACTTTTGACTTGACCATAACTGGCGTAAGAATAAAAAATGTTCTTGCTGAGTCATGGCACCATCTTGTGGTGTATATATGACTGTGATGCCTGATTGACTACAGCTGTGTCTGAAACCACTCCCTATCTTCTATATAGTACACTATAACAGGTGTCTGCTATTTTGTAGTGGTGTCCGAATTATGAGTCAACATTCCCTACAATCATTCACTCTTTCATACTAGGGCTGGGCGATATGGCCAAAAAAGAATTATCACGATAACATTTTTCATATCAGTTGATATCGATAATTATCATGATAAATGTCAAATCTTTATTTCTTACAAGTTTAAAGGCAAATTTTTGCTTATTTTTTCTTTTTTAACATTATCTCTATTAAGGTTTTTTTTTTGTTGACTCAAAAAAAATCCAACAAAATTATATAAATAATAATATATAAATATTATTCTTATATAATAAATAATATTTTTTCAATATGTAAACAAATTATATTTTAACACAAATAACGATATAGGGAAAAATTTAACTAAATTTAAAAAAAGAAAGGGGGGTAGAGGGGGGTTATGGTTCAATTATTGCTGTCTTATTAAAATAAGTAATACAAGGTTTCCATACTGCATAAAAATTATCTGTATTCTTTTTTTTTTTTTTGATGAAAATCTAATCTCTTCGAGTTGAAGGTGGTACATGAACCTCTGGTTTCACAGACAAGGCTTAAAGGGATAGTTCACCCAAAAATGAAAATTTGATTATCTGCTTACCCCCAGCGCATCCAAGATGTAGGTGACTTTGTTTCTTCAGTAGAACACAAATGATGATTTTTAACTCCAACCATTGCGGAAACGGTAACACCATCTATGAGAATAAAAAAACGTGCACAGACAAGTCCAAATTAAACCCTGTGGCTCGTGATGACACATTGATGTCCTAAGACACGAAACGATCGGTCTGTGCGAGAAACCGAACAGTATTTATATCATTTTTTACCTCTAATACACCACTATGTCCAACTGCCTCGACCGAAGAAAGAAAGACATGAACATCTTGGATGACATGGGGTGAGTAAATTATCAGGAAATTTTATTTGAAAGTGGACTAATCCTTTAAACTACGCCAGAGTGCGTACACACCTCACGCACCGGATGCCGTGCGCGCGCTCAAGGCAGTTGGACATAGTGGTGTATTAGAGGTAAAAAATGATATAAATACTGTTCGGTTTCTCGCACAAACTGATCGTTTCGTGTCTTAGGACATTGTATTCCCATTGACATGCATTATACGACTGACAGACTGCAACGGTTGGAGTTAAAAATCATCATTTGTGTTCTACTGAAGAAACAAAGTCACCTACATCTTGGATGCCCTGGGGGTAAGCAGATAATCAAATTTTCTTTTTTGGGTGAACTATCCCTTTAAATTATACCGGGTTACATCAGCATCATCAGTGCCCCTATTTCATCTAAATGCAAACTGTAGGGGATCACTACTTGAACCAACAGATGACATTAGATGTTTTACAAGAATCCTTTCCATAGTTTTACATAACACAGATGTTAAAGCTATAGGGCGAAAATCATTCACAGTATAAACTGAAGGCCCCTTTGGCACAGGAATTATCACACTTTCTTTCCTTAAGGACTGTACAATTCCAGCTTGCAGCAAAGCCTGGAATAGCCTTGTCAATACACATTTCAACTGGTGACAGCAGCTCTTTAACACTTACCACTTATACCATCAGCCCCCCCAGCCTTACCAGGTTTTTATCTTTTAATGGAAGCGACTACATCCAACTCCGTCAAATGAATAGGGGAGCAATATGGGATGGTCTGACAAATACTGTTGCAGTTAAGACTGCTAACCTCAGTATCAAATCTGTTAAAAAAGTTATTCATATCATTAATAGGTATAGTAACTGGTGGATCACTATGCCTTTTATCATTCCTATACCCATCATAATATTCAGACCGTCCCACACTTGCCGAACATTGCCTGTTGTAAAATGTTCCTCAATCTTATTCTTATAATGTAATTTAGCTTCCCTCAATTTACCCCTTACAACTCTTTTACACTCTCTAAAAGTAATAAAATCACCACTACAAAAAGCTATCTTTTTTTTCATTCAGACACCTTTTCAAGTCTTTAGAAACCCATGTCTTATTATTAGGGAAAATTCTAACCATTTTGGTCCCAATCACGTTTTTCTCACAAAACTGTATATAAGCTGAGATTGTGTCAGTTATTTCATTCATATCGTTTCCAGTATTAAAAAAACAAGTCATCAAAACAGTCTTGGAGCTGCTCAACAGAATTATTCGCCCATACCTGTTAAATAATTTCTTATTTCTAGGGCTTCACTTTTTGACTTTGTGTCTTGGGATTTTTCCATTGTGCACATCATGTACCTACCTAGACAAAACAAGAAGTAGTAGTCCTTGGACACACTGACACTCTCACATGTAACCAAAAGTTGCACACATTTACGCACATACATTTCTTGTTTGTTATTATATTTCCTAAAATGCCATACATAGTAAGGTTTGATTCTTAAGTCGTGTGATTGGATACTCAAGCCATCCTGGAGATTGTTGTTTGACCTATGTCTATAAATATGACCCTTCTTCCTGAATAAATCTGAGAATGCTTTGTACCACACTTGATCTGTGTCTGCTTGGTCATTTTTCCGAGATCTCGCACTGCTGCTGCCACACATCACAGGGGTTGAGGCGCCTGTTTCTAAATTGATGACTGAGACTACAAATATTCTACCTATGATTGAAATTGAATCCCCTTCAAATATTTGTCAATATAAGGCTCCTATAATAGAGGAATTGAAACAACCTCTCATTCCACCAAAATTATATCCCACCCTGCCAGAATGTAGAGGAGACGAGTTGTCAACAATTACAATTTTTGACAACAACAATAAAATCACCATAAAAATTCTATACAAAAGGCATTGGATCTCATTCACTCCATGTATTTGCATAAATCTGTGTGCAAAAATTATACATTGATCATGATCAGTGTTACCACGTTTTTCTAAAATTATAGAACTTTTATATTTTTAAAACCAACTGAAACCACATGTGTGCACAGAGATGGGCACAAATACATCAAAAAGTATTTAGTTACAAATTACAAATACTTACTCATCAAATGTATTTAAATAAAATACAAAATACTGCTGTAAAAAATGTATTTAATTAAAATACAAGTAATTTGTAATTTGAAAATACAAACAAAATTTACACGCAATCATTTGAAGTGCTCACTGTAACAATTAAATATAGACTGATGATCCTTTAGATACTAAAGTTATTCAGTCAGGAGCAGTGAGTGATTTTGTCTTTTTCTTTTGTTGCTTGATTAACAAAAATGACAGACAGCAGCAGGTTTATTAGGCTGCTGTCACTTTAAGAACGAACGCACAGACCGAATATACTTACGGTTACATTAATTTAAAACACGACCGACTTTTCAATTAATCAATGTTATTTTTTCAATGTGAATTGTGGGTCTCTTCACTCGCGTTGCTCATGGCAGAAGTTAAAGGCTTGTTCGTGATGCATCGGCTCTGTGCAGACCGATCAGCGTATGACATCAAAGTACCCCAAGAGCGATTGGAGAGCAAACGACTTTTTACGCTTTTGAATCACTCTCGCGGTACTTTGAAAATGACCTACCCTACCTTTAAGCCTGGTGATGGAAGTTATTGTATGCGAGAATAAAATAACATATTTTAATGTATTTTTAGTATTTTAAATACAAAATATTTTCTCTCAAAGTATTTAATTACAAATTACATTTGATTTTTTCTTTAAGGAAAATACAAATTACAAAATACTCAAAAGTAATTAAATACGAATTTTAAATACATTCAATTAAAATACTGCCCATCTCTGTGTGTGCACTTATTAGTGAATTAGACCAAGTTTAGGATCACCAAAGAAAACACTTCCTCTTTCTGATATGTCATGTGATTTTAAGTAACGCAGACATTGCTTACAGGTGTCTATATAAAGGTCATCAGAAAACTTTCATTTACTATTTTTGAACTCAGGAGATGAACAGATGACTCAGAGAGGCATTAACACTGAGGTTAGTCTTTATTGCTTAATAAGATCAATGTTATGAGTTCTAATTATTCAATGTCTTTGGGACCAGAATATGAGTTACTTAATTTGCTACTGAATGTATTGAGTAGAACTTGTTTTATCAGTAGTTGCATATAAATGCACAGTAGAAAGAGACAGCACAACATCAATTGATGTAACCATTATGACATTATCAAATAAAATTCAAAATGAAATTTAATTTCAGTTTAAAATATAAATGTCTGATGTAATATTCTAATGTAGATACTTTTATTTTTTGCATAAATTGTGGGTTTTAATGAAAAAAAAACCTGATCTGTAAATGTTACAAACTCCTTAAAGAGACTCTGAAAAGATAAATATGAGAATATTGCTTACAGTAAAAAATAATAAAAAAAAAAATCCTTACTTTTTAAAAAATATTTTGCATGTGAATATTATGCATGTTAAAAACATACTGTGATTGCAGCACATGATATTTTAAGGGCCAAGAACAATTTTTTTTAAATAAAAAATGGGAGAAATGGGAATGCGGGGGCACCGCGATGTGACCACAAAGGGCACTTTCGCTCTCGCGATCAAAGGGGCAGGGGCTTATGTTTTTATATGTAATTATATATATTTTAAATGTAATTATATTTTGACTCAAAACTCCAAATAGAATCAATGTTTTATATACCACTTGACAGAATTAAGAGACTTATTAAAACACAGTACAATAATTAAGACAACAATAAGTGGTTAATTAAAATCAAAATCGAACCCACATATATAATACAAAGCATATGCTTAATAAATCTTTACAATTGATTTTTTTTAATTCATAATATTAGGTGCAAGTTGGTGTTTATATTCTTACCAAAGAAATGTATAAGAAGCTTTGAAACTATGGGAAGGTGTGTAATATAGTTAATAGTTGTCAAAGTTAATAGTTTGATTTTTCACAAATTCTACATTTCTTTCCAGTGGTATAGTGACAGAGCCAAAACTAAATGTTGCCATTGCCACTTCTGAAAAAGAGACTGTCTTCCTGCTATAGAAGGACAGCATGGCAAAGACTACACCAAACTCAAAACAAATCAAATCTAGAGGTAGACAACCTCATAGAATCTAAGCAAAAAAGTTATGAAGAGAGCGACTTCAGTGACAATGACAGTCACAACTCATTCAGGAACATTGGTAAGAAAACAAAATCAGATTGTTTTTTTTTTTCTTTGATTTGTTTTTGCATTGCTAAAATAATTATTGCTTAAGTAGTGTATTAATGTGTTTAACAACAGTTCTTTGGTGTTTATTCCAGATATTATATTGCCCAACCTGACAATTGTGTCAACTGGAAACTCTGCAGCCATCCAGTTTGGAAAGGAAAACATTCTACTAGGAAAAAACAGGAGACTAATATGGAAAATGCAGAAATATCCAGAATTGTTCCTTTACAGAGTAAGATATCAGAACATCATGTCTCTTTGATCAACATGACTGGTTTACATGAGGCTGAACTTTACCTGGACTCTGTGGATCATCTCATTGATCAACTAGTGAATGAAAATGAAATCCACACCTTCATCTTTGTTGTGCGACTGGGCCAGTTAACAGATGCTGATAAGATGGGTCTTGAATGGGTTCAGAGAGTGTTTGGAGACAAAGTTCTTCAGTTTGTGATGATTCTCTTCACCTATGAGAGAGAAGAAGAGTCTGACACTATAAACGACATAAAAAACCCTGTTCTGGAGCAGCTGCTGGAGAAATGTGGAGGAAGATTTCACACCTGCAACAAGATGATGAACAACCCATCAGAGATGAGTGAACTGATGAACAAGATTGAGCTTCTGTTTGATGAGAAT